>NC_084659.1:11033377-11341521 GCF_019802595.1 Syngnathoides biaculeatus | reverse complement strand
GTTCATTTCCTGTCAAGGACGACAGGGGAGGGGGACACATCACCCCACATCGTATACACATTATGCTAACACGGCATTGCGATACAGGCGTTCACCAATTTTTTGACTGAACAGTTTAGTATTTTTTTTTCCCCTCAAAGGTAGCTATCGCACTAAAAAAACATGAGCGGAATCATTTTAACATTACTTTCCGTATGATGAGAAAGTAGCCCGGTGGGAGTCAATCACGGAGTCAGTTGTGCTGAAAATTGTCAAAGCCTTTGCAAAACCTGACTTTCAGTAAAGAACGGAGGATACAGTGGGTTAAAAAAAAATTCATATGCAAATATGTAAAATCCATCTCAAAGAACCAAAGAACCGAGATAGGCTCGGATGGAAAAAGATGACACGCTGTGGCGACCCCTGACGGGACAAGCCGAAAGGAAAAGAAGAAGAAAGAACCACGTTGAAGTGACAAACTTGAGGGAGGAGCTCAGCTTAGCCTGGGTTGTTATCGGAAAACATTCAGTCTTTATCTGTCAAACCATTTCACAAAGTCATTAATTCCCCTCTCAGGTGCATTTGCAGGGCTGCTGTACCTCCGCGAGCTGGACCTGTCCAACAACAACCTCCACTACTTCCAGTACGCCGTCCTGGAGGACCTCTACTTCCTGCGTAAACTCTCTCTTGGCAACAACCCGTGGATCTGCGACTACAACATCCACTACCTGATCTACTGGCTCAAGCTGCACCCCGGCGTGGCCCACACGGGCCTCACCTGCGCCGAGCCGCGGGAGTTCCGGGGCTGGCGCGTGGCGGACTACGTCAAGACGTACAACGGGGAGTGTCCCAAGGATGTGCAGACAGCGGGGGGCAACGGGGGACAGGGGGAGATGGAGAATGAGGCCCAAGAGCTGGTGAGGGAGACGGAAGAAGGGGTCCGACCGCGGCCCCTGAAAGAGCGAAATCTGAAAAAATTTGAAATTATCAGGTTGAGTTAATCTCGAGGTCGAATTCTGGTTTATGGTTTTTGCGCAGGGGATTTTAGTCTGGGATCAGGCTGAAGAATTATCACAGGTCGACTCAGCGATTTTTGCTTTTGAAAGGAGACAATGGTACGTTTCGTCCAATGCATTTTGCAATTCATGTAAATAAAAAGGGGAGTCTTTTAAGGGGCGTCAGAATCCTCAAAAGGGATCCTTGAAGTGTCCCGTTGCTGTGCTTAGTCAACTTTAGGTTTGTGCGGAACTTTTCCTCAACGGGAGTTGTATTCCCAAGATAAAACATCGCCCCCAGCTGCTCACAAAAACGAACTACAGGTGCTTGATCTCGAAACCTTTTTTGTACTGATGAATGAATGAGTGATGCTCTGGATAGGAACTTTGGAAATAAAAATGTGTCTATTTGTTTCTGGGATTTTTTTTTTTAATTGCTTGCAAACGCAAAAGAAAAGCCATATTTCCCACTCGTCAAATGGGTATGTTTTAGATACATTAATATCATAAACTTCAAGACATTAGATTTAGAACAGGAGTGGACAAAATACGGCACAGGGCTACTTACGGCCTCCTTTGTTGTATAATATCCCTCATTGAGAATTTACACTCATAAGTCTTATAATGTTGGTATTAATATTGCATTTTTTCTTTGGCAATTGGCCTATTGAAAATGGTATTTTTTCAATTAATCTCTTAATAAATAAATGAATATTTGATTCTAAATAATAAAATTAACTATTTGTACGCATAATAAATTATGTAATTATTATATAAAGTATTTTTATACTTTCTATGAATGTATTTATTTTGAAATTAGTTCTATTCATGTATTTAAAAAAACTTGGCTATTGAAAGAATTTATCAGCTAAAGTAGCTTATTAAAATAATGGTTTATTAAGAGATTAATTGAATTAATTATAAAAAGGTGCATTTAATTGTACCTGTCTCACGAAAGAGTTGAGTTTTAAGAAATTGATATAGAGTTAGAATAAAAAAAAAAAATATATATATATATATATATCCACGAACATTCCAATTTTGTTACCAAAAAAAAGCCAAATGAATAGCCATTGATTAAAGTTCGAACGACAAACTTTACATGCATATTTAACTAATGTATAAATTTGACAATTGCTTTTAAAAACAATAATAAAGATGATTGGATGAAACATCTGTCTGTCACACGGGTGTGGCTAAACTCACCGCTCGCTTGTCACCCAGGCCGCTTTTCACGAGAGTCAGCAACAAAACAAACTATTTAAAAACTTTATTCTTCACAACCAAGGTTTCTTTAGTTCTTGAAGAAACTTTACCCCGTCTCCTACAAAACTGTCATTGTGGCAGGATCCAGCTAAGTGATACAGAAACGCCGGCCGCCATTCTCCCTCCCTCGAACGACGCTAACAAAATGCACGTCTCATTTCCGTACGGTTACATGATCATCGTGCGCCATCTAGTGGACTGGTGGACAAATCACAACAGGCAATCTGTCATTTGTGTCATTGTTTTGCATTCCAAAACAAGATCGGTTTGCAGGATGCCAAGTTAAATTACTCTCATCCAGTTTTAATATAAATTGTAATTTTAATCACAAAACATTTGTCTTTGATTAATCCATTTTCTATAGTTAATTTGGGGCAAGAGGAATGCTGTCCAGCCAATCACGGGGGGATGTATTGTATTGTCAAATTTATACATACAGTATTCTCAATTTAGTACTCAACATCAGGCGTATATTTAATAACCACTTAGTAGCATGATTCATTTTCTTTGACAAAATGAAAAACGCAACATCTTAACCGTGTAAACATGGGAGGTAATGCCCTAAAATGATTAATCCCACTGTGTTTGGATGTTAGATAATTCTTACAAATCTGAAATACCCAGAATGCACAGCAGCTAAGCTGCTTTCATTGAATTGCATAACATTCGGCGATTGGGGCTGAAAGCAGATTGTCGCATTAACTTCATCGCGACCAGTTCCCCAGCGCGCGTTTTGTTTGTTTTTTCATACAAAGTGACGCGTTGCCACGCCGCCGCTGACAAATGCAAAATCATTTATTGAGCAATTTTTACGTCCGCTGTCGCCCAGGGTCAAGGGTCAAAAACTGTCTCTTAAAATCATCAAAGGGAGAAATGGAAAGGTCACCCACGTTGATTCTTCAACGTTTCACGTTCTCATTGTCCCGATCGCCATCCGCCGTCACGCGCTTTTTAACATCCTCAACAACACGTCTTCTTGTCCGCGGATGCGAAGGCGCCCGCGGCGCCGATCACCGGCCGGGAGTTAGTCCTGAGGAGGAGTCTGGGCCTGCCAAAGCCCTCCAGCCCGTCCTGCTGGACCTGGAGGCCGTTCCGAGAGAGGAGCTCCCTCGCCATCAACATGAAACTCTCCTCCACGTTCTGACTCTCCTGACACAAGCACAGGAAACTGCTTTGAGCATTTATTTGAGGTCAAGGATAACAATTATTTGGAACGTGCATAATTTGTCACCTTGGCGGAGGTTTCCAGGGCGGCGAGCGCGCCCCTTTCTTTTGCCAGACCGCAGGCCTCCTCAAACAGGACCTCGCGCTCATCCTCCAAGTCGCTTTTGTTACCTGGGGTGAACAGAGAGGCAGAACTCAAAATCCCGCAGAGTAACCATTTTTGGACCACAAACGTGAATTTACACCGGCGGTTTCAATGGGAAATAAGTGCATGAGTCACCAAGAAATGCGCAGTATATTCTTTTAGTAATCGACAAATGACATCCAAAAACATCCATTTATTGGACACTCTAAATTGCCCCTAGGTGCGATTGTGAGTGCAGCTGTTTTGTCTCGATGTGCCCTGTGATTGGTTGGCGACCAGTTCAGGGTGTACCCCGCCTCCTGCCCATTGACAGCAGGGATAGGCTCCGACACACCCCCAAGGCCCCCGTGAGGATAAGCAGGAAAGAAAATGGATGGATGGATGTTACAAACTACACAAAAACAAAATAGTCAACGGGATTGATTATAAATCTTGCAATTTTACCAATAACATGGCTGCAAATTTTATTCTCTCTCCATGTCATGTTTTTTACCTGTTGCTAGGCAGAATGTGATTTTTTTTTAAAGCTTTAAAATTTTGATCCATTAAGAAACTGAAATTAAAACGCAACGAGCCTCACATCCAGAATTTTCCAAATTGCTTTTTTTTGTTCTGTCACATTGCTCACTTGTTGCTCAGGAGAATTTGTGAAGCCCAATATTAAGAACTATGATTTATTATGGCACCACACATTCTTCTTCTTCTTCTTGTTATATATATTATGATAATGTAATCACTACTTATTCACTGAAATTCCTCAGTGCTTGAACGATGTAAAACTGAAACCATAATTTCCGGCCTACAAGCCACGACTTTTTTCCACACGCTTTCAACTCTGCGGTTTATGCAGTGATACAGCGCTAGGATTGTGTTAGCGTTAACGCGGCGCTAGCGTTAGCGCACCTGGTTATAAGCCTCGGTACACAGAAAGAGTTTAACACTCGCGCCCTATCACCCTATAAACCGAAGGGTTGAAAGTGTGTGAAAAAAGTCGGGGCTTGTAGGTGACAAATTACAGTAAATGAACCTCCTCCTCTCAGTTTTACATAGTTCAGGCGCTAAGGAATTTCACTGAATAAAACGTTAAATTACCATAATAAGGGCGCGGCGTTAGTGTTAAACTCTTTTTGTGTACCGAGGCTTATTACCAGGTGCACTCTGTAGTTCGGGAATTATGATAATCAGGCCAGACCCCTGTCTAAAAAAAAAAAGTAGTACTTTGCTGCCATTTTGTTGCAACTCTATATTAATGTCAGGAAAGTTAGAATTTGCCCACCTGAGCGTAAATGTCAAAATATTAACCCCCCCCCCACACACACACACACACACACATCGCCACCTGCTGGATGAGGCTGCAAACAGCACACTCACCGATGAGAACCAGCACCACGTTGGCCGCCCCGTAGAGCTCCACCTCCTGTATCCAGTCGCTGACCGACTGGAAAGTGGCGCGGCGCGTGATGTCGTAGGTGATCATGGCGCCGTGAGCGCTGCGGTAGTAACTCTGCGTGATGGTCCGGAAGCGCTCCTGTCCCGCCGTGTCCCACACTTGCATCTGTTGCACACGGCATCAGTCACAGAAGGTCGAGTGGATGATAATCGTCCACGCAAACAGGAGCATGCGGGAAATTGTGTTAGTTTAGCGACAGCCGCTGCATTGTTTACTGTAGCATCGACAGTAAGGAAAGGGGAACCAGTTTTTGAGAAGTCCCCTAAGGGCCGTAGGACATTTCCATAAAGTAGTGAATAAGGCAGTTACGCACTTAGGCGACGAATTTGAAACTGGTTTTACAACCGTAATTGTAATTTCACAAACTAGCTTTCGTGAAACCAATCACGTTGCAGCTCCACGACTTATCGGTGGTCCTTCCCTGTGGCCGAGAACTTGAAGAGCCGGTTCTCGGTTCCAGAGGCCGGTCGGACTCGTTTTTTTTTTTTTTTTTTTTTTTGGGACATTCCGAGCAAAAAAAAAAAAATACCGTGTAAATAAAGAAACCGCAAAAGTTCCGCTTAGTGGCTTTGACATGCTTCTTGGATGACAATGTTTTAACGGTAAGATCGTGTGTGTCAGGGTTAAACCAGCTAAAACCAGAAAAAAAAAAAAAAAAAATGAAAGTCGAAAATGAGCTAATTTTAGTGCTAATTTTGCTATCAGCTGTCACATGCTGGGACTTTTTGACCAACTTCAATGGCTCTCTTCGCACTTGTTCTCAACAGATTGGATATCAAACGGCCCTGAAGATTGCGTTCACTGACCTTGACTTTCTTGCCCTCGATATCCAAAGTGCGCACAGTGAAATCCACCCCGATGGTGTTCTGCTGCTTCTCGGAGAAAACCCCCGACTTGAAATTCTGGACCACGCAGGTCTTGCCCACGTTGGAGTCGCCGATCAAGATGATCTTGAACAGGTAGTCGAAGATGTCGTCGTGTTCCAGTCCCGGGTCCTGCATCTTGGAGGAGCTCGGTTGGGGGACGACGGGGGGGGCGGGGGTCTGCTTGGGGGGGGTGTTCAGCTCGATTGGGGATGCCAGTGACGATTGAGGTTTGGGGAAAGTCAATACGCCCAAGCAAATATGTCTCACCGCAGGGTGAATTGGAGCAAACGAGTCCACGTGGATCCTGTCCGACCAGTTCCTGAAGACGCTTTGTCTAAGTGTCAAATTGTGCCGTTTGAAGGTTAAGCACTTCTGCACATTTTCCACACTGTTCCAAAGTTTTGTTCCCTTTTTCTTTTTTAATCACTTTTTGAAGTCTGTTGTCAAGCCCTCAGGCGGTGACTTTCTTCAAGGACAAGTGCAACCAAAACAAAAAGAAAAGAAAGAAAAAAAGCACATCCTTGACTTACCTGGGACTTCTCAGGTGATCCACTTGACACAAAAAAAACACAATGTCCTTTTTCTGTCCCTAATCCAGTTTGCGGTCTTATCCAGGCCTCCTTCAGCTCCCACTTTCAGCGAGACCAGCCCTCTTATACTGACTTCAGTTCCTCTCTCCTCTCGCCATGGCACCTGCGGAAACAATAGAGTCCCGCCCTACCTGTTCTGAGTAATAATAAAAAAAAAAATAAAAAAAAATAAAAACTGTTGCTGCCCCTTTAAAGATGAAGGGATTGTGGGAAATGCAGTTCCTATGCAAAAAAAAACCCACGCTGATTACTTCATGCTTTAAACGAGCAACAATGCAGTTTTGTTTTATGGTTATTTTGCATTTGTATTTACCTATTATTATTATTAGCGGCTTGTAAATTTTATTCATTTTTGCAGACATCATGTGATAATAATGTGAATTTGATCAGTAACTATTGGACTTTTGAATTTACGATTTTTAATATTTAGAGTAGATACTGTATTGGGGTGGGGACTATCATGGCATTCAAGTTTGAACCGCCACTTTTTTGCCTCTGCCCGTTGTTTACGTCATCACATTCAAGCCCGGATATCGACAATTCCGAGTGTCCTCAAATGCATCCCCATCCAGCGCATCGCTGTGACGTCCCACATGCGCTCGGATGCCGTTACGTCCGAAACATCACCAACACGCATCTTTGCCCGTTCTCCTGCTCCCGTGTGCTTTCGGGGCGTTGTCGAAGCTGGGGTTCTGCGGCGGCGGCGGCGGCTGCGGCGTGGGAGGAGGAGGAGGAGGCGACATGCAGCGGAACGCGGTGGTCGTGGTGGCGGATAAAACGAGCCTCAAGAGGCCGTTCATATTCGCCTGCGCCGTCAATGTGGTACGTGCATTCCCGCCCCGGTTGATGGGTGAACGGATGCAACTTGTGCAAAAAAAAGATAACCTCCTTTTGCATCGTGTTTTCGGATGACAACATTAACAGCGAAGATAGATGCCAGGTGACGTCACGCGGAAGGGCACCCGTCAGAATGCAGTTTTATGCTCATCTACCCGCTCGTCTGTTGTCAACCCTAAACTGTCAAATTTTGAAACCCGAACCTTATTTTTAAACCACCATCCTCCCTTGAAACCTCACTTTTAATGAACTCCATACAAATATTTAGGGGCACTATTTCTCGTTTTTACATTTGTAACTTTAGAATTGAGTTTATCTAGAAAGACTTTATTGAATGGATGCAGATGAAATCTGTTCGGAAATTCAATTCTGATTCAATTCACATACAAATTGTAACTATATAAAAAAAAGTTGAAAGAAAAACACTTAAATGCAACTGTATTGTACCCAAAAAGTTAAAAACAACTGAAATGTGCTGACGGTGACTCTTTAAAGCGCCACTAGAGGGAGCCAACAATTTGAGAATTATTATTATTTCGAAATGTCTCCTGGTAAATGTCAGCTAGGATTATCTCATTTCCTCAACCGTGCAGATTCCGGTTCTTTTGTTTTAATGTCATGATGTTTACCTACCCCAAGGCTCTGTGCTTCTTCATGCTGACCATGACGGCGGTGGGACACCGTGACCTCCTGCAAGCGGGCCAGGTGGGACCCCTGAAGTGTTGTCGCCGTGGCGAGCGTCGCTTTCCTCGTCCGCTGACGCGTCCTTGAGCGAGACAGTGAATTATCTTCACGTCACCCACACGCGACCCTGAACTTTCGTCCCTCCCTCCCCCTTTTACGGCTCTGTTGCCCTCGTCACGTCCTTCAGAATCAAACACCAGAGCCAAATTAATAATATTAATAATAACAATAAGCAGTCAACAAGAATTGCGTTAAATGTGTATTAGACAAACTTATATGATATGTGTGTCCCAAATTATTTATCTTGAACCATGACTCACCTGATGTTTTTACATAGTGTAAAATATGCCGTTTCCGATTTGTTGGCGTCCCCATTATGAATATTAGTTGCACCGTAAATTTCTAAAAGAACGCAAACATAATGTAAGACTAATTTCCAATAGATAAATTCCAAGTTTTACACATACTGAATTGAGAATAATAAACATCCTGTTTAAACATAGATTTATTATATTTCCATTCTATTACGTTTTATATTAATAACTGAATATTACAAAATGCATTAAACTTATTTTATATATTATAATTTTATTGTATATTAATATTTAAATTTTTATATTATATTATTTCTTCTTATTATTATTTGTTTATTATTTTTATATTATAACATATTAATTAAATACTAACTAAAATCAACAGCAGCAGCTTCAAGAATAATAAAATGGAATAAAAAGTCAAACCATAAAAATTCAAAATTATTTTTAAAAAATGTATATGCCACACATTACTGCAAAGTACAATCAGAATCATAACGATGATGTCAATTAAAATGAAGCACCATTGTCTTAGCGAAGGCAGCTTTTTTGTAATTTTGTAATCATTGGACTGTACCGGCCGAACATTGTGGCCCGCTTATGCCTTAAAAATGTCAAATCTGCCGCTTATGTTATGATTCTTCACCCCCGCAAGCTGGTGTCCAACGTCTCCGTGGTGATTCTGTACATCCTGGAGATCGCCTGCCTGCTGCTGTCCGTCCTCGGCGTCTTCGGCGCCTGCACGGGGAGGAGGTGGTGTTTGATTCTGGTAATTTGAACATTCACTGCCTCGATTGCAACGTGCACCGCGAACAGAGGGTGTGTAAACTTACGTTTCCCCCTCCCCCCCCCCTCCCCCCCACCCGCTCAGTTTGCAGCCGGGATGGCGGCCGCCAGCCAAACAATCATCGTGAAAACGGCGCTCAGCTACCAGGACATATACGAGGTTGGCTCCACACTTGAGCTTAAGTGAAGTGAAGTCAACTTAAGAGGTTCTTCTTTTTTTTTTTTAGACAGGGGTGGCAAGAGAGGAGTCCAAATTGCTGTCCATGATGCCCCTGAGTGCCACCAGCAAAGTCAACAGGAGCTTGCTTCACAGTATTCAAGCACATGTAAGGGCACAACATTCAGGTACACACACAGTACACATTTCTGGAGTTCACTGGAGTGCGTTGCGTGTATTGTGCGTCTGCACTCACCAGTTTAAATGCTGCGGCCTGGTTGAAGGCTACAAAGACTGGGGCAGCGCCATCCCTGCTTCTTGCCATTGTCAGTCGCCAGGGAGATGCGTGAGTATCCCTTTAAGATACAGCCATCCGTCCATTTTCTTTGCCGCTTATCCTCACGAGGGTCGCAGGGAGTGCCGGAGCCTATCCCAGCTGTCAACGGGCAGGAGACGGGGGACACCCTGAAGTGGTCGCCAGGCGATCGCAGGGCACGTAGAGTGAATCCGTCGCAATCACACCTAGGGGCAATTTAAAGGGTTTAATTAATGTCGCATGTTTTTGGGATGTGGGAGGTTACCGGAGTGCAGGCACGGGGAGAACGTGCAAAACTCCACACAGGCGGGTCCGGGATCGAACCTGAGACCTCAGAACTGTGAGGCCAACAGCTGAACCACCGTGCCGCCCAGTACAAATACAGCATGTACTAAACATTATGCAGGCCTGCAAAATAAAAAAAAATAAAAACGGGAGTTGAGATTTCATTTCTCTGTCGAATATTAATCTAGCTCTTATTATTGTATGCCATCAGAATTAGAACAAAATGTTTTATGTTTGAATTTTTGATATATTGTACAATTTGTGTATAAAGTATTTCATTTCAGTGGGTGCCCGTTTTTCAAAACGGAAAATAAATATTAGTAATCACACACCATGACAACCTCATCAAAATTGAGAAAGTGAACAATGAAATATTTTTCATGCAATTCTCTTAATTTTTTTAGTTGAATATTTAGCCCCATTTTACTCGTATAGAGCACTTTTTAAAGTACTTAATAAATTAAGATCAGATGGATCAGATTATCTGAGTCTTTAAAAAAAAAAAAAAACAATAATGGCTCAGACATTAAATGAAAAACATAAACTGCAGCCAAAAATTGACCAAAATTACAAATAATCCAAAGTACTGAAGAGGTAGTACTGACAACTTTACCTGTGCATGGACCCTAACTCCATTCATGGTATTCAAACGTTTTAAAATGGTATTTTTGTCTCAAAAATCATCAGGCAACCAACAAACTTTTGACTGCTTTCCTGTTGAGCTTCTACTTTGGTTACTGTTAAGGGACAAACTAGATAGGCCCGGCTCACCAGCGCCCTCTTTCGACTTCTTGAAGCACTCACATTTCGTTACCAGTATTTTAACCATAACTACTGCTTATTTTTTCTCTCTCTTTCTTCTCAATCAGATACGACTGCGAGGAAGCGCCACTCTGGGGGCTCCAAAGAACCAATATGTCTATCAGGAGGTAGAAAAAAAATTAAATCAAATTTTAACCTTGGTGTATTAATACATATTCACTATTGTTTACCGTTAAATCCGCAGGCTTGCCTCCACATCTACATCTCAGCATTGAAGCGAGCGTTCTCATTGGCCATGGGAATTAAATTTGGAAGTGGAGTGTTTTGGGTACGGTTTTTTTTTTTTTAAATCACCATTCAAGTATTGATTAAGGCTATAAAAAGTCTACACACCCCTGCGAGATTTTAGTGACAGAAACAAATTATGTAAATTATATAACATGAATATGACCTAAATCAGGTGCAAGTCAAAAAATTTCTACAAGTCAAACAAAAACTACTTTAAAAAATGTAGTTGCACAAGTGCGCACACCCTCTCATAGGTGGGTATGTGGCTGTAAGAATGAATAAGTCACATTCAAACATGTTAAACGGGAGTTTGAAACATTTTAAAGTCTCTCTCATTAACCCCTGATAAATGTTCTAGTAGGCTTTTCCTGATATGATTATTTTTTTCCAATTTCTTTTTTTTTTCTTTTTCCCAAACCCGTAGGCAGTGCTTTTGGTGATGAGCCTGAAGCTGATGGTGCAGATGAAGCGCAAACAGGAGTTCATCGCTCTGCTCCAGTCCAATCGATACGTCCCCGGTGCCTTCTAGAGCGACCCCCTCCTTCGAATTTGCACACGTCAAACACAATATGCTGTATACCGTTCGTAAGCAGGCCATAATTGGAATATGTAACAGTGAAAATGCACGGAAACATGACACGCAACCCACACGCATTTTGCCTATAAACGATGAATGATGGTCCCGTTCAATATTTTATCAGGTACAATTACGAGCTGTATGTGATTATCGAAGCAGGTTAACCAGCATACTATCCCAGCATGCACTGGGGGAATGATATTTCCACACACCTAGAAAGTCAGGTATGAATATATTAGCGAAATATATGTAACCGACTCTTTATGTATGTAGCACAGTCTTTGCAACGTTATTTAACCAGATTTTAATGGCAAAAGAGCGCTGAAGAGAAATGACTGGGAATGTTACCGCACATTGTACAAACCGGACGTTGTATAAAAGCACATATTTAGAGTCGTAACGTTTGATTTTGCAATTGCTTCTCAATGTTGATTGAATCCATTTTCAATTTGTTTTTATCAGTGAAAACGCGCGCACTTTGAAACCAATAATGTATATCGGTATTATTCATGCATTTTTTTTTGCATCGGCTGAACATATAATGTACTCATCATGTCATATACTTGACTGTAAATAGCGGAAATAAAATGTCATAATTGTTCCTTTTTTTTTTGTCTGTGTCATACATATGCACAATAAAATAAAAATGCCAAAACAGATACTTATAATTATATGGATAAAAATTTCCCATGTGGAGAATAGAAACCCCAAACTTCCAGCTTTCTGCTCGTGTCAATTGTCCTTATTATAATTTGAGATTCACGTGATAACGAGCATTTTCAAATGAGCGTGGAACTTGAATAACCCGTTGAGGGATCATAATCAGTATTTAAGATGAAAAAAACAAATCTGATTGCAACATGTTGAAACGCTGTAATGTCAAAGTAAATGTAACTAATGTAAAAGTAAATCAAATTTTTAAAAAATGGTACAAAAAATATTAAATAATCTCCCCAACAAGAGTTAAAATGCAACCATTTTATTGCACGATTCAGTTTTCATTTTTAAAACAAACAATAAACAATATACTGTAAACATATCAAAAACATCCTTTACATGCAAAAGCCAGTGGAGGACTCACAGATTTGCATTCAATTGCACAATTTATGAACAACATAGACTAATTTGAGGGTGCATATTTTGGTGACGTTCAAATGAAGCTCCGATTCCACTCTCATGGCTTTACCTTTGAGGTCAACACAACCCGACCCGAACACTTTGCCGCGGTCAGGTGAGCTCGGCGGGCTCGGCGAGGACGGCGTAGTTGCCCGTTTTGGCCTCCCGACTGTACGCCACCACCAGCGTGTCCTTTTTCTCTTTCAGCTGACACAGGACGGCGATGCTCAGCACGCAGGACAGCGCCTGGGGGAGGGGGGAAAGGTCACGGCGGTGAGGCGGGTCCAAAGTCCTCGCGCCCCAGCTGCCAATCAGAAATCCCGAGAGTCCGTACCCACAGTGACGTCAAGCCCACCGAGGAGCCCACCACGATGTCAATGGCCAGGTTTAAATGTGAGAGGAGGATCGGAAGACAGGCCTGCAGCAGACAAAGCGCTCTTGAAACCAGAACTGGGTGACATTAAAAAATGAAAATGAAAATAAATACATGTCTTCGGAAATGAGGCTGAATATTGGGACAAAAACCTCATGTTGCAACAATAGCAAACTACTCAAAATACCAGCATGACCATATACAGTATAGCAATGGCATAGAGCAGTATAGCAGTTTTTAAAATACGAGTTTGCATCCAAAATGAAAACATTTTTAGTCTCAAAAAGTGGATTTCATATTTTTTTTGGTTGTCATTGTAACATTTACAGTTTCAACATGACTTTCTTGATGACATTAACCGCAACTTCCGGCACGCAAGCCGCAACTTTTTTCACACGCTTTCAACCATGCGGATTATGGGGTGATGCGGCGCTAGCGTTAGCACGGCGCTAGCATTAGCGCACCTGGTTATAAGCCTCGGTGCACATAAAGAGTTTAACGCTAGCGCCGCGCTAATCCTAGCGTTATAAACAGGTGCACTCTGTAGGCCGGGAATTACGGTACATAAAACAGTTAAATGTTAAGTATTAAATATTGTTTCTATAATCTATTATACTGACAGTTTCATTTACATATAATAACAATGATGATAATAACACCCTTGACTATTATTATTCTTATTTCTATAGAGCTCGTGCACCTACGTCATAAAATCATGTGACTTTTGTTTACCTCGCCATATTGCCGGTCAAGCTAATCATTGCTCAATGCTAACTCGATTGGAGACGACACGGAATTATGACTTTTCTCGCCCAGAGTCTTGTCCAATACCGTTAAACATTTGGAAGGTGATAATAATCGACGATATGTGGGAAAAATTGGATAAACTGGGCATAGATATTTATTGGAGAAATTGATGTTTTTGCTGATAAGAAATTCTGCTTCCGCTTGTCTTGGACAACTGGATCTACACATGGATCTGGCAAGGAAGTCGTCAAGATTTACACGGAAAAGTTTGAAAGCATAGAAAAGTCTGGACATATACGAATAATTTGTTGCTGGATTTTTTCTCAATCAGGAATAAATCCCACATAGTGACAGTTTTGACGGCTCATGAACGCGGAAGCGTGTTCGGCCACACATTAACCTTTGCCGGAATCCATTGATCTTTTCAGCTAGTATTCAATAATATTTCAACAAATGACGCCTGGTTGTACACAAACTCGCATTCATTAACTATGATTGAAAAAAAAGAGGACGGAGTCTTCCCCACGGAACGTACACGGAAGCGATTGCGGCCACACGTTAACCTCTCTGCTGCGACAAAAGGTTTATTTTCTTTTTTTTAAATACGCATTCTTCTCAAATGAGCCAAGTTGGCATTATGAAAACTTCTTCTTTCCTTCTTTTCAGATGATATTCCGTAGAATGATCTCTTTGAATATCTGCCTCGCCTGTTGTGACAACCAAGAGCACAACAGGTCTCGGGACTGCGTGAGCTCGAGGCTCCTTCGATATACACGCGTCCAGTATTTTTACCTCTTTATAAATCATGACGGGATTGTCGTCCGCCAGCTGGAAGAGGCTGCTGTTGCTGGGGGCCGCCACCTGCGACACAAATAAAAACAAAAACTTTCATTCGCCCAAAGGCGCCCCACAAAAAATAAGCCCGATTACCCAAAATGCAACATTTTTGCTGTTCTTGCGGTATCTGGTCTCTGGCCATTGTGGATGTTTAATGGATGTTGCGAATGGTCCCGTTGAGGCGGGTTTTCGACGGGAGTGAGTTTTGCGTACTCACGCAGTCGGCCGAGGTGTCGTTGCACAGGCACGACGCGGAGATGTTGTAGCCCCACTCCTCGTAGCCCTGTTGCACTCCGCAACACTCCAACTACGAAGCAAACGCAGGGAACAAAAAAAAAAACAAACAAACAAAAAAAAGCCTTCCATTTTGTAGCGGCGCCGGCAGATGTCACCTACTTCTTTTTGGGTTTCCTCCAGCACGGTCAGATCGACCCCGCTGGCTTCGCTGATCGGCTGCATGTTTTGGTAGAATACGGACAGGACCTTGATGATCTGCGAGAGACAGAAAGTGCACCCAAAAACCCCTCGAGACGCAATCCTCCAAAAACCGCAAAGCCGAGGACGTGTGTGTGTGTGTGTGTGTGTGTGTGTGTGTGTGTGTGTGTGTGTGTGGAAATTACCACAGAACGCATGATCAGCAATTGGATGGCCATGTAAAGCACAAACAGGCTGCACAGGATCATTCCGAGGATGAACTGAGACACACGCACAGTGCATATAAAAAGTCTACACACCCCCGTTCAAATGCCAGGTTTTGTGACACACAGTTTGAAATTAAAAAAAAAAAAAAAATCTGATCAAAATCAACACGAATGTGACCGAAACATTGGATAACTTATATGGATTTTTCATAATTCTTTTTGAGAAGCAATGGAAACAAAAACAACTGAGATACTGTGGTTGCACAAGTGTGCACACCCTCATAACTGGGGATGTGACTGTATTCACGTTTCACCTGTGAACTAAAAAGAAGTCGGCACACAACTCCCGCAATTTAAAGTGCCTCTGATCAACCTAAAAGACATTTTAGATGTTTGAGGAGGATTTTCCCGTCTCCCCCCACTTTTTGCTTAAGGTTTTGTCCTAACACTGACTGGTATTTGGAAGTGTTCATGTGTGTGTGTGTTCACCCACTACAATGAGCACCCATCTCTTCTCTTTGCAGGCACCAAACAAGCCGATGATGGGCAGGATCAGGGTAGTGATGGTCAGAGCGTACAGGACTTTGATGCCCACAATCATGTCCTCTATCTGTGGATTAACAATATCAGTGTAGTTCTCAAAAGGATTTCAAAGGTTTTGTGTCTAAATATAGTCTTTGTTAGGGTCATGACTACCAGACGTACTCTCCACTTAAGTGCGACAGACTGTGGAACTGCCGCAACATCAATGCTATTTCCACTAGCCCGTCTATGGCGTATGGCATTGCCTCTTTGCATTAAGCGAATGGAATTGCAAGTTATAAATACAAAACTTGTGTTTTGCTTTTATTTCTAAACTTCGACTAGGAGTGGCAATGAACAGTAATATGATGATAATCCTGAGTAAATATTATTTTTGGATGATTTTAGGGATTAAAATTCAAGTCGATGTTTGTATCCTACTCCTTTCTGTTGCAAAATGCTACTAAAACTAATCATTCGTTTTCTCTTCAGTTATTTGTGTTTTATATTATTTCAAAGCAGTTGTATGCAAATGCAAACAAACAAATAATAAGATTTTGTCAATTTAGTAGCAGCTGCAGTGCAAAGGGGCGTTACCTCGTCGTCCCGGTGGTAATGCCCGTGGCCGAAAAGGGTCCCGGCCACCATGAGCGCGCCTACGATCTGCGGCCAAGAAGAAAACTTTGTGTTGACAACACAAAAAGTTGTGCCACGTTACTCCACAACATTTGGGGAACTTGTTGCAGAAGGAAAAGATTGAAAATCGGTTGTATGAGCACCAACAAGTCATATAACACATTGCGTGTGTCGTGGAAATGGAGTGGAAAACATATGAGGGGGTCTGGGGGGGAGTGTGGGGGAAGTACTTACGATCATTAGACTTGTCACAATGATCAAACTCCTTTTCAGGCAGATGTTCACTTTCCCCATTTTTGGTTGCTGGCAGAACTCCTTCAGTGTTCAAAAAACAAAAACAAACAAAAGCCGTCTTCGCAATTAGTGACGATTAGAAATGTGCAAAACAAAAAGGCAGAAAAACAAAAAAAAAGGAAAAAGGACAAAAAGAACCCAGCCCCCTCCTCATTCCTGACTCGGCTGCTCCTGGTGAAGAGAGGAAACAGTGGGGCGGGATTATGACTTGCTTTTGGGAGATTGAGGGTGGGGTGGCAGGGGGGGGGGGTGCAGCTTCAACGAAGGATATTTGGGAAGAAAGTTGAACAGATGTGTTCATCCGTTGCACAAAGGCAGAACTCCTTCCCAAACGCCTCCATCCAGATGTGTCAAAACAGTCAAGGAATGCGTGCGGGAAAAAAAAAAAAATCACTCAACTGCTGGCGTGGGGCCTTTAAGAGCACAACAAACCTGTCGCGCACGAGCGAGCCGGTCTGTCGCTTCTCGGCCATAAGAAAGCGGGCATTGTCCACCACGCGGGCTGTGGAAGGGCACAAAAAAATGTCAACACGCGAGGACTTCCCGACTCAATGCACGCAACATCCAAAACGTCACAACCTTTTTGATCACGCACCCATAAAAGGGGAAAAAACGTTTTTGCAGGGATCATTGTTGATTTTGGAGGTGACAACCGCTGTCAAGATAAGCGCGGGCTTCACATTCCGCCTCGGAGAATGTTTAGAAAGAAAAGGAAAACTGCACATTTTGTGTAGACAATGCATGACCTCAGGGGGTTGTGCTTAAGGCCACTTCTTTATGTAAAAGGACAGATGAGGTGGGTTATTCATAGATGAGGAAAACAAAGAAAAAAATCCAATTCATACATGTAAAAATATACATGCAGTACACACTACTCAATTTACTCTCAAATCAAATTAATTTTCTTCTGTTTTTATACAAACCTTCCAGAACACAACATTTTTTTTGTTTTGTATTAAAATATACTGGGGGGGGGGGACGAGGACGTAAAGAAAAAGTGGTTTTATAAAGTGCACTGTAGTACTTGTGACTGATGTGCGTCTTTAAGGGGCGTGGCCAAGGGAGTGACATCAGGAACTAGAAGCGGGGTTAGTTCGGCGTGAGCGTATGTGTGTGAGTTGTGGCCTGCAGCAGCTCCTGTGTGAATATTATTACATTGTATTTTTTTGTCTCGGTCAAGAAGCTGAAAGTCGCATTGGCGTGTGCGGCCTACAAATTATTTGACCATTATGAAGTGCTTATGTCTTAATAGAGCACGTGCACGTGACGTCACCATTTTCACAGCGCCATATTGGTGGTCAAACAGAGCTGCTTGACAGTGTACGGGGCCATTGAACCGCAGTAGAAAATACACAATGCCCGAGACTTGTTGTGCTGTTTGTTGTTACAACAGACGAGACAGATATTCAAAGAGATCATTCTATGGGATACCAGCTGAAAAGACCAGAAAATATTGATTGATTTCAGCAATTAAACATGATGGATGGTGGCCAACCAAATACGCACGACTGTGTAGCGATCGCTTCATTTCAGAAAGGAATTATTCTTCTCAATCTCAAATTCCCAAGAAGTATTTACAATGCCAAGTTGGCTCATTTGAGAACAATGCGTTTAAAAAAACAAACAAAAAAAAAAAAAACAACACGGAGTCATCTCGGACGTACATGGAAGCAATAAACTTCGGTAAACCTCTCTCGGGCAGACGTTCTTTTTTTAAATTTTTGTTTTTTAAATAATATGCATTGTTCTCAAATGAGTCCAATGCGTATTTTAAAAAAAGAAAATAAACTGTCGGTCACACAGAGGTTTACGTAGGTTAACGTGTGGCCGCAATGCGCTTCCGTGTACAGGGGCTGAAGCCTATTCCAGCAGTTTATTTTCTTTTTTCAAATACGCATTGGACTCATTTGAGAACAATGTATATTTAAAAAAAAAAACAAGTCTGTCACAAGGAAGTTTACCAAAGTTTAACGTGTGGCCGCAACACGCTTCCGTGTACGTTGGAGAAGACTCCCTTTTTTTTTTAACGCATTGTTCTCAAATGAGCCAACTTGGCATTATAAATACTTCTTGGGAAACGTTACGGAGGAGCCGACTCGCTTGTCCTCTTCCCCCACCCCCCAATCGTAGTTAATGAATGCGAGTTTGTGCAAAACCAGGGGTCATTTATTGAAAGATTGGTATTTGTATTTGTATTAAATACTAGCTGAAAAGATTGATGGATTTCGGCAAAGGTTAACGTGTAGTATTTGTATACGTCCAGACTTTTATACGCTTTCAAACTTTTCCGTGTAAATCTCGACAACTGACTCACCAGATCCAGATGTAGATCCAATTGTCCAAGACGAGCGGAATTAACAGTCCAATTTCTTATCGGCGAAAACATCGACTTCGGCATTAAATGCGGGTCCTCTATGCCAAGTGTCTCTCATTTTTCCACGTACCTTCATTTATTATCACCTTCTAAATGTCTAATGTTATCGTCGTGCTATAAGACGTATTATCGTGTCGTCTCAACGGACTTAGCATTGGACAATGCTCTGTTTGACCGGCAATATGGCCAGCCACGTGATTTCGGTGACGTAAATCCACGAGCTCGATACAAAGATTGCAAAATGGAGCCGGGAGGAGACTGTCCAACACTTCATTCGCTAACAGTAAAATAAACAACAAGACTACTTCTCAGGCTCTGACTCGAGTTTATCTTGTTTAAAGTACGGCCACGTTTCCGAGCTCCGGCGGGGCCGAGTGACCATTCGGGTCACGCCGAGGGCAGAAAAGCATCAGCGCGGCACGTCGTCTTGCCCTTCTGTGTACTCGTTCACGTCACCTTGGCATAAACAATGGGAGCCAGATTTCCTCGGGCCCCGGCGAGCTCGCATCCCCCTCTTTGCCTCCTTTTCGCAGAGCTCGAAGGCTGTTTACACGCCCCCCCCCCCATACCCCTGTTTCATTCAAGGTCAAATGTTTGCACTCTAAACTCTGTCACAGTAGATACATATATTCTATACATGTAATATAAATATATATACATATGGAAGTGCACATGTCAGGGAGTTGCAGTTCCAGAATACGTGCTCTGGGGGCCGTCCCAGGCGGGGGACCTTCAATGTTTTTATCAAGATTCTGGGTCAAACAATCACTTTGATTGTTTTGGGAATACGTGACCTCATGTGGGGAATATTTTACGCCGCCCACGCACGCTCCGGCCGACCTGTGCTCGTACGGATTGTCTTTTTTGTTTTGTTTTCAACTCAATCTCAACTCTTTCGGCGAGACGTTTGCAAAAGTGACGTGGAAAACGCCGCGAGCCGGTTTTGAAAGCTGCTCCGGTGGCGTCAACGCGAACGCCCCCCTCGCGCCGCCCTGCAAAATCAGGGGGAGTCGGAAACAGCTATCCAAGCAGGGCCGGATTAGCGTTAATACGATCAACATGCAGAGCGGAGGAAGTTTCACCGGAAGTTTTGGACGGCTGAACCCTCATTAAGTGGACCTTTATTTTGGAACGGTTTCCGTCTTCCGTGTTTTTTTTTCTTTTGTTTTTATCGCTTCTGTGATTTCTCTTTTCTTTTTTTTCAAAGTTGGCCCACTGCCACCACTGTTCCCAATTCATCCACAACCATCGCAGTGTGATGGGGAAACCACAACAGAAGATTCCAGACGACTGTTTTTATTTTATTTTTTTTGTCGGTGTTTCGTGGCCAGATTGTCAAGAAGCGGCAGCGGCGGTGCTGACATCGAGTCGAACTGGGGTGCGATGCGTTCCCTTTGATTGGATTATCAAAGCAAAATTGGGAGGAAAGCCTTCCGGCGTCAACATCTGAGGAAGATTAGAATGCGATTTTTCAAGGGGTGATCATGGCGATTATTGTAAATAAAATATCATCCATCCCTCCTCTCAACCCCATTAGTTGGGCTTTTTTTTTAAATAACGCTAATTGTACAGAATTTCTTTCATCCCTGGGAGAAAAAAACATTTAATACGCTTTCTAGTCTTATTTTTCATGAATATCATGAAAACAGAATAATGCCACAGATACTCCTAGAAATACGCCCTCCCCCCATTTTTTACATAAATTAAGATTTAGAGGCTATTTAATTGTATTGAATTAAAAATGTGATCCAAAAAATGTCATTTGTTTTGTTTTGCTACCTTTTTAAGATTAACACATTTTTTTCTTAATGTAATTTTTTATTTTATTTGATTGAAATTACATTTTATATGAATCAATTTACATGACCGAAATCACAAATTAAGACTTATAAACCTGTTTTTTGATCCCAATTTCATAAAACATTACATCTACATTTTCTTGGGAATTATATTTGTCTGATATTAAATTCTTAAATATTTTAGGATATTTATGGATCATTTATTTCATTTTTCAAGCTATATATGAAAAATGCCATTTCAACTAAATGTTTTACAGGTAAACACCATAAATTTTTCATTTATTTATTTATTTATTTTTTTTTTTTTTTTACTTCAAATCGTACAAATTATTTTCCAGAATCCATACGAATAAATTTCCGGGGGCGGGGGCTGGGAGAAACAAGTAACTTTTAAAAAATTTTGATGGTTAGAAAACTGATTGTGAGGCGTAAACGCGACGCGGGCGCCCTCTTGTGGTGCATAAAAGACTCGCTGGTGGTTCCGTTATGTTACAAACCCAGTTGCATTTAAATTCAATTAATTTGCACTTAATCTTTCAGAATTGTTTTTTTACTAAAACACTTAACATATTAAAATTATTGAATCTTTATGTGAAATAAATCTCATTTGAATCATTGTTTCAATAGTTCATGTTTTCCCAATGGTGTGAGAATGGCGCACACAATCAAAAAATACACTTTTTAGCAATAAAATATGATTTCGTCAGGCAATTTATATATCAAAACTTAATTTTTATTTCATGATTTTAATGTCAGTTTTCTTCTAATTGCAGTGGATTATTTTGAACTAAGTACTCGTGAGAACATTTTCATCTGGTTTGCCTTTATTTCGCTGCCTCCACATTGTTAAGCCAGAAATGTAAAGATTAAAGCATTAAAGTTGTGACAGCGCTTTTGTTCTGGAGAACAAATGTATGGAAAAAGAAAAAAAAACCATGATGATTACTCACAATGATGAATCCTCCTTTTCAACCGCATGTTCATATCTCTCATTTTGTCTTTCTGCCATGTTAAAGGGAGAAAAAAAGCAAAAATATTTTTTTTTAATCAAGACACGCATGACTCAAAATGCTCAAAAAAAAACAAGCCAATAATAATTTAAAAAACTATATCCAGAAATGCTTTTTTAATTGTCTTGGCTGTTATTATTTTTGGGGTAATTTTTTTTTAATGTCGATTCAGCCCAACAAGGACTCTTCAGATGTCAATAAATCTTCCAAAAGAACCAAATAACATTTTACAATGATCATTCTTATGTTGTTCCTTTTTTCCAAAAGATGGAAGATTACGTATGAAAACTTTTTGTTTAAAAAAGAAAAAGAAATATAAAAAAAATATCATGGTGCCGTTAGAAAATGAAAGTTATTGCCAAGTTAAACTGCTTTGAAAATAGGATGAAAATGGAATATAGCGAAGTACTTTAAAGTGAATGGTGATGCAATTTCAGTTTTCAACATTACCTGCAGATGGCAGCAGCTTCATTCCAGAATCGGAGGAGATTCCGTGTCCCCCTTGCATAAAATACAAAAATTTGTACTTGTGTACATCAGAGTTTTCAACTTTAGCTGTATTGAAAGCGATATCATTTCAAATAGCCTGTAAGAATCTTTAATTTTGTGACCTCCTCCTTACAATTCCAAACATTTTGTCGTATCACGGAGATTTTCAAGTTGTAATTATGCTCTGAACAACAGACACAAAACTTTGTTTGCGAAACATTTTTAGGCATCTAGAGCACGGGTGTCAAACTCAAGGCCTGTGGGCCAAATCTGGCGTGCCGCATAATTTTATGTAGTCCACGAAGGAAAATTATGAGAATCAACTTTCATGATTTAAAAAAAAAGTTTCAAATCATCATATCATAAATGATAACACAGAGATTGAAAGCAATATTCTGTGCCCAAACAACAGCAAGAGTTAAAAAAAAAAAACACCTACCCTTGATTTTTTATTACAAAACTAGATCTTAGATTTCATCTGTAAATATGATAAGGTGAAAGATTTCATGGTTTCACATTCATATCTGGGAAACTGTAACTACAATGTGGCCCTCGACAAAAATGAGTTCGATACCCCTGATCTAGAGGGGGGAAAAAAACAAAAACAAAATTAAAAAAAAAAAAAAAAAAAAAAAATCGAGCTATTGGAATCAGCGGAAATGACATCATCAAGCTAACAGAACGAATGTGTGGCTGCTTCTATTTGTCATATTTTTTTC
Organism: Syngnathoides biaculeatus; assembly: GCF_019802595.1. Classification (NCBI taxonomy): domain Eukaryota; kingdom Metazoa; phylum Chordata; class Actinopteri; order Syngnathiformes; family Syngnathidae; genus Syngnathoides; species Syngnathoides biaculeatus. The sequence goes on along the minus strand of NC_084659.1, from coordinate 11,318,503 downwards.
CAATACTTTGAGCTGAACTGGGGTTTGGTTTTGTATTTATTTACTTTTCTAGCCACTGGGGGGATCCAGGCTAAGTTGCTAAATGTGACATTATCCACTGGTCCATTTTTTCTGGGTGAGGGTGGGGGGGGGACAAAACTTTACAGACCTGCGATTGCTTTTTGCCAGTGTTCCATTTGAATCCGAAAGCCGCTTTTTTCTTCAACTCTACCTTACGTAACCCTTTTTCATATCCGTCGCTGCTTTGTCGTGAGTGTTCCTTGTTGCCATGGCGCCGTGGGGATGAATAGCGTTTGAAGGGCAAATTGGAGGGGAAGGCCCAACAAACCGTTCCAATTAGACCAAATTCGGCGTAAAGAACTTGCGTCCATCAGGACGCTTTTTGCGTGCTATTCTGTTGAAGCCTCCGAGGACCACTTTTTTGTGGCGGAACAGAATATTTCGCACCTTCGGCTGGAGGTCGACGAGCCCTATGTGGCGCGGTCGCCATGGCAGCGAGATGAAGACATTTTCATTGAAGAGTGTCGCGATTGCAGTGTGGCGCCAACTACTGGCGAGGAGGACTTATTTGTCGTCAGATTTTATTTATTTATTTATTTTTTTAAATCACTGTACCCGACTCCTTGAAATCCGTCAGGTATCGGCCCGGTACCAATATCTGGTATCGGTACTCGGCTGGTCCTATATACAAGATAAAAAGTATTAGTCATATCCCCAAGAATGTCCAAATTATTTTCAATGTTAATCTTTTCATCAACATTTAAGAGCAACTGGTGGAATGTCGCAACTTCCGCTTTTTCATAACATCGCCATTAAAAATGCATTTGCGGCCAAAAAACGGCAGGAAACCTTATTAGCTTCACTTATGTCGCTCCTAACCGCGCACGGACGTGTAACCGGTGGGCATCAACCACCTGCCACGCTTTAATGTGAGCCGAAATGATGCAAATGCGCTTCTTCAAACGGCATGAAAACATATTTAAAAAGGCGACACGCTTGGACTGAAGGGGAAAGCAGCTGAGATGATGCCCCGCCCCCATTTGCATATTGAGCGGAGAGATCATATCAACGTGAAATGCCAAATTCTAAACTTTGCCATCTGTACACGCCGCATGCAAATGCTACGAAAGGCCCCCATGTTGAATTCCACCCCCCCACACTACATTTTCAAAAGTATTTTTTGTGCGTGACGCAACCATTTTTAGCACTGCAATTCACCTCTGCGCCTGTTGCCAAGCAACTTCTGACATTTGAAAGATGCTTGATTTCCCTGTCGTGTTTGTCTGCTGCCTACTTGAAAAAAAAAATATATATATATCATACAATTTCGAAGCAGATATGTAAAACTTGCAAGAAACCACACACACACATACACACAGATACAAAAGCACACAGTAAACTCAATGCTAATCCGCTAACTAGCCGATGAATTAATTTCATTTAGCAGTTCATTCATTGCAAAAAGTGATTACTTGCTAAGTCGTTTAACATCCGTAAGTGACACAAAAAGTAGCTTAAATGAGAAGAATTAGGCAGGACAGGCGCGCCATTAATTCGGATTTGTTTCTAAGGGGGATCCCGGGCCGACCGGACTCCGAGAACGCCCGCTGGCCTGCGTTAATTGACTTCCTGGAACGGCGTTCCGCAGGGCTCGAATGATTGGACGAGGCCGTTTTGAAAAGAGCGGCTTTATCGTCGAGTGATCGAGCTCGACGAAAAGACACGTCGTGGTCATTTCTATCGGGATTTCGCCGATGAGTCCAACATTAAAAGGTCCTTAATGGATGTACGTATGGCGGGTTTAAAGTAGCAAGTATCTATCTATCTATCTATCTATCTATCTATCTATCTATCTATCTATCTATCTATCTATCTATCTATCTAGCTATCTATCTATCTATCTGCTTGTTTGTCATCTATTTATTATTTATGTATGTTATTCATTTTTTAATTTATTTATTCAATTTTGGTGATATTTGAACCAGCAGATATTAGATTTACTGGCTGCTATAAAATAAAAAAAAAAATCAATTTTATGATGCAAACAAACGATCACGATCTCCACACAGAAGTGAAGACGTTCGAGCGCCTTCACGCAAACGATATTCATTGCACCTTTAAAGCCTCCACAAAGTCATTTTTTTGTGTTGTTGTTTTGTCCCCCCCCCCCCGCTCCTTTCGATACAGGCGTGAGGATGTGCCTCTGAGTCACATTTCTTCCACTATCGTCCCACTCAAACGCAGACGGCGCCTTGAGCTGCGAATGTGACGCCAGCGATACATTCGGGCCTTGCTAATCAAATGATGCTAATGAAACAAAGAGGCCCGCGGTGCCTTCAGGGTCCGGTCCGTCTGAGCCCATCGACGCGGGCAGTCTGGCGGACAGGCGTCCGACATACTTGACAGGTTTAGGGGAAACGTGGACTTGTGTGTTTTCCACAACCCCCCGGAGGTTGGCGACCTCAAAAGACCGTTGGCCCGACTTTTCATCCATCCATTTTCTTTGCCGCTTATCCCAACAAGGGTCACGGGGAGTGCTGGAGCCTATACCAGCTGTCAACGGGCAGGAGGCAGGGTACACCCTAAACTGGTGCCAGCCAATCGCAGGGGACACAGAGACAAACAGCCGCACTCACAATCACACCTACGGGCAATTTAGAGTGTCCAATTAATGTTGCATGTTTTTGGGATGTGGGAGGAAACTCGAGTGTCCGGAAGAAAACCCAGGCAGGCACGGTGAGAACATGCAAACTCCACACAGGTGGGTCTGGGATTGAACCCAGGACCTGAGAACTGTGAGGCCAACGTTTTGACAGCTGATCCACCGTGCCGCCCCCCGCTTTTTCACTGGTCGTCAATTCGACAGCAGAAAGAAGACGAAAGAAATCGGGGAAGTAAATACGAGTGGACTGGGGGAGACAACAAGGCACACATGGACAAAACGCTAGTAACCTGATGATTTGATAAACGAAACATATTACACCAAGCCGACAAAAAACATTTTGCCAAGCAGAATCGCACAAATCCTGCTTCGTTACATGTGGATTAATAGAGCAATATGATTTGGATGCTTGGGATTAGCTTCATGGAGAAAAATGCGAGGTCAATGCCATCGGATGACGTGCGAGTGCGATTAAAGCTAATAAAACGTCATTTTGTATGCACGTTAGCTCCACAAATTATTGAGCGGTTGTGATGAATTCACATAATTTCCAGCAACAAATTAGAGAGCGGTTGTGGTGGATTATCATAATTTCCGCACTTGTGTAAAAGCCGCAAGTGCCCACATTGAAACACGAGATATTTACAAAGAAAGACGGTACGCGGAAAGAGTTTTCAAAGTTTTAATACCTTAGCTTAGCTTAACATAGCAACAACATAGTACCGTGGTGCTAACACTAGAGCGGCGCTAATGCTAGAGCGGCGTTAACAAGACAGGTTTAAAAAAACATGCCAGTAAAAATCATTGAGCGCTAACGGAGTGCTAACAGGGCTGGTTAAAAAAAAAAAAAAAAAAAAAAAAAAAAAACATACCGGTAAAACTCACTTCCTCGGCACATATATTCCACCGGTGTCACGCTTACCTTTTCCGCTCGAGTGCCCCCTTGCTGCTGTAAGAAAAAATGCAGCCGCATCACCGCACAACTACGGTATTCCATTCCAGGATGTATTTATATATTACGGTTACAATTATTTGGTGACCTTTTCAAGGGGTCGATCCAAAGTCTCGGTCGAGTACCTCGATCGGTCACCGACACAAAAGGATTCAGACGTAGCGTGGAAAGTTGTCCGTTCTTCCGAAAGGGATCCCGCCCTCTACGTGACGTTCAATGACACACGTTTTGCTAATACTAACGTGATTATCGTATCGCCTGATGTGGTTTCATGCCGAGCAAAATATGGATTCCTGCGAGTTTCAATTTCGTGATGCGATTATATCCTTTGAGGGTCCGATTTTTGGTTTTTTTTTTTTTCTTGTAGCGGAAAGAAAAAAAAATACAGCGCAGAAAGCCTGTTTCCAGCATTTGGAAAGAAAATACTTAATAATAATAATTCCATACAGGCAGAAGCACTTATCCTGCCGCCATGTATTTTATTTTTTTGCCCACTGTGCTTTAGTTTTAATCGAGAAACTGCAATACTGAGCCGTATATGTCAACACTGAAACACATTCAAGACTGTCAAATAAATGAATGCATTTAAATCCATATTTTCTGCCAACACGATCATAAACGGAACGAGCTTTTTGTCAAGATGAAGTAGGCCGTTTTAATTCGGGACGTGATCACGCTCTTAATGAGGCCACACGCGCTGGAAACAAAAGCGCTGCAATACCGTGATTGGTAATTACAGTAATAATCCTCTTACAGCAATCATAAATATGGATTTAATGGGACGCGTGTTACCATGGCGAGCTTCTCCAACCTGTTCACTGAAGTCTTCCATTTTCAGGCTGCAGCTCCTTTTGTCCTCCGTAATGTGAAACTGAACTTTGCGCCTCTTGTCCGCAGCCCCAACCGATGACAAATTGGGAGGGCTTCGTGGAAATTAGGTTGCGAGTAAGTTGCTCCACGGGCCCGGCGCACTCGGTGGGCCGCGTTTGAGCGTTTTGAGATTGGCAATATTTTCTGCTTCGCAAATGGCTCTACTTGAGAATTCCGACGCGCTGATTGAAGTGGGGCGAGACGACCGGCGGAGGGCAGAACTCTCGCCGAGGCTCGGCCGGTCCCCTTTCGATTCAGTCGGTAATTTACTAGCCGCCTTGATTTGTGACAACGGTACTTGCCTGCCCTGTGATCGACTGCTGCACTTCAGCCTGAACCAACAACTGCTCTGCGCCGGACCACAATCGGCCCGTGGGCACTTAACGCATGATTGGAAAAGTGGAGGAGCACTCGAAATATTCCGGCTCCCTCTAGCGGTATGCTATAGAATCGCTGCTTAAGTACTGTTCGGTTGTATTGAACTTTGAAGTGAAAAACGGTCGATAAAACGCGTTTGTTGCAGTTGGTGGATCCAAATCCAGATCTTCTTCTTTTCCTTTCGGGTTGTCCCGTTAGGGGTCATCTTTTTTCCATCTTATCCTATCTCGTGCATCCTCCTCTCTAACACTCACTGTCCTCATGTCCTCCCTCACAACATCCATCCACCTTTTCTTTGGTCTCCCTCTCGCTCTTTTGCCTTGCAGCTCCATCCTCAGCGCCCCTCTATCAATATACTCACTCTCTCGACTTCTGGACATGTCCAAACCATCGAAGTCTGCTCTCTCTAACCTTGTCTCCAAAACATCCAACATTGGCTGTCCCTTTAAATGAGCTCTTTTCTAACTCCGAGCGAGAACCTCAACATCTTCATTTCTGCCACCTCAAGTTCTGCTTCCTGTTGTCCCTTCAGTGCCAACGTCTCTAATCCGTACATCGTGGCCGGCCTCTCCACTCTTTTATAAACTTTGCCCTTCATCCTGGCGGTGACTCTTCTGTCACATAAAACACCAGACACCTTCTGCCAGCTCTTTCATCCCGCTAGGACCCGTTTCTTCACTTCATTACCACACTCACCATCGCTCCGCATTGTTGACCCCAAGAATTTGAAGTCATCCACCCTCGCTATCTCTTCTCCCTGGAGCTTCAAATGCAGATAAATGCTTTAAAAAAAATAAAAATGTGTCGACTGAATTTTGTGTTACATAGCAACCGCCAAGTTATGAAATTGCACACACACAAAATCAACTCTCCGAGGGGAGAAGACCAAGATACTTCAATTTCTTCAGTTCGGATAGGATCTCACCTTCGATCCGTCGTAACTCCAGCGGAGGTCGTGGATGAACCGCAGCATCCCGCCGTTAAGATGACTTCATGAAACCGGATCCTCTCGTCGCCTTGTCCGCGCCTGCAAATCCTGTCGATAAAAGTTTTGAACCGAACCAAACAATCTCGGTGACCGTGGCGAGAGTTCCCCGTCACAGGCGATGAAAAGCTTTTTGTACCTCAGCAACGAGCTCAAATGAGTTGAGCCAGCGGATTGTCGCTGGCGACGCCTGACGCAAGATCGCCTGCTGGCTTACCTTGACCCGACTGGCTCATTAAGACCCCCGCCGGGTCCTGCCAGTCTGTGATCTCTCGACATGCGGCGATACTGAGGGAGCTGATGCAGATTTAGACGTCTCTGCCGATCAATCGCAGTGTCCGAACTAAATATTTTAGCATCTTTATCTCCCGCCAATGCGGCCCATTTTTCAGTTACCTCATTGCATTTTCTTTGTATCCATCCATCCATTTTCTTTGCCGCTTAACCTCACGAGAGTCGTAGGAGTGCTGGAGCCAGGAGGCGGGGTACACCCTGAACTGGTTGCCAGCCAATCGCAGGGCACATCAAGACAAACAGCTGCACTCACAATCACACCTAGGGGCAATTTAGAGTGTCCAATTAATGTTCCATGTTTTTGGGATATGGGAGGAAACTGGAGTGCCCGGAGAAAACCCGTGCAGGCACGGGGAGAACATGCAAAGTCCACACAGGCGATCGAACTCGTGATCCTCAGAACTGTGAGACCAACGCTTTTCCAGCTGACCCACCGTGCCGCCAATTTCTTTGTACTCATCACAAATAAAGCTCAATTGCGTATTCAGTAGGGATGCACTCGTATCTGTTATCCTTTGCCCTGTTGATGTGCCTAAAGGAAGGACGAGAAGCTAAAAATAAATGGAGGAGTACACGCGAGTATCCCACATACTCAGAGGAGTGAAGTGTTGTAATGGGCGGCTGAACAGCTTTTTCCCTGCACAAGCGCGCGCGAACATCCTCCCGCGTCATTCCGCCGCCACGCCCGACTCCATTTTCTCTATCGTCTAACGAAGATCATTTCGGTCAACCCGGCGAATTGACGCCGGCGTTTCCAGAGTCCCCGCACTTAGCTTCCGCCACTAAACAATCCCCCCGCCCGGCGGTTTTACCGGCGAGGGGGCTCCGTGTCACCGTGCGAGCAATTTAGAGTGTTGCCGCGGCTTTTTGAGTGCATGTGCGCAATAAAGCCTGTAAATGGAGCCTCCACTCACGGCACCTGAGTCATTGGGCTCTCTACCGCGGCCTCATTACACGCCACTTAACGGGACCCAAATGTCACATCGCAGTGTGACGCATCTTGTTTTCCCGCCCGGAGAGACAAAGCTTTGTGATCGCCAGCGCGTTGGGAGCAAAGCACTTTAAAGACGATCATCGGGTGTCACTATACGCGCCCCATCAATTAATAGCTGCGTAGCTATCAACGGTTATCCCTGTGAAGACTGAGCACAAATATGCCAAATATCGCATTCAAGATCGGGACAAAGTACAAATGAGCGAATTCGAATAAATTCTCCGTCCACGCTCAGTTGTGCTTTTGGCAAACTCAAGGCCCGGGGCCCAAATCTGGCCCCCCACATGATTTTATGTGGCCCGCAAAGCCAAGTCATGTATCAACATCCATGATTCTTGTTGAAGACTGTAACAAAATTTTAAACTGTCATGTGTCATAAAAGACGAGACGTTGAGATATTGCAAGCATTTTTGTGTTCCCAAACATGAACAACAAGGGAAAAAAAGTTGTGTGTGTGTGGAGAATTGTGGAGTTTGCATGTTCTCCCCGTGCCTGCGTAGGTTTTCTCCGGGCACGCCGGTTTCCGGTCCTTAAATGATTCATTTTCTCACTGGGCAAAACATTTCGTGGATTATTTCTATCAGAGTCATGGCAAAATTTAGCGATACAGAAAGGGGCCAGACCAAGGAGACCATCATGACGACATTTAAGGCCATCGGAAGATTGATCCTGAACTACGCGGCGCCCGAGTGGACTGCCAACCTGAAGCCAACTCACTGGGACTCTCTCCAGGTAGCCCAAAAGACTGCCGACAACTCCGTTCGGGCTGGTGTCACAAGCTCAACAAATATCAGCATCGACTCGACAACAACATTGTCGATAAATGGCCAGTGTGTGACGTCACCCCCCCCCCCACGATACGCATCATCTCTTCAACTGTGCTCAAAAACCGACCAATCTGACGGTGGAACACCTGTGGACCGCGCCGGTTGATGTGGCCAGACCACCAGACTTCTCCTTTAACCTTGATTTCTGACTCCAAAACTATTTTGTATGTAAATATGATGAGGCGATTAAAGATGATTTTTGCAGTCACAACGGCCCTCTGAGGGAACTCGTAACTACAACGTGGCCCGGGATAAAAATCAATTTGACACCCCTGGATTACGGCAAGGGTGAGAAGCTCGGTCATCCGGGAGGGGCTCAGCGTCGAGCCGCTGCTCCTCCGCATTGAGAGGAGCCAGATGAGGCTGCCGGGGCATCTGATTCGGATGCCTCCCAGACGCCTCCCTGGTGAGGTGTTCCGGGCACGTAAAAGAAGCCTCGAGGACGACCCGGGACACGCCGGAGAGACTATGTCACTCGGCTGGCTTGGGAACACCTCAGGATCCCTCCGGAAGAGCTGGAAGAAGTGGCTGGGGAAAGGGAAGTCTGGGTATCCCTGCTGAAGCGACTTCCCCTGCAACCCGACCCGGAAACCCGGTAGATAACGGATGGATGGATTACGGCAATGGACTCTACTTTGGAGTCAGCCAGCCCTCCCTCAAACATCTCCAGTGCTGCCTCAGTTACACTTAACTGGAACATGTTGCTTCTATCCTGGCACCCCCACCCACCCCCCACCCCGCCTGCATTAGCGACACAGCGCGCCAATCAAACCGCGCATGCGAGTGGTTTTTTTGGACGCTTTCATTTTACATTTGAAGAAAGTCTCATCCCAGGCACGGGAGTGCGCCGTGGGCGGATGTAGGATGCAGATGGTTCTTTTCCTTGACTAAAACACACTCCCCAACTCCGACTGTTTACATCTGCGTGGCACGTCTGTGGCTGTTTCCATGGTTACCGGAGTAAAGATAGTTGGAATGCCTGAGAGATGCCGTTCCCCCATATGGTGCTTAATGTGAGACACGAGCGAGCGGAAGAGTGAATAGGCGAACACGACGAGGCAGAAACTAGAATGGCCTGGCTCGCAATTTCGAACCAAACGTCAAAAAATCTAGACTAGCCTCAACAAAAATGGAGTTCTTGTTTTGGGGTGGGCTTGCAATCCCAAAGAATTGCTTTTGGCTATTTTGAAGCCCGACGTTCCGTAAACGGGCCCTCGTGTGCCTGAAATCAAATATTCAGTGTCGGAGTTTCCGGATTTAGACCGGCAAAGCCGCAATTCTCCTTGTGAAGATGTTCACAAGTCAATTTGTACCATTTCCAGTGTCAAGAATCAAACCAAAAAAGCTTCAATTTACTTTTTGTCTGAAAGTTAGCATCAGTTCTACACCCGCACAAATCAATAACATCAAATACTTGCGCCACGTTCATTATTTTGAGCAGTTCAGAATCAATATTGAGTTAACTTTAAAAAAAAAAAAGTGAAAATAAATCATACTCACCAGAGATGCTGATTATGAAATGTATTCATGTGTGCAGGGGACGACAGACGGGTTTTTCGCTGTTCGAACTCGACTCTCTCCGACCAACCAATCGGAAGATGGGAAAATGATGACATCACTGTGGACTAGCTAGCTAACCCTGTTAGCAAGAATTTAAAATCTGATCGATTAAAGAAACGCTTGATGTCATAATTTGTCTGAAGACGCTCGTCATGGCAACACATAAGAGCCTGAAATCTGATTGGACCAAAACAGTATGAAATAAAAGGAATAGACTGTTGGGGAAAAATGACTACAATTTAATATTTATGCTTAACAGTGGTTCAGTTAAAATTTAGCGAATAAAATCAAATCCAAAACCAAGTTTATAAATGAGCAGTTATTTAAGATTAGATGCTAATATACTGTATAAAAAAGTGAAAGAAAACTGAACTACACTTGGGGTTGATTCTTTCGGCTACCACTAGAGGGAGCCAGCGAATCACTCGCACTTAAAAAAAAATAATCTTTCACATCGTCGACGCTGTCAATGAAGTGTCACATTTCAATTCGTGAAACCCCAAATATCACATTTATATACAAAATAAAAAAAGGAAGCATTTGTTAAAAGATATTTTATGTGAATCTTTCACATAATATTCGCCTTTATACACATTATTCTCAACATGATATACAGTGTCATTATTTTTTTTTAATCCTTTGACATAACGGTTCTCTTTTTTTATCTTCTTTTTTTGTAAGCATGCACTTCAGAATTCCAACAAAGGCTCCACATATACAGACTTCAAATTATCATTATTTCCCCCCCCCCCCCCCCACGATAAAACATACAAAACGTGAACTCGGATCGAAAAAGCTCGACACGTTTGAAGACACGATGGAGAAGTACGGCATCGGACTACCATGAACAGTAAGACACAAAATACGAGATTGGGATTCAGAAAAATAAACAACTTTTTTTTTTCACCCTTTCCAAGTTACAACATCTTTAAAAATACACAAAGAACAGTACCCTTCTGTCAAATTCAAGAGTAAAGCAGCGTGTGTACTACACAAGGAAGATTGTGGGTGGAAGGGCGACGCGTCAACAAATGCCACATGACTAGTCCTCGTCGTCAATCTTTTTTTCCCCATCAGCCCCCCTGTTTTGGACTGAAATCACAGTGTGGATTGGCGCGTTCCGTCTCTCCCATGACAGGGAGTCCTCGGTCTACGACTGAGGTCCGTTCCTTCACTCGAAAGTCGAATTCCACCGTTAAAGTCACAATTTACATCAAAATACTTGTGTAAAAAAAACAAATAGATGATGTATTTAGCATTACTGCTGAGAGGTTGATGAAGAAGAAGAAGGGGAGGCTGCGCTTAGCTATTGCTAGCGTTAGCCCGACAAAATGGCGGACGGGGGACGGGCGTTGTAAAGTCGAATCGTCTTAGGTCGAGACCGTCTTAACACGAGGACTCCCTGTATTGCAAATCTACTAAAGGGCATTAGGGCCACACTCACAAGAACAAATCCACATTTTAGGAGATAAAAATCATACTCTAATATTTTCTTAATGTTAGAAAAGTCACAATCATACAAGAATAATGTTTTAGGAGTGGAGTAAAGGGAATAATCTTAACGTAAAATAATTTTTCTTTAACCGTCATGACTTTTGTGCCGTTACATTGCTATTTGTGTACCATTCTGAATTTTAAGTATTCGCATCGTTATTGTGAAACACGATTCTTGTAAATTTATCATTTTCTTTGAAGTGTGGCCCTAATGCAACCTTTTCCATCAAGCAGATCCGATCATTTGTGGACTCGCTACTGCGCAAAAGTAGCCTTTGTAGTAAAGTCCCACTTTTTTTTTTTTTTTTTACTTGGTAAACTTTTGCTACACATTTTCTCCAGACCCGGACAAAAAAAAAAAAGGGGGGGGGGGTACAGGATTGGAAATATTTGGAAGATAAGGTTGATCTCGCCACCATTGAGTCACAATGAGTTGTCGGGTCGTAATCGTTTGGTTTCACGTGAAGATTTGCAGCACGAACGCAGGCTCGTTGCATATTCGACGCACAGTGGGAGGAGACTTCTATGACGGTCATTACATATGGGGGCGGGGGGCAAAGGTTTGGTCCCTTTCTCACCCATTTCTGTGCTAAACTAGAAAGTAAGGCCCGACCGATACAAATTCTGATAACCGATTAATCGGCCAAATGGAAAAAAAAAAATTTCTCTAGACAATAAATATATTTTTTTTTACTTTACAACAGAGAAAAATCAGCAAAAATCATTGACTGATCATTTGAACGCCATTTTCTTAATCTTATATTTTTAATGTGTACATGTTTTTTTAAAACGACAAAAAAAATAATAATAAAAACAACAAAATAATCAGTCGATTTTTTTTTTTTTTGTCGATTTCAAAATGGCCACCGGCGGGCCAACGAATCGGTCCGGCCCCCGCCATAAAGTGACGCCGTCCAAAGTCGGCCCACTGGACGTTTTGAAAAATGTTTCTCGACAGGGTGCGCGTATACAGGAACACACACAGCAGAGCATTTTGAGCCGATACTGACCATTTAGCAAGAGGAACGGAAGCAGATGTCACATTGATTCAACACTTTTGCCTCTCTATACTCTATATACTGTACTGGATGTTCATAATATGAATACACTCCATTTTGGAACACAAAGTGCCTCGACTTAATACACTTATTGCAAGGGGGTGAGGGTGGGGAGGGATACCATGGCGCGATTTGAGTGTTTGACGGTGCAACTTAGCAACCGACGGCGCCGAGGGTGCCGCTGTCGGCGACTTATTTACACAAGTCCGTTCCGCCACGTGTCCCGTTGGCTTTGGCTCTTTTTGCTCAGGATTAAATGCTTCTGGCGGGTCCTCCCGGGCTATCGGTGAAGTCGGTCCGGCCGCAGGCCGGGCAGCCGCCTCCTTAGCGCTTTTTGCGTCGGCTCCTTCCTTTTTTGTCCTGTAGGAGCGGCTGGGAGGCCTCCAAATGGGGTCTTCCCGCTGCAACAGGTCCTCATATTGTTATATAGTCTCATCCCGGGAAGGGTGGGGGGTGGGGGGGGGTGTTACTGAATGCAATGAACTACGTATATCAAATCCTTCCCTTCCTGTCTCCCTCAAACTTCTTGCCATGCACGTTCTATTTGTTCCAAATACATGCACAAAGAATGGAACAACACGGCGTTCTACTATTGTCGTGTTTTCGATGGAAGTGATCAATAATTTAGTCAACAGACAAGGAGGAATGTTTTTAAGAGCACTTTTTTTTTTTTTTTAATTTGATTTTTTTTGGTGGGGGGGTGCTATGCGCAAAATGCATCGTCGCCAGGCTAGTTGCTAAGCAACCCTTTGCTACTGGTACGGATGTAATGGAGGAAAGGGTGAGGTCCACGTGTGCGGTCACACACCTGTTAGAGCAATTTATGTGGAATGTATTTATTAAACTAGGGTGTGAAGAAAAAAAGAAACAAAAATAATCACGTTCTCTTTTAAATTTAGGGTTATACCTACAAAAAAGTACAAATGCCAAAAAGGATAAAAATCAGAACACGACGAGGAGAAAAACATATAACAAATAAAATCCTAATTTTATTCATTTAAATCCCAAATTCATGAAAATTAAGTCGTACTATATTGAGTAAACTAATATTTCAAGATGGTAACTCTTTTTAAAGAAATTTTTCATTACTTTGTTTTATTCCAAGAAAAAAAGTTGGAGAGCTAAAAGGAGAAAAAAAATATAAAAAAAGTCTAATAAAATTATAAAATCATACATTATTTAAAGTCATATTTTTAAAAGGAGAAATAACAGGGGAAAATAGTGCTTTTCTGAGAATATAATCACAAAGCCAGATATGGGTTAATTTGTGATCAAGAAAACAAAACAACACAATATTACAAGATGTCTAGTGTGTTCCTCATCGTGTGTATTGTATATAAAAAAATAAAAAATGAAAAATAAGAGTGCATACTAGCGCAGGATCACCAGCGACCCCCAATCCCCCATATTTGAAGCGACATTAACATGATTTTCTGACAATTCACACAGAGTTTTGCCGTCTCGTAGATTATTGATGGACCTCCATCTACGAGCGCACCCGAGCGGAACGGAGACCGCCGGGAGCGCCACGGCTGAGGGGATTTCCTGCGCCGAACCCGCAGACCCATGCAGAGGGGGGGGTTACCTTTGTGCCAAGGCGCCGCGTCGCCAAAGCCTTTAAGCGAGAACGCCGCTCTCTGCTTGGGTGAAACCGGTAAACACCATCTCTTTGCAGTTATCTACGGGTCAACAACCAGAAACATACATACAACTTATACGTGCACATATGTGCAGTCATGTGGAAATGAAAGCGCACCCTCTTTCACGCAAGCGAATTATGATTATTATTATTTTCTTCAGTGTTCGCGCCACATGGGTCAACTTCTTTTTTTTAATTATGAAGTAAAAATCTGAAAGTTAAAAGGGTAAATTAAAAAAAACACTACCGATATAAAAAAAAAATTGATATCAACTTGCGATGTTATGAAAAGTCATAAAAATTCTAAATGATAAAAAAGGCAGTATATTCCCAAAATGAATTTTTTATGATACGGAATAAGGATCAATTTGTACTAATATAAGACAAAAAAAAGTTGTGATATTAGGAGCAAAGTTTTTAAGTTGTAAAAACAAAATTAGTGAGAAATAAAAATCAGAAAGTTGTGCAAAGATAAAGTCGTGGTATTACAAGTGCTAGTCGCGCAATAAAATGCTATTTGATGAATATTTGAATGACATTTGAAAATGCTAATTTTGTAAACTTCTGTTTTGTTTCTTGAGCATAACGCACATAATCGTGGATGTAGCTTAACTTGTCATAGTTCATATCATGTCCTTCTTCTTTGGACCTCATTTGTAAAAGTTGACTCAACAGCGCCTCTGCAGGTTAAAGCCAAACAGTGCGGTCGAAATTGCTATCCAGGTCCTGACGCATAACGCCGGACTAAAAGCGGGTGGGCAAGTACTTCCTTTTTTCACATGGCCGCATATATATGTATTTCTCACAGTGTGACTGGTGCGGTCTCCCCTGGCAACGATGGCTGGCAGACAACGATGGCTTACAGAGTGAAGTCCATGCAAAAACATGAGCAGGTGAACGGGGACAGATGTGCGCGCTTGTCTGAATGACAAATCTCAAAGAAAATACAATTAAATGAGGATAAAATGAACAAACAGCCGTCCGTCTTTCTGCTTTTTGATGGAAGCGCATCTTTTGTCTGTAGGTATCAAATAAAGCAACAGCTAATAACCCTGATTATAAACACGTCCTTTATTATTAAATGACATGGCTGCTACTTTGAAAGCCACCACTCAGGTTTTTTTTTTGTTATTGCAATATGACAATATCAAATCAAGAAAAAGGAAACTTCAAGTGACATAGGAGAGCTGATAAGGACGACAGCCAAGCGCACTCGGGCAGGCGTCAGTCTTTGCTACAGGTGTTCAAGACTAGCCACGATATCTAGCACAAACGTTCACTTTGTGTGATCGTAGGGTATGGAGCGGGTAATGCCAAAAAATGAAAATAAAGGCCGGCGGCGCTGGACGTCTCACAGGATGGAGGGAATAGGGGAACGGGAGCGCCGTAGAGGGCAGGGCGATCCGTAGGGCGAGGTGACGGGGGACAACCTCAGGGCGTTAGCGGTCATGCCCGCTATGTTGCTTAAGCTCTGAGATTTCTCGTAGCCTTCGGATGGGCCGTGACAGAGAGGTGGGGGGGTGGCGGCGGTGGTAGGGGGGGCATGAACACACACAGGCAGGCAGGCAGGCATCCGAGTCCAGGCCGAGTGAACCATGGCAAGACAGGAGACAGGAGTGAAACACAGCAACTAACACATTGCGAACGTATGCTGAGTGCATGCGCAAATTATTTCTTAAGCAGGGCAAAATCGAGCTTTTACTCTTTCTTGTGATTCAAGGCGTCCAATACTTGGACATGACGTCTTCATACAATTACATCGTGAAATGAACCCCTCTCCGTGGAGCATCAATATCCACCAATGAATATCGAACAAGTTTAAGAACTATCCTTACGGCAACGTTTCCTCAAATCAACCTAATAGCGGCATTAAATATTCATATCCATAATTCCGACCGATGGTTTTTTGAGCAGTTTTAGATTGCGTTGACAAAAGTCAGTGCAATTACTTGCTGTGTACGGTGAGAAAGAGGGGTACCGTGTTCAATCAAATGCCCCGTGGAGTACAATCTAGTTGTAATGATTGGACTTTCTCCGGAACTAATTGCTCTCTTTGCCGAGTAAAAAGTGCGCTCCCTTCCCGACCGCAAAACCAGACTGGGACAGGAAGCAGAGTTTCAAAGAAGTCAGCAGTATACATACCCGTCTTTCTTATGCCTCCATCTGCGGGGCAGTTGTAATCGCTAGCGGCAAGTAGAAAACAGGTCCCCCCGCTGCGGCGGTCCTGCTCCCGGGTGCTGGACCTTCGCATGGGGACCCTCTCCTCTGGAGACATGGTCAGGTCGCTGGCCCCACTACAGTCCGCCGACAGAACTGTGAGTGGTGATGACGTGATAACGTTTCATTCGAAAACTGCAACGTTTGCCAGAGTTATTGTTCGTATTGTTCTTCCGGTCCGAATGCAGCTCACGTGACAATACTGTCCGACAACGATGACTCTACTTCACCACCCAATAAATTTAGTTTGATGAGACTGATTCTTAAGATCTATTTTCTCAAGTGTCTTCTGAGGATTTCACACAGGAGACTACACCAGATTCCATGCAGAATGAAAAGGAGGTTGGACGACGTAATGAAGGAAAAAGAAGAGACTGAAGAAATGTCGGGACAGCTGATAAGCAAAGTTCAAAACACATTTTCATCTAAATGAAATCACTAGCCGAGTTATAAAATTGGAGGAAAGCAGGTATCTTGTGACAAACACACAAAGAGAATCTTGCCCATTTTGATCTCAACTCTCTCATTCCGACCGAAGACAGCAAAGGCCTGACTACCTGATGTCTCGAAAGATTATCCAGACGGATTATCCTACGCTCTGAATTGTGTTGTGGTCAAAAAAGACGCAGTCGGGTTGGACAATGTCGAATCGAAAACTGTTTTGTTGGATTCCGTGATTGTGAGGTGGAAAGGAACAATAGCCGATCAAATTGCTGTGAAACTGAGGAACTGGAGAACCAAGGGGCCTGTTTGTATCACGTTACCACAAGAGAAACGACAAGGAATGCAGTTACCGTGAAAAGGTGGCCTAACTTGTCCTTTCTGGCAGGGTTAGATACTCTGTGGGGCCAAATCAGCCCGGGTACTCTGTGAGGTCACAAGTTATCGCGCAACACTTCTGGTTTTGAGGGATAAGACTCTTTACAGTTTTGATTTCTTTGAATAAATCAGCGTAGAAAGGCTTGACTAAACCAATAAAAATTGAAATTGCCTCACTGTCATCCATCAGGGAGATTACAGAGAGCACTGAGAAAACAACACGATAACATCTCTGTTAAGGAAAATACAAAGCAATTTGGTAAATCACAAGTATAGAAAAAGGATTAAATCATATTTGAAATGACTAAAACCTTTCTACGCCGTACTTTACACAAAAACCTAAATTGTACACATTGAAGAAAGACAGTACGAGCCTGGGATAAAAACGCACGAGTCCGTGTATCATCACGTCGATAACCCTTGAGATGTGGTTTCCGATCGGTTTCCTTACCCGAGCGGTTGCGTTCGAGCACCCTGCCGGCTTTGACGTGGCACAGGTCGCCTTGCGTGCTGTTGCAGGTGGTGTTGAGATCGGCTTTATAGTAGGTCGGGGACCCTCCCTGCACCGCCTGAGGAATATGCTTCTTCCGCTTCTTGGGGAGCTTCTGCTTGGCCATGGCCAGGGAGTAGTACATCCCAAAGTTATTGACGATCACGGGCACGGGCATGGCTATGGTGAGCACTCCGGCCAAAGCGCAGAGCGCGCCCACGACCATGCCGGACCACGTCTTTGGATACATGTCGCCGTATCCCAGAGTGGTCATGGTCACCACGGCCCACCAGAAGCCGATGGGGATGTTCTTGAACTTGGTGTGGAGGCTCGCCGTGGGATCGTTGGGCTTCGCGCCGATGCGCTCGGCATAATAGATCATGGTGGCGAATATTAACACTCCCAGCGCCAGGAAGATGATTAGCAGCAGGAATTCATTGGTGCTGGCCCGGAGCGTGTGGCCCAACACTCGGAGCCCCACAAAGTGGCGGGTGAGCTTGAAGATACGCAGGATACGGACAAAACGCACCACCCTGAGGAATCCCAACACATCCTTGGCAGCTTGTGAAGAAAGGCCGCTCAGACCTACTTCCAAGTAGAAAGGAAGGATGGCCACAAAGTCGATAATGTTGAGGAGACTCTTAACAAATTCCAACTTGACCGGGCAGAAAGTCACCCGGACCAGGAACTCAATGGTGAACCAAAAGACACAAACACCTTCCACGTACGTGAGAGCCGGGTCGGTTTCTATTTCATACTGCGGCCCCAGATCGGGCAAGCTGCCGTTCCGCATCACCTCCGTCTTGTTGATGATGGTGTGGAACGCCTCGTGGGTCTCCAAACAGAAGGTCGTGATGGAAACCAGGATGAAGAACAGAGACGCGAAGGCGATAAACTGCAGGGGGAGAAGAGAAACACACAATTTACTAAAGTTTACCCTGACGTTTCAGTTTATTTGGACCTATTTACTGGCTGAGCCTCCCTGCAAAAAAAAAAAAAAATCGAGATAAATCATTTACTCTTGAGCGAGAGCGTAAACACAGACAAGTTTAATTAACTTGCTTCAATTTAAATTGCCTCCAGAGAGAGAAGCAATCTATTAGCAAGTGAAACAGATAAGCACACACTTCTTCTCCCCGTGCCCCGTGTTGACACGAGACACGGGAATACACGCATGCCGTCAGATTGAATCTCATTTATGTCGGCCCGGTAGGCAGTTCGGAATAAAGCGGATCAGGCGACCCGGCAAACGTACAGTGTCGGAACCAGCGAGAAATGATAAGTTCACTTCGTTTCCTTAGGCTGGCAGTGGAGTAGAGCGGTGACATTAGCATGAAGCTGCAGTCGATGCGCCGGATTGGCCGCGGTGGGTAGACACCTACCCCTTCTTGCCTCTTTTATGTTGAACACATTGCGGTGATTTAAAAAAATAAAGCAAAATCATACAATATCCAAAGAGTGACTGACGGTGTAGTGGTTCACATGCCTGACTTTGGTGCGGGTCTGCATGGGATTGATTCCCGCTCAGTGATAGTGTCGATAACTGACCGGCGACCAGTTCCTTTCGCCCGAAGCTAGCTGGGATAGACTCAGGCTCTCCCGTGACCATTGTGAGGATAAGTGGTTTGGAAAATGGATGGATGGATACAATATCCACATTTAAGGTGATGATCGAAATAATGTTCACTGGAACATTACTCGATAAAATTGAAATCCGGTTCTCCGCGCGGCCATCATCGGATTGTGTCTGTGGGAGTTGTCACCGTACGAACTCAACGACGTGAAATGCAAACAAAAGCAAAGTTGACATTGCTCGGAAATGTGGCCTCCTATACCGCTTTGAGCTGCTTTCCAAGAGTAATTTGTGCAAGTAGAGGACTTGCTTCACATGCAGAGCGAGAGTGCAGCCTTGAAATGGGGATGTCAAGAAGTATGTGCCCTATTCCAATCACATGCTAGAGTAGCGCTTTGCATTTTTTATGTCCCTAATAAATAAGTATGTGTGGTTGCGCGTGCATTTTTTTTTTCTGTTCTGCTCGGTCTCTCCGAAGTGGGGAAGTTATACGAATGCCGCATGGCTTGGTCCCACCCAGTTGGCGTAAAATGTATGCAATACGACGTGAACAATGCAACATCGTGGACTCCACACCAACTGTCATGAGATATTCCGACAGTTACTTGAATTACTCTACACCAGGGGTGTCAAACTCATTTTTCTCGCGGGCCACGTTATAGTTCGATTTTCCCTCAGAGGGCCGTTTTCACTGTGACACAATAAAAATGTTTAATCGTTTCATCATGTTTACATAATGAATTTATGAACCAGAATCTGAATCAGAAATCAACGGTAACGTGTTTTTCAACTATTCATGTTTGGCAACACAAAAATGCTTGTAATTTCCCAATTTGATCATTTATGATGTATGATAATTTGAAATGTTGGTATGAGTGCACAGATGAGGTGGCTGGGGCATCTGATTCGGATGCCTCCCGGACGCCTCCCTGGTGAGGTGTTCCGGGCACGTCCCACCGGAAAGAGAACCCCGAGGACGACCCAGGACACGCTGAAGAGACTATGTCTCTCGGCTGGCTCGGTAACTCCTCGGGATCCCTCCGGAACAACTGGAAGAAGTGGCTGGGGAAAGGGAAGTCTGTGTATCCCTGCTGAAGCTACTTCCCCCGCGACCCGACACGGAAAACCGGTAGATAATGGATGAATGGAAGTTTTGGTACAGATTTTCACAAAAATCATGGAAATGTAAACTTTAGATTTGGCTTCGCGGGCCACATAAAATCATGTGACGGGTCGGATCCGGCCCCCGGGTCTTGAGTTTGACATCCGTCCTGTACACTATACGTCGTCACGAGCTCGACAAGTACCAAGCGAGCGCTCATGCACGGTAAATACCGTTTAACTTTTAGCCTCCCAAATATTCTTACAAAGAGAGTCAAGTGGAGTCTTCCAGTGCGAGCGAAAGAGCAACTTTGTGTAGATTTTCGAGGCGATGATTGCATTCTTATGCCCAAACACAAAAAGCCAATGACTAATTCAGAGGTTGCGGACAAGATTTGCCTCATATGCCTGACTGTAAACCGGCCTTAAATATTACATCAGATGTGAGATCGCGTGGTGAATGTTTTTTTTTTTTTCCCCCTTCATCAAACAGACACTGTTGACCGATTATTGTTTTTTGTTGTTGTTGTAAATGTGCTTCAATTGTCTGATTGCGTTAGCAACCTCAATCAATACAGCGCCTGATCGGTTGCTAGCGTAACCACACACTTACAAATGGGCATGATTTTTTTTTTAATATATATATTTTTTAGCAATAGAATGATAATAGCGTAATCACTCATTTTCATCCGTCAAGAGAAGGTTTTACGGCTATAAACATTGTCAGGAAAATATGTTTTGTCAGAGGTTGGCATACCGCAGTGAATAAAGTCAACGTTCCAATGCCAAAATTGTAATCCCCGGCGAAATTTTGGTCCGTCACTAAATCATCGTAAAAGGCACAAGGACGCGAGACACAACAAAGCACTTCATTATATGAAGTATTGTCTCCCCCAAAAGTGACACCGAAATCAAAACGGCTTTCATTTATTTGACCCTTTCAGACGCAGACGGCGGGGGACGTGACTGACGTGTCCTTTTGTTTATTCGCGGCGCTCTTAAACGCTGCACTCGCTGGAAGTCACATTGAGTGCTAAACATGTATTCAGCAGATTAAAGCTGGAGAAAGACGAAAAATAACGCACCGTAAATAAAGATATTGCCACTATTGATGTCGGACTTAGCGGAGAAAGACAAAAGAGAGTGGTGGGGACCAGATTTTGGATCAATGTATTCAGTCAAGACCACGAGGTGTACGCTCATGGTGGAATAGAATTGGCTGATAAAAATCAAAATTAAGGAATCGTGTTCTAATTAAACATTTTAAGATCTTGAAAAAAAATTTTGTAATTAAAACCACTTTGAGCGACACAAATACTCCAATATTTCCCTTGCAATCGAACAATCTTCAGTTGGAGAACCAATTAACATTTTGTTTTTCCATTTCATTCCAAATGTCAGAACTCGAGAGTAGTGTATTTATTTATTACAAATTTATTACCATTTATTACCATAATTCCCGGCCTGTAGAGCGCACCTGGTTAAAAGCCTCACCCAATACATTTGTACAGGAAATACCATTTGGTACATACATAGGCTACAGCCGTGCAAAAGCCACAAGTGCCCGCATTAAAACCGACATTGAAACACTTTTATATAATTCCAAAGAAAGACGGTACACAGAGAGTTTAACGCTAACGCCGCCGTGCTAATGCTAACGCTAGTGCCGCCAGGCTAACAGTGCCGGTTAAAAAAAACATACTGGTAAAAATCACTGAGACGCGGCAGTAACACGCTAGCGCAGCGCTAACAGGGCCGGACAGTTAAAAGCCACTTCCTCGGCACATATATTCCACCGATCTCACTCTTACATTTTCCGCTCGAGTGCCCCCTTGCTGCCGTTAGAAAAATAAAATGCACAAATTAGCTGCATTACGGCACAAGCGTCAGGGTTGAAAGCATGTGAAAAAAGTTGCGGCTCATAGGCCAGAAATGACGGTATATTTATTTATTTATTTAATATGTTGTGAATTTATTTTACATGATACTTTTTATACGTTTGGCAATGAAATAATTGAAAATGCAATCTGCTTTGATGAGCTTCCGCGATATCGGGAAAAAGTTCACTCTGGGAAACAGGCGTGATGTCAGATATTTTTTTCTCGTTCTAAAATTAAACACCAGTTAAATCAATATTATGCTGTGCATTTAGCTGAATGGCTCATTAAAGCCCATTGTTGCGTAATTGAAGCGGCAAGTCATTTGACTTCCATCTCAGCCTGGTTCTATAGAGACCAGCCTGGCTAATGCGACGTTGCATTGAAACGAAAGCAGGCTGAAAATAAAGCCCGGGAGAGAAAAGCTCCCAGAATATCCAAAGTAGGAAATTTTCCCTTTCATCAAACACGGTGCTGCACGTCTTCCCTTGATCAGCTGCCGCCATGGTAACGCCACTTTTATCTCCATTTTTTTTTGGTATTATTATTATTATTATTATTAATCGCTCAAGATGGTGAATTGGACAACGCAGTCGTGGAGGATGAACGGGGTGCAAGCTTCCATATCGCACTTGTTCATTCTAACGGGAGTCCATTTGTCCATTCATGACAAAAGAACCGATATCAATAGGCAAGTGACACATAAAGTGACACATAAAAACACGAAGAGTCAAAAAAGAAACCCAGCAGCATTTCCACATGACAGAAGGATTTTCTGTTCCCCTTGTTGTCTGCCATTATTACCCCCCCCCAACCCCACCCACTCCTCCTCACACCCCTCCTTTTCCACATTATGCAGCCACGCTGTGACATGACGGCTCACCGGGGGAACGTCGCTAAACCCGTATTGCTTCTGGCAGCCAATGTTTTGTTTTTTGTTTTTTTGCACAGCTAAAACGAAAAAAAAAAATGACGACAAAAAACATAGCCCATCAAAAATGTCTATTTTTATTTGAATTATTTTTTTTTTTTAAGTCCCAGCAGAAAAAAAATTGGGGCTGGGGGATCATTTTATTATGAAAAAAAACACTGTACTATTGTACTTCAGGAAAACTCAATATATTATATTAATAATATATTAGAATGGAAAATAATGAATTTAAATAGTTTGTGCACCAATTATCCATCTATCCATCCACTATATTTGCCGCCTATCCTCACTAGTGTGGTGGGAGTGCTGGAGCCTATCCCAGTTGTCAACGGGCAAGAGGCGGGGTACACCCTGAACTGGTCGCCAGCCATTCACAGGGCACATGGAGATAAACAGCTGCACACCTATGGGCAATTTAGAGTGTCCAATTAATGTTGCATGTTTTTGGGATGTGAGAGGTAACCGGAGTGCCCAGAGTAAAACCCACGCAGGCATGGGGAGATCATGCAAACTCCACACAGACGGGGCTGGGATCGAACCCGGGTCCTCAGAACTGTGAGGCTTTACCAGCTGTGCAACCGTGCATCAATTATTTCATGCTTCAAAGACATTCCGCTGCTCAGTGGCCACCAGGGGGCGGTATATCAGTACAGCACGTCCATACGAGAAGAAGATGGTCTCACCTGCTCAGTGAGCTGCAGCAAGCTTTTTTTGGGTGAGGATAAAGAATATACACCGTTTTTGTTCAAATATAAAAAAAAAAAAAAACACAAAATCCCTGCTAGTTTTGCTAAGTCGTTTATGTTTTGTTTTTTTCCATCGCCTCGTAGCATAAAGCTAAAACTTTCATAAAATATTTGATGGTCCTGCCCATGACGAGTGCACGCAAACCTCCGGTCACTGAACAAATTCATCCGGAGAACAACATCGCAACATTACACAAATGGAAACAAATGCTACATTAGTGAGTTTAAAATGTTGTCTTGAAAGTTCTGGAGTGGTGGGGGTGTGGGGGGGGGGCTGTGATACTAAATATAACCAATCTCACTGGCGCCCTTTCATCTGTTCATGTCGCCATCCATATTTCAACAGCTTGCTTATAGTTGACGCGTCCCATTAATTCATGACAACCCAAGCAGAAGTTTATATCCTATGAGCCTGTTTGTCTATAGTTTAGCAATATTTCTGTAAAAAAAACGGACATCATGAAGAGGTGTCGACATCATAAAAGTCTTGCAGATTTTGTGTGTCAAAAAAACGGAGCGCTCCCCTTTCCCCGTGTGTTCCACGAGACCTGATTTTGCACTAGTCTATTGCGACAAAAAAAAAAAATAATATCCAACCTTTCCCCAAACAACCTTTTAATCCTGTCAAAAAGTTGCAAAAGCCTGCACATTTCCCCAAGAGGGCACTGATGGGCCGGATTTTCAATCAATGACACAACCCTTTGATTCTGTTTGTGCGCATTTCAATCCGAGCTGGCGGATCCTGGCAGGCCAAACTTGACATTAATCACATTTCAAGGCCGGCGCGCATCTGAAAAGTATGACGGGATAATCTGAAACAGAGGAAGGGATCAGAAAAACACGGACGGGGGATGGCAGACGGGCGGCCTCATTAGACTGAGCCGTCTTGATATTTTAATAGCCGGCGGCGCGTCTGAGCCGGCGCGGCGTGAAGTGCTTGGAGGCGGTGGCGTCACGTTTGACAACAGGATCAGAGAAAAATGCGTGTGGAAATGAAAAAAAAACAATAATATGACGCTCAATTAGAGACAGGTACACTACATCGATGGTAGCTGAGTGTATCGCTTACTATAAATCCGACATCCAGTTCCATCTCAAGGAAAGTCTGCTGGGACTGAAAATAATACTCACATATACAGTGAAAAAAATAAGTATTTGAACACCCTGCTATATTGCAAGTTCTCCCACTTAGAAATCATGGAGGGGTCTGAAATTTTCATTGTCTGTGCATGTCCACTGTGAGAGGGATAATCTGAAAAGAAAAATCCAGAAATCACAATGTATGATTTTTTAACAATTTATTTGTGTGATACAGCTGCAAATAAGGCCAGTCTTAAGTTTTCCAGTGACCATTTGGATGATACAGAGGAGTCATGGGAGAAGGTTTTGTGGTCAGATGAGACCGAAATGGAACTTTTTGGTCATCATTCCACTAACCGTGTTTGGAGGAAGACGAATGATGAGCTCCATCCCAAGAACACCATCCCAACTGTGAAGCATGGGGTTGGTAGCATCATGCTTTGGGGGGTGTTTTTCTGCACATGGGACAGGACGACTGCACTGTATTACGGAGATTATGACCGCGGCCATGTATTGTGAGATTTTGGGGAACAACCTCTTTCCCTCAGTCAGAGGATTGAAGATGGGTCGTGGCTGGATCTCTCAACCTGACAATGACCCGAAGCACACAGCCAGGAAAACCAAGGAGTGGCATATCAAGGTTCTGGCGTGGCCTAGCCAGTCTCCAGACCTAAACCCGATGGAAAATGTTTGGAGGGAGCTGAAACTACGTGTTTCTCAGCGACAATCCAAAACCTTATCTGTTCGAGAGAAGACCTGTGTGGAGGAGTGGGCCAAAATCCCTCCTGCAGTGTGTGCAAACTTGGTGAACAACTACAGGAAACGTTTGACCTCTTTAATTGCAAACAAAAGCTGTACCAAATATTAACATCGGTTTTCTCAGGTGTTCAAATACTTATTTGCAGCTGTACCACACAAATAAACCGTTCAAAAATCATACATTGTGATTTCTGGATTTTTCTTTTCAGTGGACAGGCACCTACGATGAAAATTTCAGACTCCTCCATGACTTCTAAGTGGGAGAACTTGCAATACAGCAGGGTGTTCAAATACTTGTTTTCTTCACTGTACCTATAAATAGCAAAGCCAGATAAACTGATCATTTCGATGACCAAATTTATTCAACGTTAAAGTCAATAAATCCTCATTAAGGAATCTATCAAAGCACAATATCAGCAGGTACAAAAAAAAAAAAAATCATACACTAGTTTCTGTTTTAACCACACGACAAGTAACAGAAGTCGAAATGTTCAAAATCACGACGTGCGTGCTATTTACGTTTGCGAGGAGCAAAAGGCTCGTCTGCGGACGTCTTCCTCTGTCGTGATTAAAAGCCTGGTTGGCAGGCATTTTCTCAGCCCTCACGAGATTTCCTGAATACATGAATATATTATCGTCATTTAAAAAGGAGAAGAAGAAGAAGGGGGGCAAAAAACAAAGGGGAAGGAAAGCAAACGTGCAATTAGAGTGGAAATGAAAGTGAAACAAGGCGAGCACAAGCACGATACATCGCCCTTAATGTGTGTCCACGCTCAAGGATGCAAATACACACACACACACACATACACACTACATCTGACACAAAACTCGTACCTTCCTTCAATCACAAACTGCCATTTTTCCACACCCGTCCTTTAGTATTGTCGCATCCCAGCAGCGGTTGCAGAGGTGGACCAAAATGCAGGACTCCCAGGCAAAGGCATAATGTTCAGGTCGGTTTTATTTTTAACTAAAGAGGCGCAGAATTACACAGTCCAAGAGAGCAGGATCCAAAAATAATGAGAAACAGGGTTCGATGACTATTTTTTTCCAGTTATATTTATTTTATCTTGTATTGTGTTAAAAAAAAGGAAAGAAATGCTAAT
Organism: Syngnathoides biaculeatus; assembly: GCF_019802595.1. Taxonomy (NCBI): domain Eukaryota; kingdom Metazoa; phylum Chordata; class Actinopteri; order Syngnathiformes; family Syngnathidae; genus Syngnathoides; species Syngnathoides biaculeatus. Next base: position 11,292,091 of record NC_084659.1, on the reverse strand, counting down.
ATCGGCCAATAAAAATCGATTGGCCGATTAATCGGTGTGCCCCAGTATAAACGATGATCACATCTGAGATCGAAAGAACAAGAAATCGTCTTCAGAGGTCGCCAATGACGCCGTAAAAAGTCATCGGCGTGGGGGAAGTCGCTGAACGGTGCCGCTCACTTTGTCGCCCTCCGTCGTCATGGTAACAAAAGCATTTGCATCGGACAAAACGGGTCTCCTGAAAGATTTCAGCAAAACTGTAACGAGTTGCTGTTGCGTTGCAATTTGTTTGTTGTTGTGTGATTCTTACCACGAACTGAAAAGGTTTTTAAGTGCTTGCAGGTTGCAGCAAAGCACTACTTGTGTCTAAATAAAACTCCAGTCAATTAAGCCCCCGCCGCCTCCCATCCGCTGAAACGGACTCATTCGATGGAGCTGGGCGAACATGTCCGTTCTGAAAACTGTAAACCGCCGACGAGCACTCACCAGGCCCGACAAACAAACAAAAAACTGCAGGAACAAAAGCGGATCTCTTACTTTGTTTGCATCGTTCGCCGACGGCGCGCGAGGCAGCGGCTCGGCGTTATTCAACATCCTCGCCGAGGAGACGAGGTAGGGACGTCTGCTGTTGCTATGACGATGAGGAACGAGTCAGCGGCGTGACAAAAGACGGGAGCGGATCGGACAATGCCCCCCACCCATCGACCCTGAGCTGCGCCGAATGCCGATGTGTTTTGACAAAGCGGCAACGCGCGAGCGGACGTGGGCCTGCGGTCTTCGCCGTCGAGTTTCGTTTTTTGGTTTAAACGCAGACGTTTAATCACAAGGTTTGAATACTGCATCATAATAAAAGCTGACACCCTATCGTAGACGTCCAGGGTGTGGATGAGCATGTGAAACCACAGCAACACGGTATTGCCACCATTGGTTTTCAGTGGGCTTCCGCGATTGGTCGGTATTAGAGCCATCTGCTGATTTTATGAATTTTATTGTTAAAAAAAAAAAGACTATGGTTAGTAGTTAAGCAACTAATTTAAACTTATTGAATAGGTACAGGCAGCACGGTGAAGTAGCTGGAAAGCATTGGCCTCACAGTTCTGGTGTCCCGGGTTCAATCCCGGCACCGCCTGTGTGGAGTTTGTGGGTTTCCTCCCACATCCCCAAAACACACAACATTAATTGGACACTCTAAAATTGCCCCTAGGTGTGATTGTGAGTGTGGCTGTTTGTCTCCATGTGCCCTGTGATTGGCTGGCAACCGGTTCAGAGTGTACCCCGCTTCCTGCCCATTGACACCTGGGATAGGCTCCAGCGCTCCCCGCGACCCTTGTGAGGATAAGTGGGAAAGAAAATGGATGGATGGATGAATAGGCGTGATATTCAATCATAAACTCAAAGCTTTACTCAGATACTTCTACGACTCGTGTGCCCAGAATATGAATTATTCAACTGCTGGGGTGTTTTGAGGCCACACGTGGAAGGCACATACGTACTTGACAAATTAGTCTGACAGAAGTTGCCATCTCTGAAACAAATTTTGTACAGATTGGAAAAAAAAATTGATTCTATTTGGTCCCAACGTGGTAATATTCTATGAAGAAGCAGGGTATTGCTCTTTACCTAATTTGCTCTATTGGATGCATTATAAATCTGGCTAATGGATTATGTTTTGACACTGTCAGGTCTTTCTGGCATATGCATTATGTTGGGCCACGCGAGGTGGTAGTGCTGGGGGAATAATAATAATAATAATAATAATAATAATAAAAATGTTTCCGGCGGCATGGTGAAGCATTGGCCTCACAGTTCTGAGGACCCGGGTTCGATCCCCTTTGCATCCCAGTTTGCATGTTCTCCTCATGCCCGCGTGGGTTTTCTCGGGGTTCTCCGGTTTCCTCCCACATCCCAAAAACGTGCACCATTAATTGGACACTCTAAATTGCCCCTAGGTGTGATTGTGAGTGCGACTGTTGTCTGACTCTATGTGCCCTGCGATTGGCTGGCGACCAGTTCAGACAGAGTGTACCCTGCCTCCTGCCAGTTGACAGCTGGCTCCAGCAAGCCCTTGTGCGGATAAGCAGCAAAGAAAATGGATGGATGGCTGATGTTTAATATAAAATTAATTTAGTTTAAATTTTTTGAAAATCAATGTTTAATTTTGAATAAATTTAATCACCAAAAAAAGTCAAGGTACCACTGCACTGAAATGTTCTCGCTGGGGGATCAAATACTTGTTGCCCCCAAGAAACCGCACAAGCTTTTATAACTTTGACGTGGTGGATCTTGGCCCCATTTTGACGGATATTCTGTGCATTATCATAATCAATAATTCAATAACTCAGTTGACGTGCCACGCAGACAAACGGGTTTCTCCCATTTTAGCGGGCTACTTTCGGATGAAAACTCCAGAGAGCGGTCACATTTATGTATGCAAACGTGCGCTGACAGTGTGGCAAAAACCTTCTCCTGAATCAAACCGACCATTAGTGCAATAATTGCATTTCTGTCTGAAAGATGATTAGATTAAAAAAAAAAAAAAGCCTCCGAAAGAAGGAGACGGCAGCAAAGAGACAACCGAGCGAAAAAGGAGGGAGCTCCAAAAAAAAAAAAAAATGAGGCGTGAAAAATGGAAGACAAAAGCAGATTACAGACATGGTGAAAGAGGAGAGGCAGACAGGGCGAGTGACGATAATGAAAGTTGCCGCTCATTGCGGCTCGCGAGCGTTCTGACCGTCCATTGTCCGATGATTCCTCTTTAAATAATACAGATCAAAAGGAAAAGCTCTCATCGCCCGCGTCATTAAGCCCGATCGGACTGTGTTCTGGAAGAAAAATGCCTTGAATGATTCATGAGGCGGCTCCCGTTATGATCAAGCAGACGGGCGGAGGAGCGGCCACGTACAGCCGGCCAAAAGTTGAGCCTTTTTAAGATTTAAATATTAAAAAAAAAAAAAAGAGGAAAAATATCATAATCCTTTGTGGACAGGATTGCAATTTCCCCCCATGGAATACTGTACAATGTAAATGGAAATAAATATAAATCTTCAACTGCACTGTACAGCGACGCCTTCATCTTTCCCCATTCATAATCTTTCATGAAAAAGAAATATTTCAGGAAAAATAACTGATATTGAACCTTAGAAAAACACACACTGATATGTTAGATAAGAAATTGTAAATTTTTTTGCTTCAAATCAATGGACATCGTGCTGCTCCATCTGGTATGTGCGCCTTGGCCACTTGGGGGCAGTATAACGCATATATATTGATACACTGTACCTGATACCAGTCAAAGCACCTCGGTAAGCCACAGTAACATGTCGTTTTTCCACAGAGGATAAAGAATATATGCATGTGAATATTGCTATATTGTCTGTTTACATGTGTTGCTCCACTGCTTGTGTTAGAATATTCAATTGGGAGTGGCATTAAATTGCTTGAAGCCTATTTTTGGAAGAATTGTTTACCGTATGCCTAACTGCTGGGTGTTGTCAAGAGAAGTCGAGTACAGTGCTCGCATTAAAATTTTTTGCTCGCAAATCGCCATAAGCAATATATATATATATATATATCTATATATATATATATATATAGATATATATCTATATATATATTTGTGTTTTTTTTTTGTTTTTTTTAAATCGGCCAACATTCTTGAAAGCTAAAGCGCTTTCATCATTCACATAGCAGTTGACAATGCACACGCACATCGCCAAGCAGGCATTTGATGTGTTCCTACAAACATGAGCACCCGCTGGAACACCCCCCGCCAAAACAACACCACCACCACACCCCCCACTCCCAGCGGATATTTATCAACAGCAGGCATTACGGCTGAACTTATCTGCCGTTTCGCATCGAGTTAAGGCCAATTACCGGGGGGGGAGGGGGGGGCGCAGAGCCGCGGCAAAAGAAAAACCGGCTTAGAAGAGCAGCACGGGGAGGGAACGGAGCCCCCGGAGCAATGATTATTACAGAAACCACTTCCGAACACCATCAATGCGGCTTTGAGGCCGAAAAGAAACTAAATACACAGGAAAACTCTCTGCGCACACCCCTGGCCGAGACAAAAAACACGGGCATTACTTTGGAGTTTTTACAGACCTTGTTATTTCAAATATCTTATTGTGGACAGAAATCCTTTGGTTTTGTAAAATGGTTTTTCACACCAATTTGGGCTATTCTACTTCCGCATTTCTATCCATCCATCCATTTTATTTGAAAATCTTTCGCCTCTTCATATTTACACATGAAATTTATGAGCTAGTTTTGGAATCAGAAGTCAAGGGCAGTGGGTTTTTGAACTATTGCTAATGTTTGGGCACACAATAATGCTTGCAATATCTCAACATTGTCATTTATCCATCCATCCATCTTCTTAGCTGCTTATCCTCACAAGGGTCACCAGCCAATAGCAGGGCACATAGTCAGACAACAGTCGCACTCACACTCACACCTAGGAGCAGAACTTGCAAACTTTACACAGGCGGGTCAGGGGTCGAACCCGTGCTGAACTGTGAGGCCGACGCTTTCCAAATGAGCCACCGTGCCTAAGTAAACATTATTATCATTATTCCTTCAGCACTACCACGTCACATGCCCCCACATAATGCATATGCCAGAAAGACCTGACAGTGTCTACACACAATCCATTAAGCAGATTTATAATACATCCAAAAGGGCAAATTAGGTAAAGAGCAATACCATGCTTCTTCACAGAATATTACCACGTTGGGACCACAAAATACATTTGAAAAAAATGTCCAATCTGTACAAAGTTTATTTCAGAGAGATAAAATGGCAACTTCTGTTGGACTAATTTTTCATGTATGTGCCTTCCACGTGTGGCCTCAAAACACCCCAACAGTTGAATAATTCATTTTCTGGCCACTTGTTCTGCACGAGTCTTAGAAGGATCCGAGTGAAGCTTTAAGTTTATGTTTGAATATCATCCATCCATTTTCTTTACCAGTTATCCTCACAAGGGTCGTAGGGAGCGCTGGAGCCCACCCCAGCCGTAAAGGGGCAGGAGGCGGGTTACACCCTGAACTGGTCGCCAGCCAATCGCAGGGCATATAAAGACAAACAGCCGCACTCACAATTACACCTATGGGCAATTTAGAGTGTTCAATTAATGTTTCAGGTTTTTGGGATGTGGGAGCAAACCCACATTTTAGGAAGGATTTCCGACATTCCCCAAATTTGGACTTTTAACACACGTTCTGAGTGAAAACAATCCGCACATATGTGACCCGCTCTCATCAAACTACCCATCCGGATTGCTGGATCATGTAAACGATACAAATTCGGTGGAACCGTTGAGTTCTTGGGAAGAAAGTACACAGGTGCAAGCGGCTTTCCTGCCACAGGTTGCAATCCTCAGGCATAAGATTTTCATTCACAAGTGTGACGCAAAATGATGAAAAAAAAAAAATGGTTTTGTTTTCCCCGAAGGTGACAGAGATAAGCGACACACAGATGGGCGGACGGGATGCCGAGGCCAACCCGGCAGATTGATGTTCACGTGAAATGGATTGCTGGGGAAGGGGCGTGGGGGTGGGGGGGGGGCGCCCATTGTGTTCTGGGATAACATGAGTCGGCGTGTGCGCGATATTTGCGGGCGAGCACAAATGAGCTCATTCAGGAGGGAAACAAAGACGAAAGGGGTAAAAAAAAAAAAAACATTTCAAATCTTCTCAGGGAAGATATTATATGATCCTCAACTGATATTTTTTGTTGTTGGTGTTGTGCTCTCTCACCACTGTCTGGGTGTCACCTTCTGCCATGAAAGCCTGCCAAGGAAAAAATCGACACTAATCCCTCCCCAGACTCTCCGCTGGGTTTGTGATTTCCAAATTCTCCCGTCTCAAGGTCACTGCCATCCATGGTCAGACACAAAGCCCCCAACCCGCCCCCCCAAAAAATGTGGACGTGGAGTGGGAGGGGTTGACTCGGCAAGTGCAAACTCATTTTCAGCATTTTTGTTTTGTCTAAAATAAAATGGAAATACCTGCAAAGCTTTGTCGCCCCCCCCCCCCCAAAAAAAAAGGAGGACATGTGTTGCTGGGGGCTCCCCATACTCCAGGGGGACAGGAAACACTTTATATGCACTGTGCAATATTCACACTAGACACCAATAGAGAGTAGATAGTTTTCTTTTTGTTTTACTTTAAAATGCCCTCAGGCCGCATGTGACAGAAAAAAAAAACACGAAGCCCGCTTCCCCAAGCCGACGTTACATGACGTGGGACCTCAAAGCAAAGCTGTTTGCGCCTCGGGGTTCAGTTCGTTCATCCTGGAATAAGAAGTCAAATAAGCAGAGTCTGACCTCCCGCTGCAGCCATTTTGCACTCGGTCTTTCATTAAAGTGAGACAAATAACTTTTTATAAATTTGTTTCTCACCTATGGGCATGAGGTGTGGGTCGTGACCGAAAGAACAAGATCCCGGATACAAGCGCCCCGAAATGAGTTTCCACCGGAGGGTGTCCGGATTCTCCCTTAGAGATAGGGTGAGAAGCTCGGTCATCCGGGAGGGGCTCAGTGTCGAGCCGCTGCTCCTCCGCATTGAGAGGAGCCAGGTGAGGTGGCTGGGGCATCTGATCCGGACCACTCCCTGCTGAGGTGTTCCGGGCGTGTCCCACCGGGAAGCGACCCCGAGGACGACCCAGGACACGCTGGAGAGACTATGTCTGTCGGCTGGCTTGGGAACGCCCTCCGGAAGAGTTGGAAGAAGTGGCTGGGGAAAGGGAAGTCTGGGCATCCCTGCTGAAGCTACTTCCCCCGCGACCTGACCCGGAAAAGCAGTACATAATGGATGGATGGATGGATAAATTTGTTTCTCAGAGGGGAGGGTGGGAAAAGAGAGAATAGGTGGGAAAAGCAGCTCAATTAAAACGAGGAGGGGGGGTTTAATATTTATATGCAAAACACCAGCGTTTCCTTCAAAGGACAAAGATCAACGCCGGGCGCACTTGGAATCGTATGGCGGCACGTCAAATCAAAAGTTTCGAAATCCGCTCCAGGACGCCCGCAGCTCTGTGAAAATCAAAGACTACAATCATAATACATCGACTCGGGACTCGCATTCTGATCTCCAGCCCTAAAGAGTAATCCTGAAAAAGCGGTCTAAGAATATCCATCTGATGGGGAAAAAACATGTGAATGTAGGCCAGGTCAGTGAGGCACGGTATGGGGGGAAAGTCAAGAGGCTTGGCCAAATCAGAGCTCACTCACACACCCCCCCACTCCCCGGTGTGTCTGGGTTTTTCACCCAAGCCCGTTTCTGATTGATCGGCTGGTCTGGCTCAACAGGTGTTCCTCTGGGAACGCTTGATATTAGCCATCTTGCGGCCATGTCCCGTTCCGGTGGACTGGAAGTGTACGCGGCAGGCATTCTTCGAGAAAAGTCTGCTTCCGAGGTCAAATTCAATCCCGTGATAACGCGGTGGGAGCTTGACAGAAAGCGAGGATTTGGAAAATACTCTTCAATCCACAAGGAAAGTTTGGGATTAGCGTCCCAGTAATGCGCAGTGAAAGCTGCACCGGCTTAATGTCTGGGTACAAATATGCCATATAGATGAATGTAATCCATTAGCATGCTCACAAAGTAATTATTAACACACAGACAGGGGACATCCCAGAAGGTTTGGGCTCAGACAAATGTATCTGCCACAGCGCAGCTGCATACATTATTTGCAGATTTCAGAGCAACGGGCGTCTCTTCCGCATAAAAATTGACGGGCAATCCTCTTCTGTCTGCGACTTGGTCCGTCTTTGTGACAGCTCCGAAGTTCTCCTGATATATCGCCCCAAGGTACTGAGCGACAACAGATTTGTGATCGTGAACACCAACCACGCTAGTTTGCTCCATCTTGAATCCCTAGAATTGAAACTTGGAAAAACACCGCTAACAGCGCTAATTGTCAGCAACCTGCTCGAGATGCTTGGGAATGGAAGCGAGCATTCTCCAGACTGCGCGTTTCAGCTTCTTCGGCTGATGTCGAAGAGGATTTAGATCAGGGATTAGAGAAGGCCATTTGAGAACATTTCTTCTTCTGTGTTTTTGGTTCATTGTCCTGGAGGACCCATGACCTGCAACAGAGCCTGAGCTTTCTGACAATTTTCTCTCATCTGTCTAAATGATATCATCCAATCGAGTTGTTCTTGGTTCTCCGATCAGCATCTGTATTGTCTGTCCATGCAATTTATCACGTTCTTTGTTTATCACGTTTTGCCCAGCGTACATCCAAGTTTGACTCACAGCTAAATGTTACCATCTACCAATCCCAAATAAACAGAAAGACCTACGGCTGAATTTAGAAGTGACAGCTGACAGTACCAGGAATGACACGAGGGTGATGAAAGAAGTGTTATTTCATAGTAGCACTTGGCAAAAAAAAAAAAAAATCAGTAGCTCAGATGTGAATGCTGTTGTGTTCCACAGTAGCCCTTCCTTCAGCATCCAGGCGTCGAGTTATTGATTTAAGGAAGGTCTTTACATTTCCACTGTGCAACTCCGCCTGGCTTAGCTGTGCTCGCCTTGGTTTTCCGCATATGAAAATAGGATCACAAGAAACTGGGGGGAGGGGGGAGCCCACATTTAATACAGTCAGACATGCTAACATATAACTCTGGAAAAGAAAATTTACTTTTTGCCATGAAACAGTTGGAATTGACCGATTTTATTCAAGAGGAGCAAGAAAATGGCCGTTGTGGTGGAACGCAGACAGTTCTGGGGACTGTATCAAGCGTCCTCTTGGACACTGTTACCACTAATAAATCGACACATTTACAGCTTGCACTCTTTCAAGATTCCAGACCAGCGGTAGTTTATGTCCATCATATGACATAAGCTTGGAATTCTCAGACCTGGCCGAACATGTATTAGAAACAGCATATGGTACTACCTGACACTGGCAAAGAAGACAGTATCTATCAGAATGTAGGCCAGTATTTAAGGTTTAAGGTGTTTCGTGCTCCAGATGAGTTCTAGCAAGGTTGGAAACCGTAGCTAGGTTACCACTCTCTCGTGAATTGACAGCTTGGACACTTTCAAGATTCCAGACCAGCGGTAGTTTACGTCCATCATATGACATTAGCTTGGAATTCTCGGACCTGACCGAACGGGTATTGGAAACAGTATACGGTACTACCCGACACTGGCAAAGAAGACAGTATCTATCAGAATGTAGGCCAGTATTTAGGTTTTAAAGGGTTTCGTGCTCTAACTGAGTTCTACCAAGGTTGGAAACTCTCTAGGTTACCACTCTCTCATGAATCGACAGCTTGGACACTTTCAAGATTCCAGACCAGCGGTAGTTTACGTCCATCATATGACATTACCTTGGAATTCTCAGACCTGGCCAAACATGTATTAGAAACAGTATATGGTACTACCTGACACTGGCAAAGAATACACAGAATCTATCAGAATGTAGGCCAGTATTTAAGGTTTAAGGTGTTTCGTGCTCCAGATGAGTTCTCCCAAGGTTGGAAACCGTAGCTAGGTTACCACTCTCTCGTGAATTGACAGCTTGGACACTTTCAAGATTCCAGACCAGCGGTAGTTTACGTCCATCATATGACATTACCTTGGAATTCTCAGACCTGACCGAACGGGTATTGGAAACAGTATACGGTACTACCCGACACTGGTAAAGAAGACAGAATCTATCGAAATGTATAAGGTTTCAAGGCTCCAGATGAGTTCTACCAAGGTTGGAAACCGTAGCTAGTAAGCCAGGGCATGACTATTCCAATTACGAAAGGAACATAAGGTCTTGTGTCCGGACGCCCCCACCCCATAATTGCCTCTCTTCAAAGGGGCGAGAAAACAGGCCTATAAAACGCGACCTTTTCCCAGAGTCTAATCGCTCTCCCCCGCCCGCTTCCAGGTGCCTTCCATTCTCGACATGACAGTTTTACAAGACCTCCTTGTCACTCTCGCCTGTACTCTCAGTCATTAAACATGTACAGCCCCAGACGAGGAAGAAGCAACATCACCGTAAAGTCACTCACAGGGAACCCGAAGCCAATTAGATAATTCAACATTTTTCTTCAGAGCCTCATAAATGTGGAGGTTTATGCTGGTTTCGGTCCCTGTCACCTGTCGTGCCATGCCGAAACGGGTTCCTGTGGATTAAGGTCACCTATTTACAGCAGTCTCGATGCGCGTCCCTGCGTTTTGATCAAAAAGTGAGAAAAGTGGCCTCATTTGTCACGCTTGGTTTCCCCACAGAACCTCCATTATCTGGCCGGTTTGGATTTCAACAGGCTATTTGCTCGGCTTTCTCGGAATCCATGTGCCTGACAAAAAATTAATCATCCGGAAAAACAACGCTATAATTGAGAAATAACGCCAAATGGAGAAATGGGGCAAATGTTTTTGTTTTTTTTTTTTTGAATGATGATGATGACGACGAACCTGGAGAGCCGCTGCCAAATATGCTCTGAGCGAACTGGGTAAGTGGGTCCTTCCAGAGAAACTTTGTGACTCATCCCACCCTCTCCTGTTGCACTACTTTAAACTTATGGTGAAAAATAGACACGCTGAAAATATACAGCCATTTAAAAATAAAAAAAATAAAAATGTCCCCCAAAAATACACAGTTTATTTTATGACACCTGTTTGGCTAAATTAGAGGCAGACACACCGATCATGTTGACACAGTAGAGCCATACAAAATAGAGGGCAGTTCAAATATGGGAGAAATTGCTCATGAGCAATCTGAAATTTCTTCTCAGAAATCAGTGGAGTCTTATCATAATTATGAATCAGTATTTTCCTTTATAAAAGTGCAACTTTCATATTGCTGGATCAAATGTATGTGCTTGGTTGATATAAAATGTACATAAATCGACACATTCGTCTGTGTATATCTTGACAACCTCAGTTGACTCACCATCTGTCCCAAAATGCCAAATTGGCATGTCATAAATGATAACGGGCCTGGACATATACCTTATAGCTTTTCTGAATTTTAACATGGGGCGTGGCGCGTGGCCACTTCTGCCGGCGGTCCGAAACGAGGAATACACTTTTCGCATCCATAAATTTTATTTATATATATATATATATATATATATATATATATATATATATATATCTTATTCTCTCTCTCTCTTATATATGAGAGAGAGAGAGAGAGAGAGAGAGAGAGATAGAGAGAGAGAGAGAGAGAGAGATAGATAGAGAGAGAGATAGATAGAGAGAGAGATAGATAGAGAGAGAGATAGATAGAGAGAGAGAGATAGAGAGAGAGAGATAGATAGAGAGAGATAGAGAGAGAGATAGAGAGAGATAGAGAGAGAGAGAGAGAGAGAGGAGAGAGAGAGAGAGAGAAGAGAGAGAGAGAGAGATAGAGAGATAGAGATAGAGAGATAGAGAGAGATAGATAGAGAGAGAGAGATAGAGAGATAGAGAGATCTCTCTCTCTCTCGCTAGATAGATAGATAGATAGATCGATAGATAGATAGATAGATAGATAGATCGATAGATAGATAGATCGATAGATAGATAGATCGATAGATAGATAGATAGATAGATAGATAGATAGATAGATAGATAGATAGATATAGATAGATAGATAGATAGATATAGATAGATAGATATGACGCCGAGCCAATTAAAAGCAGATCTTCTGGATAAGACGGGAGCCGTCTGGGTTTTGACCTAACAAAAGCGCCAGACCCTACACCTCCTTCATGCTAAAATAATGTTGCCTGGATGGATGGATGGATGGCAAATTGTACCGATTTTGCACCTAAACCACAGGTGTCAAACTCAAGGCCTGGGGGCCAAATCCGGCCCGCCGCATGATTTTGTGTGGCCCACGAAGGCAAATTATGAGTATCAACTTCCATGATTTGTGTTAAAATCTGTCCCAAAATTCCAAATTGTCATGTCATAAATGATAACGTTGAGATATTGCAAGCATTACTGTGTGCCCAAATATCAGCAATAGTTGGAAAAAAAAAAAAAAACACTACCCTTGATTTCTGATTCCAAAAGTAGCTCATAAATTTCACGCGAAGATATGATGAGGCGAAATATTTTCATAGTTTCACAGTCATAACGGCCCTCAGAGGAAAATCAAAATTACATTGTGGCCCGTGACAAAAAATGAGTTTGACACATCTGCCATACAAGCTCAAGTGCAAACTTTTCAGAAAGTTTTTAATGCGTAAATGTATAATGTATACATTATATATATTTATATATATATAAGTTGCAGCAGTAGATGGGGAAAAAAATACTTAAAGGTTCCACCAAACCAATCTCCCTTTTGAACCGAAGCCGTCGACTGATATTTTGCAATATTCAGTGTCTTCAAATTTCTACAGGAGGTATGAAATTTCACAGACATGTCATGCAAATGAAGCATTTTATATGAAGTGCATTTACTTTGCTGCTGAAACTTCACAAGTGCATCGATATACGGCGTCAAATCCTGAGCGAGAGCCAGTTTCGGAATGCTTTTTAAGTGGGAGGTGCGCATTAAAACAAGAAATTTAAATTCACTGGTGGAAAAAATTAGCGACAACGGTTACTTTTATTGCACAATTGCCGTTAATGTGTTCCCTATCTCCACGGGCCTGAGTGATGGGCCGGTTATGGTCCGAAGGCCGCACATTTGAAACCCCTGTTTTCCATCATTGCTAGCTCACCAAATATGGATTTAAGAGCAGCACTGTGTGGCATACTGGAAATACGCACAGAAGAAGTGAAGTGCCTCATACGAGGAAAAGCTAAATGTTCTGCTCACAAAAGGAGAACCTGGCAATAGCTGCTCAGATATCTTATTCGGTGTCCCCAAGGACAAAGTCTCGATGTTTGGGAATAGGGTTTGAATTCTTTCCTGAAAGGAAGCTGAGAGAATAAATCATCCTAAACAACCGAAGGATTCTAGCGGAGTAACAAAACACCCAAAAGTGGACTTTACGCCAAATGACAACTAAAGTTGGGTCATCACAAAAGCTCGGACCGAGATGTCCCAAGTGAAACAGGGCCTGACTTTCTCGGACCGCTTGACTATTCTGCTCGTCAAAAGCTTAACGGTCACACGAACAATTTGTGACGGCCTTGAAAAAAAAAATGACAATTGAGTGGCTTCTTTTCGAATCTTCCTGAATGGACTTTTTCAGCGTTTTAGGCAATGTCTATATATTTTTTTTAAGTTGAGGAAGTCAAAATCCGGGCGACTGAAACCATTATGCATTTATTGCAATGAGTGACACTTTTGAGAGGGATAACTGATGTTACGTGTCACTATAAATAAAATGAAGAAAACAGACGAGTAAGCGAATCCTGTCATTTTGCTTCCGATAAATTAACACGACATCAGTCAAATCCAGATTAAGACGAGCAAAGCTTGCATTTTCAAGTCACCCAGTTGCGGTCTCACATTCCCACTACAGGGAGTCCTCGGGTTAAGACGGTCTCGATCGAAGACGTTTCGACTTTACAACGAACGTCCCCCGTCCGTCCGCCATTTTGTCTGGCTTATGCTCGTCCGTGTTTGTGCGCCGGGAGTATATTTGCCCTCTTTTTTAGACATCCTGGCCCCAAAGAAGAAGGCTTTGTCTTTTAGCAATGCTTCTGCAGCCAAAAGAAAATCTATTACCATGGAAACGAAGCTCAAAAAGAGAAAGGAGAGAAACCAATGCCACCAAGGCTTCAGTCAGTCAACCGTGGTGACAAATATTAAGGACAAAGCCCGTTTTTTTTGCACATGTGAAGGGTTCCGTTCCTATGTCGAATACAATGTTCACAAAACAAGGTTCTTTGATACCTGTCGAGATGGAGAGAATTGAGGACCAGGTTCCTTGGCAATAGCTAGCACAGCCTCCCCTTCTTCTTTTTCTCCATCCACCTCTCATCAGTAATGATACGTACATCGTCTTGTTTATTTCAATGTATTTGTTTTTTTTATAGAAAGTATTTTGATGTAAATTCTGACTTTAACGGTGGAATCCGACTTAAGTCGAAATTTGAGTGAAGTCGCTACCGTAGGAACGGATCTCAGTCGTAGACCGAGGACTCCTTGCATTAATCTTACGAGATGTTAATCAGCAAATATTTTTCCCCATTCATACACGTTGAGTTATGAGCGTGGTGTGACTTTTTCACCGCACGGAGCACAGCTTGGTTGATTTGGAGAGCCAAACACCCAAATGAAAACACTCGCAAGGAGCATTTGGGGTGGGTGGTGCTCGCTACCGCGTGGCCGTTTAATTGTAGCCGGAACGGATTCGTTACGATCCGATGAGGGAAATAGAGCGGGACCAACGTTCACCACATCAATTTCAGTCCAAAGGTTTCAATGCATCCACTTGAGCAACCTAATTTATCACAACCCATAAACAATTTCATCAATCAACGGCGTGAAAAGATGAAGAAGAAGCGGGAGGCTAATATTCAGCAGATCAAGGGCGCGAGCAGGCACAGACGCGCCTTTTTTTTTTTTTTTTTTGCAGCAGAGGTTTAGCGTGTCCAGAATATTCTGTCAACGTCACCCCCCCCCCCCCCCGCAATCAATGCGTAGTGCGCGGCCGCCTGCTACAGGAAGTGCATTAGCGCGGCGGCGGTGACGGCGGGAGCGGAGAGCAAAAGCCGCCCAGATGGCGTCGAGGCAGGCCACCGCCACTGTTAACAACCTCCTGCCGTCTGCCAGTCGAAGATCAAAAGCGGGCGCGCCGACGATTCCCGTCAGAACGACTCTGGCGGAAATGCTTTTCGCGAGATCGCCCTCGCAACCCTTCAGATCAACAAGCGGACGTGGCGGATGGCACGGCTCACACATCCATCCATTTTCTTAGCCGCTTATCCTCACAAGGGTCGCGGGGAGCGCTGGAGCCTATCCCAGCTGTCAACGGGCAGGAGGCCGGGGCACACCCTGAACTGGTCGCCAGCCAATCGCAGGGCACATCGAGACAAACAGCCGCACTCGCAATCACACCAATTTAGAGTGCCCAATTAATGTTGTATGTTTTTGGGATGTGGGAGGAAACCGGAGTGCTCACCCGGAGAAAACCCACACAGGCACAGGGAGAGCTTTGCAGATGAATCAATTATTTCCTTTTCAAGCTTCTCGAGGGGTTGAAGAAGTGACAAGAGTTAAACCAAGAAATAACGATGAAGCACCTCTTCTTCTGCCAACGACCACTCGACACGCACCTCCAACGGAACGTGGAAAAACCCCAAAAAACACGATTGCCCGTGTCTGACGAGAGCCGGTAAATGAGGGTGCTTCAGAGGAGAGGGTTCTATTCACGCGCTGGCTTGCGTGTCTGATCGTAGACAGCCTGACTTTTAAATGTGACATTGTTTCCGCCGCTCAAGCACGCAATATTCAATCAAATATTTACTGCTACAATTCGTCACTTTGACAAAAGCACGTCGCAGACCGTCAACTGGACGCCTCGGGACTGCGAACAAAATGCATGATGGGTCTCCTTGTATCTCTTCAGCAAGACCCTACGATGTGCACAAACTTGTCAAATAAAACGGGATGAAGGGTGAAGATGGCAGGCAGCGGGGGAGCAAAAACAAGCAAAAAAACTGCAAAGTCATAGTTTGTCCCGAGATATCACTTTCACCCCCCCCCCCCCCCGATACTGAACTGGGGACTGATTTGGAGGTAAACATTTTGACTTTGTCAGGATTGTGCTCTCTGCATCCTGGATCGCAGAGTTTCAGCCTTCTAAGGTGTCACCGTGACAAGCTCTCAAGGACGTGAACGTATTTCCACGCTGGCCGATAAAAGACACGCCCGCCGAGCCGAATAACGGCTATAATGCAGTCAGTGATGATTAGACAAGCGAACGTGTTAAGTATGATATCACGTCTCGTTTGTTGAAAGAACGGTGAGTAATTTTCACTCAGAGATTATTGGAATCGAGTTCAAGAGGCGATTTAGAAGGTAGAGGGGCTAAATTTGGATTTGGAATGGACGTTATCATTTATTTGTCATCTGCATTGTTTCAGTATGCGTCAAATCGGAGAGGGGAGACCCATGTCCCAATTTGGTGAAATTCATATTTAATACCTTTAATATAGTCCAGCACCACCAAGTTATTTTTTTTAAACACATTATAAAGAATGTCATTTTGTTTATTGTGATTAATTCATCATGCGGCACGGCGGAGCAGCTGGTAAAGCGTTGGCCTCACAGTTCTGAGGATCCGGGTTCGATCCCGGCCCCGCCTGTGTGGAGTTTGCATGCTCTCCCCGTGCCTGCGTGGGTTTTCTCCGGGCACTGCGGTTTCCTCCCGCATCCCAAAAACATACAACATTAATTGGACACTATAAATTGCCCCTAGGTATGATTTTGAATGGGACTGTTTATCTCTACGTGCCATGCGATTGGCTGACGACCAGTTCTGGGTGTACCCCGCCTCCTGCCCGTTGACAGCTGGGATAAGCTCCAGCACTAAACTACAGTACGATACATTATCTCAGATGATAACAAACACAATCCTGTCTTTTGTTATATTGTGTGTCTACATGGGTTGCGGCAAGGTTTGTGTCCAACTATCCGTTGCTTGAAACTTTATGACAACGACACCTAGATGCTATTTATTAGCCTGCTAAGATAACCAAGTCTTTTACACGTACATGTCTTTTTTTTTTTAAACAAGCCACCACTATATGTATTTATGTGTGACTGTAATTGCAATACACATTACTTTAAAATGGCTGAGACATTCCAGGTACGGGGACTTTTGAGATTTTGCTTCGGGACATCGCAGCGCTACTTCTTGTTCACTCCTTGTTACAGAGTGAGCGGAATCAGGCATGAACATCGTCCTCTGCCCGGGATTGTGATGAGCAGGTCCAGAGGGTCCTTCCGGTCACCAGAAGACCGAATCCGCTGGAGAATTACTAATAGGACTGCCTCTGCCGGGTCGCTCTCTCTGAACCATGAAAGAAACTTCAGAGAGACAAAAGTCTGCTGCGCCGCACCGCGGGGTTGGGGGTCATCTGGCTTTCATGTGAAGCCAGCGGAACAAGATGTGAATCATTTTTGTATTCGCGCTTGTCCAAGGTGAACATTTGACGCAAAAGCATCGAATTGGATCCATCCGCCTTATTTTGGAACGTGTCCTGGAGCATCAATTCTGAACTCATTTGAAGTTTACTGTCAAGCCAAACAAAACAAAAATAATTGTGTATTTATTACAAACCCTATCCCTTTGAATGTCTGGTAGCTTGATGCTAACAAATGCAAAATTCCATAAGCAGGTGAACGAAACTAGCAAGGATGTCGCGGTGCTTATAAGCCTTCAAGCAATGGCACTCGAACACAAATGGTGAAACAACACATGTAGATAGAATATACAGTGAAGAAAATAAGTATTTAAACTCCCTGCTATCTTGCAAGTTCTCCAACTTTGAAATCATGGACGGGTCTGAAATTTTCATCGTCGGTGCATGTCCAATGTGAGAGAGATATTCTAAAAAGAAAAATCCAGAAATTACAATGTATGATTTTTTTAAATGATTTGATCAGCTGCAAATAAGTATTTGAACACCTGAGAAAACCAATGTTAATATTTGGTACGGTAGCCTTGTTTGCAATTATAGAGGTCAAACATTTTCCAGTAGTTGTACACCAGGTTTGCACACACTGCAGGAGGGATTTTGGCTCACTCCTCCACACAGATCTTCTCTAGATCAGATAGGTCTCTGGGCTGTCGCTGAGAAACACAGAGTTTCAGCTCCATCCAAAGATTTTCTCTTGGGTTTAGATCTGGAGACTGGCTTGGCCACGCAGGGAACCTTGATATTCTTCTTACGGAGCCACTCCTTGGTTTTCCCGGCTGTGTGCTTCGGGTCATTTAAAATGTTGAAAGACCCAGCCGCGACCCATCTTCAATCCTCTGACTGAGGGAAAGAAGTTGTTCCCCATAATCTCACAATATATGGCTGCGGTCATTCTCTCCTTAACACAGTGCAGTCGTCCTGTCCCATGTCCAAAAAACTCCCCCCTAAAGCATGATGCTACCACCCCCATCCTTCACAGTAGGGATGGTGTTCTTGGGATGGAACTCATCATTCGTCTTCCTCCAAACACAGTTCGTGGAATTATGACCAAAAAGTTCCACTTTGGTCTCATCTGACCACAAAACCTTCCCCCATGTCTCCTCTGTATCATCCGAACGGTCATTGGCAAACTTACAACTGGCCTGATTTTGCAGCTGTAGCACACAAATAAATCGTTTGAAAATCAAACATTGTGATTTCTGAATTTTTCTTTTCAGATTATCCCTCTCACAGTGGACATGCACAGACAATGAAAATTTCAGAGCCCTCCATGATTTCTATGTGGGAGAACTTGCAATATAGCGGGGTGTTCAAATACTTATTTTCTTCACTTTAAATTGGATGCAGGTGAGCTCGAATTTGGCAGGATTATTGTGCGGATGACAGTTAATCGACTCCTCAACTCTGAAGTATATACAATAAAATTCACTTTTGTGTGTGTGCGTCGATTGTACCGAAACGCGACAAACTGCAAGTCATTAATTACAAATCGTCTCCGGCATCGGTTAGCAGTCGTCCCGTCTGTTGACAAACTCTCTCGCGCGCGGATCGTGACAATCGAGGTTTTCGGATCAAAGTTGCGGAGCAGCCGGGTGTCACCAGAGAGACAAAAGTGATCCCTGGCAGATAAAAAATATGTCACTGAACACTCTGAGCCGCTGCTAGGATTGTATTCTCTTTTTTTAGTTTGCGTTAATTTTTTATGAACGTCTCATATTCTTCGTCACTATCAGTCGTACTGTGTTGTTGCTGTTTTTTTAATTTCCCTTCTTCAGCTGTGTTTGTGCAAAACTGTTTATTAAAAAAAAAAAAAAAGGCCTTCCCCCTACTGGAATCCATCTCTTATTACAAGTCACTGGATTGTGTATTTCTTGACCTTATTTTAATATAAAACTGTTCATATTACATATTTTAGGACGGCTTTAGAAAACTTAACGCAGGTGACTAATCAACAAAGATACGACTCGCTGTCCTCTGGACATTGAAGTTAAATATTTTCACTCCATTGCGCCAGTTCCCATTTATTGTATTAAGAAAAATGGATTAAGGCAATTCTCGAGTTCTACGGCATGTTTGTGGTACGCGAGCCCGCTTGGGGGGAGGGGGGTCTCAGGAAACTCATATGAGCCTGACGGTGAGAATTTAAAGGAAAGAACCTGGGGGACCAGGGGGGGGGGGGGTGCAAAACGAGAACTTTCAGTCAATCTGTAGTCCTAGGGAAACATTCGGTCTTTCGGAACAAATCTGATGCGCGTGAAATATTCAGCATCGGGCCTGGACATATGGCTTATAGCTCATCTGAATTTTAACACGGGGGTGCCGCGTGGCCGCTTCTGCCGGCGGCCCGAGACGAAGCGCGCACCTTTCGCATCCATAAATGCATGATACATATGACAACCGGGCCAACTAAAAGCACATCTTAAGCCGGGAGCCGCCGGGGTGTGGACCTGCCAAAAGCCCCGGACCCAACACCTCCTTCATGCTAAAATAATCTTGCCCGGATGGATCAATGAATGGATTCCAAATTGGACCAATTTTGCACCTAAAGCACGGGTGTCAAACTCAAGGCCCGAGGGCCAGATCCGGCCCGCCGCAAGAATTTGTGTGGCCCACGAAGGCAAATTACGAGTATAAACTTCCACGATTTATGTTCAAATCTGTCCCAAAATTATATATTATTATAATTATTATCATTTCATAAATGATAACGTTCCGATATTGCAAGCATTAGTGTGTGCCCAAACATCAGCTATACTTCAAAAACACACTCCTCAAATTCCAAAACTAGCTCATAAATTTCACGTGTAAATATGACGAGGCGGTTAAAGATTCTCATGGTTTCACAGTCATAACAGCCCTCGGATCAAAAATCATAACTACTATGTGGCCCGCGACAAAAATGAGTGCGACACCCCTGACCTAAACCGTCACGGTGACCGTTTGGCAGGACGAAGAGGAGTGCACTTATTTACAAACAAATGCAAGTCACGCTAAGCATTGACCAAAGTCATAATTCAGCTCTTTAATACCTTCATGAATAATTTAGCCGGTCTTCCGGCAATTTGATATTCATTTCAAACGCGGACGCATTAACACCCAAACTCAACGAAAGAGCGGACTGCCCCGTTTTTGTCAAAACGAAACCTTTCATTAGAACCAGTACTCATCCGAAACAGACGCCTTTTCTCTAAAATGGACAAAATGCGGTTCACCTACTGGAATTCTCAGCGGCCCAATTTACTTTCCTCCACTTAAAGAAAAAAAAAAAAGGTTGACGGGAAACGGACGTCGTCGGGCTCAACTTCTCGCGGTTGCCAGATCCGGTGCGCGACTTCTGTCGCCAAATAATTTAAAAGCCTCTTTGCAAGTGAGTGCACAACTTGTTCATTTTGCATTTGAGAGTGTGTGAGGGGGAGAAAGAAAAAAAAAAAAAAAAAAGATGAGGACAACAGACAAGACGGGGAGTGCAAAGCCCGATGGGATGCCGAATTTAGCCGGCAACTGCGAGGGAAAAACTCCATTCATGCATATTTGAACGTGTCATCTTTATTAACTATCCAACAGGCGTCGGACTCTCTTTTTTTTTTTCTTCATGCAAGCATATCTCTGCAATTTTCATCTTTGCTGGTCACTGATGTGCACTTTTAGCACAAAACTGAAGCCAAACCTTAGCTAATGACCTTAAGGGGCAGTCAACTTAAATGAATTTGGCTCTACTTTAGCTACAATTTATCTCAAATGATCGCAAATCTTCGCTTTATCAACATTACAGAGTAATATCTGTTTTTTTTTTTTCCCCCCCTTGGATGTTGGTTTGTGTTTACCATTTTGTCCGTATAAAAACTCAGCTGTCACGCGTTATCAAAGGGCACCGACGAGGAAGAAAACATTCCGCTATCGTCAACAGTGACTAATAAACCCAAAACGCACGCCGTTCAGCGTGCTGACCCCCGAGCAACAACAGACCTCCCGTTGCCGCGATACGCCGCTCCAACACGCCAAGCTGTTACAGTTAGCGGCGTGCTGTGATTTGGAGGGGGGGGGCTTAACGTGACTGACAGCGGCTCCAAACGTTGCCCGGCGGCGTGCCGTCGCCGCCCACGCTCGGACAGACGCTTGCCGCGCCTCCCTAGCCGGGCGACGGCTCGGCTGCTGTGTACGCGTCGGGGCCTGGGTTAGCTCGCGTGGCCGTTGCCGCCTCGACGGGATTCGACAGGGAATTCCACATGACCCGGGGTCCTCAAACACGTGTAGTCATGATTGAAGGTAACACTACTGTCAGCTACTTTTACATGAGAGATTTATTAAAATCGTTAATTTCCGTAAAAATGCGCATTTCTGGAACCATCTTCTGGTACCTATAAGTTATTAAAAAACCCTTCCAGTGGGGCGTCAACTATTTGCACATTTTCGCTATTCGAGGCTGGCCATTTCTTTTCCGGAAGAATTATTAGCTCCATCAATCATTTACAAAAGGATATCGCATACACTGGCACGTGATATTTAGGCGAGTATGCTAGCGAATACTACTGATGAGCCATCGGAAGGTCAGTCCTAAACTACGGCGCTCCAGTCTGGTCTCCCTCGGTTAACCCATCGCACTGAAAGAAGCTCCTGACTCGGACTCAGAACGCTGCCCTTTGAGTCACCACCGGCTGCCTGGGCATGGCTAGCGAGGACCACCTACATCATGAGACCAAAATCCGGGCTTACTTCCCCACCAACACGGTGTTCGATAAACAAGCCTACCGAGACGGGGTATCCAAGGCTCCATCGAACGGCGGTTGAAGACGCTGCGGCCGGCTACAAACTGGAACTCATCCTTGGTGGCTACCCTACCCCCGAGGTGGACAAAACCGAAATCGATCTTCCGCGGTCCACAAGATCCAAACTATCGCAACTCCGCTCCGGACGAAGCCGCATGCTCAATGACTTTCTGGCTCGTGTCGACAATATTATCCCCAACCTCTGCCCGAAATGCGGACGAAATGCTGCCTTCACGACACACAGCACATCTTCAACTGCGCTGTGGCACCCGCTACGCTAACCGTAGTGGACCTGTGGGAACACCCGAAGGAAGCGGCTGCCTTCCTGGAACTCGAAGTCGACTGAACAATGCGTTTGCCTGGTGACGACAACAACTGGTGAGCTCGGTGAAGCTGGTTTGTTTGTTTTCAATTTTAACGATTGCGTACCATTGTCTATGTTCCGTGGGTTCATGGGTTGCGTGCGGGCTAGCTGCTTGGTGTTGGCGCTTTACGATCCCCCCTTAAGTGTTTGGCCACCATCTTGTGGCATCTAAAGCCAATTAGAAACCGTTTTTTTGGGGGTGTTTCCATTACTCCCGGATTTTTACGATTCAGGGCCGAGCTCGATCACCAAAACCGAACTCTGCAGGAATCGTACTGAGTACAACTAAGAATAACTATGCCGCATCCATAGAAATACATTTTTCAGTCCTTGAGAGGGGCGGCGTTGCGCCGATGCAACCCGAGATCCGAATGCAAGCGTGCGCCCGTAAAGATTCACTCGGATACAATCGCTTTAAATGCTCATCTGTCAGTCTGCTTCTGAAGTCAGATCAGACGATATTCATGCCAGAAAAGGCTGACTCACGCAAATATGTCAACCAATCTTGTTTTTTTTTTATGCTCCCAGAATCACGAGTGCTGGCTCTTTATCGATCCAGTCATTTGCGAAAGGCTTTCTTTTTAATGCTTGGTCAGGATGTGTCCCACTTCATCTGACACTTCCGTTGAGGAGCTGGAA
Organism: Syngnathoides biaculeatus; assembly: GCF_019802595.1. NCBI lineage: Eukaryota > Metazoa > Chordata > Actinopteri > Syngnathiformes > Syngnathidae > Syngnathoides > Syngnathoides biaculeatus. Next base: position 11,269,298 of record NC_084659.1, on the reverse strand, counting down.
TTCTTTGTCGGTTTCGATAAACAGACTTTACCAAAATATGTCGCTGCAGACTTGGTGGTTTCACATCGCGTCTTCTCCCGACAGATCAGATGCACGGAGGTTGCAAGTCCCATTCCTTCTAACCGCTGACTTTTTGGACAGTTTTTACTTCTGTGAATAATTAAACGTACGTTTGGTCGGTATCGCTTCATTTTTGCTTTTGGAATGAACTCAACCACAATTCTACAAAGTCTTCTCAGAGATTTCCACCTCTCAGGTGTTCCGCTGATTTTGTCCACATGTTTGATCACAAAACCAAAATCCTTTCATGTTGAACCTCCTACTAACTGTTAAATGTATTCAGTGAGTTGGATATCAAAGAGCAATCAGTTTCTCGCAAACCCCTAATCCTGGTTGAACTGCTGAACTTTATTTGGGATTAAAGAGACACTTTAAATCATGCCAGTTATGTACTGATCCCAAACACCAGGAATTTCAATGTGACCAAAACCTTGTTGAAATGTAGGTGTGCACACTTATGCAACCGCAATAAATTTATTTTTAAAACAGTTCCCCGCCCCCAATTGAGCTGTAAATGTAACGGGTCACCAAAACCTGGCCCATCACCAGGGGTGTGTAGACTTTTCGAAACCACTGCAGTTGACGGTTTCATCACTGGAAGGTCAACCTGCGATTTGGATCGGAGGGTGCATAGATTGAGTTTACCGAGTGTAGATTGAATTTAGCGACCAGCTACGCCGGAAATGTTGTGTCAACGAAATTGGTAGCAAGCGAGTAACACGTTGGGGGCACCTACAGCGGGTAAAGCGATTCCAAGTCATTTTTATCGGCGTCAACGACGTGCGCACATGTGGTTTGAATGAGTCACGATCCAACGCGCTTCATTTTCAATGCATCAGCGCCTGGAAACTAAAAAGCTAGCACCCCGAGGGGTAACCGAGGAATTTGTGGGGGGGGGGGGAGGTTCACGGTCTAGCGGGTTTCGGAAATCAATGCATTTCACAGAGCAGACGGATCTTGGCGAAAACAGGCCGCGGCGATGAGCAACGACATTGCCATGACAACACGGAGGATGAGCGTGCGGCCCGGCTTCGGTTTCTTCAGGCGGGCGGCGGGCGGGCGGCGCCCAGACGGGCTGGATTTTTAACCTCTTGAGTGGCGGAAAGCAAAGCGTCGGTCTCGGATGGAGATAGGAAGCGGGCAATTTGGTGCGGAGAGGCGGCGGGGGGGTAAAGGGTGAGGCAAAAGGGAAGGGGAGGGGGCGCACTACATACAGTACACGGAGGAAAACATCTGCCTGGCAGCAGAGACGTGGAAAATGAAATTGGTGCACTTGTAATTTCTCTTCCGTTTAGTTTGTTGCCGCGCCAAACCGATTGGGATCAACTACGGAAACGTGAGAGGGACAAAAAAAAAAAAAAAAACAATTAACACACAAGAAAAGAACATAAGATTTATATATACAACCACATTTTCACATTTTTTTTTTTTTAAACAAAGGAGTCTTTGGGAAACATCCATCCATTTTCTTAGCCACTTATCCTCACAAGGTTCACGGGCTTTGGGAAACAGTGAATTATAAAAATGAATCGCATTATGATGAATTCCCATACAAATGTAACTGTCGACTCATTAATGAAACCTTATTCTTGTAAAATACTTTATTCAACTAAAAAGTATGTCATCTGCATGGTTTATTCCTTTAAGAATTACATCTTTATTCTTGTAATTTTGCCAAGTAAACATCAAATACCAGCGCAATGAACTCACCATAGGTTGGCTTTATTCTTGTTAAAAATTAAAAGGCACAATTTAATCCCCTAAGAATTCCTGCATAATTTTACGACCACTAAATTGTGAGTTTGATATGAGGAGAATATTATTTTCTCATATAGATAGATAGATAGATAGATAATTAAATTTATTCAGTGAGTTGAATAACAAAGATATATATATATATATATATATATACATATATATATATTGGGAGGGGCAATATTACAACTCCATGTGAAAATGTGCAGGATTGAGATTTTATTTTGTAATTTCTATTTGATTTTTTTTTAATAACAATGTGTCCCCCCTCACCCCCCACAGGGCAACCCCAAGACTCTTTCCATTTTTTTTTTTTTTTAAATAAACATAAGCCAACATTAAAAGCAGATTTCGTGGCCCGTTTGGGTCCCAGCGCATCCAGACTGAAGAGGGCCTCGCGCGAGAACAGGACGGCTACAACAATAGAAAGCGCGTGGGGAGCCCACAGCAGCACGACTGCGAGGAAGTTCATTAAAGGGACAGTCTTGTACTTTTGGGCTTTGGGCTCGCAAGCGGACCAAAATAATAATAATAATCATAGTGCACCTTTTGGTCATCGCAAAACAATGTAAACACGCATCCCACAGGATTTTTCTCCCCCCTCCTCAAATATATTCACCGCAACTACCAGCGCGATGTGCATAATAGCCCGATGCTGCGTTTGTTTGCGCAAGGTTACTTCATTGTTTTGCCAAAAGAGGAATCGGAGTCCATCTGCAACCCTGCTCCCGTTTTCATCCGACCGGACGAGTATCTTAGCAACACAGACGTAGTGCAGCGGAGGCTTGTCGCCTGTCGTCCCGGATGGAAGTTCCGCGCAAATAATTTCCCCGTTCGCCGGCGCCTGGCTCGACGAATTTCTAAGATGTTCTAATCGTATTGACAGACAGAGAAAAGGAGAGAAAATGTGATCGAAAGTGGCGAGAAATTGAACGGTCGGTGGATGGGTCACCTTGAACGTGACACGGAGCCAACAAGTGTGCCCGTGTGAATACGAAAGCTTGACAAAAACACAACCGCAATATCCGTTTTTGAATCATGCGTTGTTTGATGTTCATTAGACCAAAAACCAACTGGCTGACAAATCATGTTCAATCCATCCATCCATCCATCCATTTTCTTTGCCGCTTATCCTCACGAGGGTCGCAGGGAGTGCCGGAGCCTCTACTGGCTGTCACCATGCAGGGGGCGGGGTACACCCTGAACTGGTCGCCAGCAATCGCAGGGCACATAGAGACAAACAGGAGCACTCACAATCACACCTTGGGGCAATTTAGAGTGTCCAATTAATGTTGCATGTTTTTGGGACGTGGGAGGAAACCGGAGGCACGGGGAGAACATGCAAACTCTACACAGGCGGGGCCGGGATCGAACCCGTGTCCTCAGAACTGCGAGGCCAACGCTTTAGCAGCTGAGCCCACCGTGCCGCTCCACAAAGCGTGCTGCATCACGGCTAACATTTCACTCATAAAATGCAATAAACTCATGAAATACCTTGCCCAAAGACAGCTAGGATAGGCTCCAGCACTGTCGCCACCCTTGTGAGGATAACCGGCTCAGAAAATGGATGGATGGATGGATGGATGCTTAAGTACTTTTGTCAAATTATCTTTTATTTAGTTGTACTTTTTTTTCTGACATGCCTTCCCTGAATAAAACTGCAAAACGACCCGGGGTAATGGCGGCCGCGCCCGCAACGGTTGAAATTCACCCGCATTTGGTTAGCAACTTTTAAAAAGGATTAGCATTCTAAATAAGCACACGGTTCATTATTTTTAAGTCATATTTGTTACTTTCCGGAGTGGATGTTACGCCACCGCGACTGATACCTCGTCATTCACGCCTTCGGTTTTGGATTGGTGGTTTTTCCTCGGGCGCTGTGGTTTCTTCAAAACCTAATGAATGCTACAAAATGGGACCAGAGAGGACTGCTTTCATTTTTATATTCAACTCGGGTTCTTCTGTTGGGTTAAACTAAGAGTTTTCACAAAGTTGACAAAAAGTTGGTTTTTTTTTCGGTGGCAAATTGGAGACTTTTTCGTTTTATTTAAGCGCATTGTTATGTGACTGACAATAATTATATTTTTGCTTTTTTTTTTTTTTTTTTTAGGAACGGTTTTCTGCACTGTTTTGTTTTTTTTTTTTTTTGGAGAGGGGTGCCGGCTCAAGCCAAAGAAACTTTATCACACGAAAAACACTGAATCCTCGGCGCGTCCTTACCCTGGCCGCCCTGGAGGAGTAGGGGTCCTCGAACAGGTTCCAGACGACCGGTTGCCACTTCCTCCACAGGCTGCCACTCCCATCCGCGGCCGCGTCCTCGATGCCGAGCCTCTTCCCCACGTCGTCGTCCTCCTGCTGCTCCCCGTTGTCCACGTTGAGCTCGAACACGTCCAGCGCCTCCTCGGCGTCCCGGTGCTGCCGGTACGTCATCCAGCAGCAGGGCTCCACGTCCGTCTCGTCGATGCCCCAGAAGGAGAGCTCCTCCTCGAACAGCGGTCCGCACACATCCGCCGGGCAGTGGAGCTTGCCGGTGCGGTAGTAGTTGAGCACGTAGGCGAAGACGCCCGGGTGGCGGTCGAAGAAGTACTCGTTGGTCCGCGCGTTGTACTCGATGAAGCCGGGGACTTGTTGCAGCTGATCCAGCACCGAGCCGATGTCCGAGTCGGAGGCGAGCAGGGCCAGGCGCGTCCCCGGCAGCGTCTTCAGGGTGCTCTTGTACGTCTCGTGCCTGGTGCCCCCGACGTTGAGGATTATCCTCTCGTTGTCGTCAAACTTGCCCATCGCTCCGGATCAGACATGACTCGATGCAGAAAGCGGATCGGGTGCAAGTTCGAGCGAGCCGGCGCGCGCGGGCGCGCAGGTCCGCGGTCCTGATGCCGCTCAGCGGAACAGCTGCGGCGGGCTCGCCTCGGTGGCCGAGCTGAGGCGCTTGACGCCGCTCCGGGGCTGTCGGGGAGCCGAACGCGCGGTGCCCATTGTTGTGGCCGCTGTGCGAGACGACGCACGGTGGCGTTTACGGGCGTCGAGCTCCTCCGCCCCCCACCCCCAGGCCCTCCTCCAGGACGCAGACGCGCGTCAGCGTCACGCCCCCAACCCCCCAGGAAAATAATAAGAACGCACATTGCGGGACCAAATCGAGAATGCTGGCATTTTGGATTCCCATCACTCAAAAAGATGACTCATCCATCATTGCGCTTTCCGTGAACAAATAAAACAATGAGATAATGTGCTTGCAAAAGTCTGCGCACCCTCTTTGAACTGGGGTGTGGCCGTGTTCGGTACAAAATCTGCCAGTGTTTAAAGTGGCCGCGATTGGACAAAAACCAGAAGAAGGCTTGAGGCTAAAGCAGACGTGCATTTGGAACTATTTACGATCCCTTCCACCTTGAGTTAGAACTGAAGAAAAACTGAGAGAGCGTTTGCAGAAGTGTGCACACCCTTTTAGAACTGAGGACACTAGCCTCGTATATTGCCCATACCAGAAACTGCCACACGCTGGGAGTTTGGCTGTGTTCAGCCAATGACTTTCAAACAGATATTAAACGGAGGTTAGCACACAACCGCGACCCGATAAAGTGCCTCAAAGCCCAAATAAAGTTCAGCTGTTCTCGGAGACAAACTGACAGATTGTTTGCTCGTGGCAAAAACATTATCACGGGTGATTGAAGGATTCGGAGTGACAGAGGGCGGTTGAATCTCGTTAGACTGAACGGATCTTATAATTGGAAGCTGGCTCTTGATTGGTCGCTGGCATTTTAGAGTTAGAGTGTGGTGGGGGGGGGGGATGAGTCATCCATCCTCCACGCATCTCTGTTGCTCTCCTGTTGAATTTTGCATCGAAGGAAGCAGACACTGACGGAAATAAATCCTCTCTCTTTACGTATCTAGACGTATATTTCATTTCACATACAGCATTTTTAACATTATATTCAATATCAAGCAATTTGAATGGAAAGTGGAGAACTAAAAAAAGACATTTACCATTTAGGAATCGCTGCGATTTCACGCAGAGAGCCTCCATTTCTAGAACAGTGTCCTCAAGGTACCAATCATTTTTCATACTTTGGTGAGCATCGTCTGCAGACAATGTTCTGTTTGAAGGCCGTGCGCATGAAAAAAAAAATGGAAAAAATAAAAACATGCGCACTCCATCACGCCACAGCCTTCACTCCATTTATAGTGCACGAGGAGGAGAGAGTGACATCTTGAGTAAGTTTGAGCACAACTCATTCAACAGAGCGCCGGAGCAGGAGGCTCGCCTTTAATTACACGAGTCATTATTCCCCGACGTACAGAGCAGCCGCTTTGTGGAACGCCAGCCTCCGAGTAACCTAATTACTCATTACTTGTTGTGATTACATCTGTACGGAACGGGATTAATGGGGCTGGGAGTGCAGTAAAGCAATCATTAGAGGCCTTTTTTTATGATCTGAATTGCTTTTCTTCCCTGCTTGATATTTGTCTTTTTTTATGTTTTGCAGTCAGTTGTTTAAACAAAGGCGTGTCTTGTTTTGTTGCTACTATCGACATCTACTTTGTTCAATTTGTGCATGTCTGTTTTCTTTTCTGACCAATGGGGTTATGAATTGAATATCACTTCAAATAAAATTTCTTTTTTTTTTTTTTTTATTTCTTTAAGTTTGTCAATGACCATTTGGAAGATACAGATGAGTCATGGGAGAAAGTTTTGTGGTCAGATGAGACTAAAATGGAACTTTTTGGTCATAATTCCACTAACCGTGTTTGGAGGAAGACGAATGAAGAGTTCCATCCCAAGAACACCATCCCTACTGTGAAGCCTGGGGTGGTGGCATCATGCTTTGGGGGGTGTTTTTCTGCACATGGGACAGGACGACTGCACTGCATTACGGAGATTATGACCGCGGCCATGTATTGTGAGATTTTGGGGAACAACCTCTTTCCCTCAGTCAGAGGATTGAAGATGGGTCAGGGCTGGGTCTTTCAACATGACCATGACCCGAAGCACACAGCCAGGAAAACCAGGGAGTGGCTTCGTACGAAACATATCAAGGTTCTGGCATGGCCGAGGCAGTCTCCAGACTTAAACCAAATAGAAAATTTTTGGAGGGAGCAGAAAATCAGTGTTTCTCAGCGACAGCCCAGAAACCTGTCGGATCTGGAGAAGATCTGTGTGGAGGAGTGGGCCAAAATCCCTCCTGTAGTGTGTGCAAACCTGGTGAACAACTACAGGAAACGTTTGACCTCTTTAATTGCAAACAAAAGCTGTACCAAATATTAACATTGGTTTTCTCAGGTGTTCAAATACTTATTTGCAGCTGTATCACACAAATAAATTGTGAAAAACATCATACATTGTGGTTTCTGGATTTTTCATTTTGGATTATCTCTCTCACAGTGGACGTGCACCTACGATGAAAATTTCAGACCCCTCCATGATTTCTAAGTGGAAGAACTTGCAATATAGCAGGGTGTTCAAATACTTGTTTTCTTCACCGTATTCTACATCTGGATCACAAAAGGTGGCAGCGACCTCGAATGACTTTGGAGGTGCCCTCGGACTTGTCGCATTTCGGGGCCGATTTAACCTCTGCGAAGGAAGAAAAACCAACCTTGCATTCGGCGACGACGCCAAATTGGGCTGTCGACTGATTTCCGAATGAGCTCATTCATCACGGAGGATGACGCTTGTGGGCCGAGACGTTCCCGGTCTGCTCTCACGCTTGCAGGAGAAAGTAAACAGCGTGCCTTCGGGGTGACCTTTTCCTGAAACTCCGCGACAGTACTTGGACTCCCAAGTCCCTTTGGAGAAAATGTAATGTACTTTAAAATAGAACCCAGACTGAGTCGTTTTTCCCACATCCTTACGATCGCTCGGCTCTATAAATAGAGCAGCCGGATAGCCGATCCTTATCCGGAATTGCGGGGTAAAATACTTCATCGGGAAGATATTTTTTTCTCGAGTGAGCTAAACAATGGGCGGCACGGTGGACTCAGCTGGTAAAGCGTTGGCCTCACAGTTCTGAGGGTCCGGGTTCGAACCTGACCCCGCCTGTGCGGAGTTTGCATGTTCTCCCCGTGCCTGCGTGGGTTTTCTCCGGGCACTCCGATCTCCTCTCACATCCCAAAAACATGCAACATTAATTGGACACTCTAAATTGCCCCTAGGTGTGATTGTGAGTGCGGCTGTTTGTTTCGATGTGCCCTGCGATTTGCTGGCAACCAGTTCAGGGTGTACCCCGTTTCCTGCCAGTTGACAGCTGGGATAGGCTGCAGCACTCCCCACGAACCTCGTGAGGATAAGCGGCGAAGAAAATGGATGGTGAGCTAAACACCGATCAGTCCCGAAAGAGTCGCACTCCGGAGTCGTAGCCTTCAAATGACCGCGGCAAAAATCAGGCGAGTCCAGTTCGTGCTAACTTTCGGTCATTACATCGGTCATTTCAGTTTACAATTGAAAAGAAAAAAAAATTCTTCATGATATTGTACGGTCAACGAAAAGGCCGAACGTAACTGAGACAGCGAGAACTAGAGTGGGCTAACTCAGTTTCCGTCACTTTGTACTAGAGTGCTTGAGTCGTAGTTGCACCAAGAAATAAAAAATGGATTTAATATTCCACCCAATCTCAAATACATGATTTGTAGTCCCGCTGAAACATATTTACGTCAGGGAACTACAGAGCAAGAAGGCCTGTCAGACGGAGGCGGGGAACGTTCTGCCGCTCGGGTGCCACCCAGGTAAACTGTCGCCGCGATTTAGAACTGATGAAGCGCGATAGCGTTATCTCGCTTTCAAAAGGTCCGACAACGCGACCCTGCCCACTTTGGAGACATCCGAGGGCCAAAGGGACAAAAAAAAAAAAAAAACAACTTCACTTAGGCGGAAGAATGACGACATGATCGGGCTCAGTGGCCTGGAAGAGAATACGCACAATAAAAAGAGTAAAACACCGCAGAAGAAAAGCAAACGTGACGGGAGCCCGGAAGGTTCTCAGGAATGTTTCAAGTTGCTGACCCCCCTCGTCCCAGAAATAGAAATAAATGACGGAAAGTTCCCCATGATACTTGGACTCTTCTACGGTTTCTGGATTGACCTACGACCCTCGAAAAGACAAACATATTTCCGTGGGAACCTTTGAAAATGTGATAGGTACGCAGAGTTCAATTTCAAGATGGAAAAAAAAAAAAACGATACTTGGGGCACTGCTACACTTTTTTTTTTTAAAACATCTACTCAAAAGGAACCCGGAACAATAAAGCAAAAACTTTATCCTGGGCACGGCAGACCACTCGGAAGGAATTAGGCCAAAATCCCGGCGGAGGAACACGGAGCATGATTAAACGCCGCCTTCCTTAATCGAGAAGCTAATTTGCGACCAATCCCGCAACTTGGTTTCCATGCAGCAATGAGAGGAAGTCATTAATAAACGCGGCATATCTAATTAGGAGTCGTGATGGGAGGCGCTTGGTCGGTTTCTCTCGCCCGGCAGAACTTCTCTAATTGGGTCACGGTTCCCAAAGTGTGCCGACGGGCCGTGACGTGTGCTCGCCGAGTTCAAGATTTAAAATATTCCTTCGCATGTGAAACGTATCACATAATTTTGTGAAACGCGACTTTTTTTTTTGGTGTGGCAGGAATGCGCTTCCGTAACAAATATTTCCTGGGGCAAAAAAAAAAAAAAAAAAGTCTACTGTCAATCTTTTATCCATTTATTTCTTTATAAAGGTGTTTTAGCACGCCACTTCCACAATCTATAGACATTGGGGAAAAGTAAGGCAAAAATAATATAATACAAATAAAATTAAGCATCAAACAAGATAAAAACTAAAGATTTTTGTTTACATGTAACTCCAGGAATGGAACAATAAGTGAATGACAGCAATTATAATTCCGATGTATCAAACTATTGTAAAGTACTGGGATGGAGAACAGTGACAATATTAAAGATGAATTGTGAGTTGACTTTTTTTTTTTTTTTTTTTTTAAGTTGATACCACGCAATAACATTTTGCAGGCAAGCATGCAGCGAGACTTGGCTTTCAAACTTATTTGAAAGAACTTTAAAGACAAATTTTTTTTGGGTGGGTAGGGGGGCGTAATTACCTCTAAAGATATAAATGTTTTGTAAATGATTGATTTATTTTAAATCAAACGTGATCAAAATTTTATGAAAAACGTTATCAGTAAAGATAAAGGCTTCCATAGAATAAAAATAAAATTGTATTAGCCATAATAGACACCTGGTCTTATCTACAATTCCAGTTCAAGGAAATAAAAAAAAAAAAAAAAAACTTGAATTTTGTGTTCATCAGTTCTTTCCCATCTTTGAAAAGGCACATCTAATCTGTTTTGTTTTTTTCCCCCACATTTAATAACTGCTTATAGAACAGAGGACTGACTGCACTTACATTTTTACGGTATATCAGAAACAACTAGCCCTGTGTATTGAGTGATTGAAAGATATTTTTGGGGTGGGGGACGGGGGAGAGACGATGACTGAATAATTTTTTGACAATAAATAACCCTACACAGTAACCTTCTCCCCGCAGCGAGTTCATTCCGGAACGTTGCGCCGCCTGAGGCCGCCCTCCTCGCGCTTGGGGTCCTCCGGCGAAGGCGTGACATCAAGCTCCTCGTCTCCTTCCTCTTCCTCCCCATCGACGACCTCTGTTTCCTCCACACCGTCGTTGTCGTCTCCGTTCCCTTCTGCCGTTTCCTCCTCCGATATTTCCGGGAGCGCTTCTGTCACGTCGCCGCCTCCCGCCGTTTCCGAGCTCCTGTCGGCGTGCGGCGAGGTCTCGTCGGCCCCCAGCGTTTCGATGAGGTGGTCCAGACTCTGCTCGAAGCAGGCCTCTACAAATCCGGAACAGGAAACGGAAATGTTACATCAAAAAATTGTTCATCGGCCCTAAAAATATCATCTTACACTTATGAAAGATTAAATGTGTGCTTTCAAGATAAATACAACTGAACTCCACTAAACACATGTATAGCACTTATTTAAAAAAAAAAAAAAAAAATATATATATATATATATATATATATATATATACACACACACATACATATACATATATATACATATACATACATATACACATACACATATATACACACACACATTGTAACATTATACACGTTTAGATTCTCCGCATACCACCAGGTGGAGCCTTTGTATAACTATTTATTGTAAACAGCATTAGTGGGATGGGGGGATTAAAAATAAAACACAACTTTAACACATTTTAAATTAAAGTAGTGGTTAAATCCTGATGATTAAATTGCTTGGAACATATGTAATAATCCAAAATTAAAAATTTTACATCCACGTTTTAATTTTTACTTTCTCGGAATGATTTGGCCCATCTGATAATTTACAAAATCAAACCAAATCAATCAAACTCAAATCAAACCAAATCAAGGACCCTTGAGCACAAAAGTTTTCCCCCAATATTTTACCTTTCAATTTGACCTTGAATTCCTGAAGTTCCACACTAGAATATGTACAATAGCTCCCTCTGGTGGTAGGAAAAAAAAACTGACTCAAATATTCAACCTCAACAAATGAACTTTTTTTCCAGTAATCCAGGATAGTAAATAAGTACAGTTCATTGATATTTAACTTCCAAACACATGTACCTTTTCCAAGTACTCGAGATGCAAAGTGTCGCAACGTGGATGCTCAAATTGCAATGTACCTTAATTCCCGGCCTATAGACCGTACCTGATTATAAGACTCACCCAGTACATTTGGAAAAGAAATACCATTTGGTACATACACAAGCCGGACCTGTGCAAAAGTCGCAAGTGTCCACATTGAAACGCATGATATTTACAAAGAAAGATGGCGCTAATAGGGCCGGTTAAAAAAATAAATAACATACCGGTAAAAATCCCAGACACGGCAGTAACACGCTAGCACAGCACTAACAGGGCCGGTTAAAATAAAACATACCTAAATCAGTGAGACGCGCCAGTAACACAGCAGCAACACGCTAGCGCAGCGCTAACAGAACCGGTTTAAAAAAAAATAAATAAAACATTTCGGTAAAAGTCACTTCCTCGGCACACATATTCCAACGGTCTCACTCTTACATTTTCCGCTCAAGAGCTCCCTTGCGTCCGTTCGAAAAAAAAATGCACAAATTAGCAGCAACACCGCATAAGCCGCAGGGTTTGAAAGCGTGTGGAAAAAGTTGTGGCTTATAGGCCAGAAATTACGGTACATTTGTTTATTTTTTCCCCCTCTTTCCTTAATGTGACAGCTTAACACACGGAAAGGCGCACTCACCGTTCAAAGGCGGACACTCCATTCCTCTTTTTTTCATGAGGCAGCGGATTGTCTGGAGCTGGGTCAAGATCTCGTTCTTCTGGTCCTGGGCCACAGATTTGGCACTGATGACCGGTGAGGAGAGAAAAGTGTCGATTTGGCATCTTCTACAATGGTCGCCATGAAACATATTGTCGGAGTAGAAATGTCGCCGGGCATCCTCCAATGATGAGTATTTATAAACGGGGTCGCCGCGTATTTGTCATTTATGCCCATATGCTCATGCAATTTATTCGGATTGAATCATTTAACCGCTGAAAACGCATTTATATAACCTGTGCCTCTGTTTTTGTACATGCCAGATGCAGAGCGGAAGCTATGTGGTTTCTCTACGTTTAAGTCCCTTGTCGCCATCTTGTGGCGTCCATTCAAAACTTATTATGCGAAAAATAAAAGTGATGAACATAAAATATTGGAAGCTCACTTTTAAAAAGGTACCATGAATCAAGAAAGGAAAAAAAATGTTTTTCATTTTCTGCAAGTAAATGCTGTAAATGACATTATTTGTAATGTCCAATGTTCATTTTGCTCTCAAACATGCACCTAAAAATAATAATAATAAATAAATAAATACATACATAAAAACGGTACCACTCACCAGTTTGTGAGCGGGTCGAGCTGGGTGAGAATGGAATTGAGCATCCTCTCGGTTTGAGCGAGCCTTTGTTCCAGTTCGCTCAGCTGGTTCTCTGCGGGGAAAACAAACACACATGCGCGCGCATTTCAAATACTTTTCATAAACAAATGCCGGAGTAAAACAAACACGAGGTATTCAAATGCAAACTTGCGGCCTACGCAGAAACGCACCTGCTTCGGCCGATTTCTTGGCCCCTTTCGCGAACTTTTCCTTTTGCGCCTGGTCATCCGAAGACTTGATCTGTAAGATGGAGGCATAAATATTAAGATCATATTTACGCTAACAGGCGCTAGGATGTATAGTTACTGAGGTCCTTGATTTGGGCAATCTATGACCAGTAAATCAATGTGGAAATTTGGCATTTTCAGCGTTGAATTCGAGCCTACCTTCAGAAACTTGTACGCCGCAAACACCCCGACCCCAATGGCGTACAGCGGCATGAGCGTGAAGACGTAGCCCTTCCCGTTATTGGCGGATTTGAACTTGTCGGCCTTCAGCTCCTGCTCCATCAGCCTCTTCATCTGTTGGACGCTCTCGGCCGACTGACGTGAGCTCGGGGCGCCCGTGCTGACCGACGGACCTCTTGGCGCGCCCGGGCCGGGACCACCTGCCGCACATAAATCGTATAGTTCAGAATGACAAATTGGGTTTTCATACATTGTGATTAATTAGCTGACCGTATCTTAAAGGTCAAGTGTCATCCCTAAAAACACTAAAATAGATATTGTAATGAAAAATACATATGACATTATTCACGTCAATGTCTATACGAAAAAAATAAATATCAGCAGAGAGGGTATCATCCATGCGCAAAGTTGCGGAAGTCTCATTCGACATCCAAGTGGTCGCCATATTAGCTGCATCTTCTGCCTGTGATGTCACACTTCGACATTCGCCATTGAATACACGCTGTGGCCCCTAATATGGGAGACGAACACGCCCCTTCTGACACAGAAGCTCTTTTCAAAGTAGAGAACATCTCACAACTGAGTGAAGAGACCGGGGCAATAAAACCCTATCGTTTAGAGCCATATTTAGATGATAGGCGGAGCACGGCCAAACCGCATGCAGGCAAACCACCTCCCTGCGCAAGGTGATAAAAACAACGCTGCCCGCGAGCGATGACGACGCCACGGCCAAACCGCCTAAACCATCCGATCCGCCACCACGGCGGAGATGAGCCACCGCGGCAGGCGCCACGACGAGCCACCCCGGCCGAAGCCGTGTTGACAAAGCCAGTTGGGATCCACAAGGCCGGCGGAGGCCACCTTCAGCGGCTGCTGCACGGAAGTCGTCTGGTCCGCACATCGAAACATTTAGCACCCCTGACTTGTGGATTACGCCCACCCCCCCTTCCCCAACTATTGTTGTTTTTTTTTTTTTTTAAGTAGCTGTATACACACCTATCTGCCATTTGGAACCCACGAAGCTCTCGTCCTTTGCACCCGTGCAATTCTTTTTTTCATGACAAATTGGGTCTTTTGGAAAACTATGAAGAGAGAATCCATCCTCCCGAGTGTTCGAGCAATATCCAACAATGCAACGAGCTGGCATTTTGGCGAACAGCAAGGAACAACGAGCTACATTCCAGCAGGTAAAACTAATAGAAAGAAACAAGTCCACTTGAGGGCGGTCCTGCCATGTATGTCACTTCCTGCTTCTTCTTTAAAACATATCTCGAGAGGATTTTCATGGCGGGAGTTACAAAAAGCCATGTATGTCAAAATCATGTTTTGTGGTGAAAAAACGGATGGGTCCATAACGGCTGCTGTTTTTTTTTGTTTTTTTTTTTGTTAATAACATACTAAAAATCCTTTTAGATTTGATTCAATTCTGACATTGGGCAGCAACAAAAACACCCTAAACGTCATTTGTTCGACCTAAAATTGGATGACTTTTTCCAAAGTGATCATGAAATGGTGTGCAAGTTCAATTTTTTACAAGGAGGAGAAGAACTGTCGGTGTTCCCACCACAACCTCATTAGCAAAAATACACTTTTGACATTTCTTTGCGACAGTCGTTACCTGTTATTCGATTATTCCCCCGTTTAATAATGCCAAACACTCTACTAACCCGTTTATTGAATATATTTGTCCTTCATAAATTGATATACACAACTATAATGAGCATATTATTGGGCCTTGATACTAATCGGTGGTGTTCCCTGATGATAATCGCAATGAATCATGGCTGACGTCACCTTTCCTGGAGTAGCGAGGGTCGAGCCTCGTCTCCTTGGCCCCCGTGCCGACGCCGAACATCTTCGGCAGGACGACGAACGTGAACAGCACGGCCGTGAACGCCAGGGCGACTTGCTGCGACGCCGACAGAACCATTCTCGACCCACGAACAAAACTGAATGAGCAAAAAAGGAGGAACGCACACGCACAGCTGAAACTGTGCAAACCACAAATAAACTCCTCTGTCAAATCAACATCGCTTCCGTGAAACAGCTTTTCAAAATTAAAGCTATACTAGCTACATCTTGTACAAAATTGCATTTATACCCAACAGTGCGGCTTTGATAGATAATGAATTTGATATTAAAGTAGGTTACACTACGTTTTTTACACAGACAACTTGTTTTTTTTCTGATGTTGACGTTACGTAGTCATAATTTTGAAAAGCAGCACATATTGTTTCCCGTGACAGCTGTTGTTGCGTTCAGGTTATGACTACAAATCGGACTTTAGAACAAAATCATGTTTTTAAACGTTTTTTTGCGAGAATCTGTTCGATTCTCTCACTGCAACTACGTTTTGGGTACTAATACTAAAACATTTTTTTTATATTCCAGCATTTACAATACGCTTCACAACTTAATCTTATCTTTGTCTACTAAACAAGACGAACTTTACTGTAGAGTAAATCTTCAAGTAATAATTTGTGAGTTTGCAGGTTTTGTTTATTCGTTATTGCGGTAGGCTATAATCCTTTGAGAAAACTCACCAATTGCCCCCATAAAACCATGTCATATAAAAATCTTGCTTTGGTTCCATCTTGTAGCCAATGAACTATTTATGCCACATAGCCTTGTCTAACGGGAAAAAAGTGCTATGCAGCCATTTTCAGGCATCTATCGGCAATTCTAAACCTTCTTGGGTGGACATCAATCACGTCCGGGTTTACTTCATTAGCAAAGGGACATTGTAATACCAACACGAGCATTTCATCATGACAATATTTGGGGGAAAAAACTGTCAGATGTCATCATAAAGTCACAATATTAAGGTTTGGTTATTACACAGAGGGTTTCTGTGTGTTTAACTTACGATAACGCGCCACTGAGGGATGATACAGTAGCAAAGAGACATTTAGCATTTTCAAAATCTATACAGACCAAATTCCAGGAAATTTATCGGAGCGGGTTATATTTCCTCAAACAGCGACCAGTGTCATTTATTTAGTTAGGAGCAAAGAGAACTAAACAGATGATAACCCAAAAGAAGCATCGATTACAGACTCATGACTGGTTAGCGGAGAACTGTTACGACCATATATGGACGATACAGCGGTGACTTATTGCCGCCACGATTTGAGGGCGAGAGGTCATCGAACAATATGGCTAACACTGGTTTTAAAAGTGTCTGCAGAAAAACAGTGAAATGATTTCTACAGCTGACAGCATTTGAGTTTATCTCACTCCTTCCGTCAAACATAAAAAAAAAAAACCAACAACAAAAATGGAGAGTTACGCTGAGTCCAGGCTAGTGCTGCTAAAACCATTCGCCCTGCAGTCCTCACAGGATAGACTTCCTGTTTCGGCTTGGCAGCTGCACTGGACCGGCAAGCTTTTGTACGACGGGCCTCCAACTCCTTTGGCCGGTGCGTTCTCGGGCTCGGTGACGCTCCTGTACGTCACCTCGGACTGGCTGCATTCGCAGGGCCGCGCCGGAGAGCCCGGCACGCTGAGCAGTTCGTCGTGCTCCTCGGGGATGCTGGGCGAGGGGCCGTCGTCCAGGCTGCGGGGCCGATCTGGAGAGGAGAAGCTGGGTGGCGGTGGAAGCAGCCGGCTCAATGCCTGGAGCACCTACAAAAATCATAATAATAATAATAATAATAAAATACTTGAGCTTTCAACCAATTACTACAAATAATGACTAACATTTACATTCAGTAGCGTAGTACTGCTGAAAGTTTTATCCCCAAGAAGTGTTTTTAACAATTGCAAACCACTGTAATATTATGCATACTATGAACATTAGGACTGTGCTAAAATATAGGAAAACAAAAACTATAATTGTGAATGAATCAATTAAAATGTGTTGCCAATAAAGGTTCAGTTTTACAAAAAATGTGAATGTACTGCACTTAAGAGTTAAATATAGTACAGCCTCGGTTCTCGAACCTCCCCGTTTTTCAAACACCGGTTTTCGAACGAAAAGGCTGAAAGCAAGAAGGATGCCCCAAGTGCTGACGTCAAAGCCATCTGTGCTGAATGGAACGAAATCCATAATTTCGTCGAAATTCGTCACCCCGATGAAGCTGAATGTAGCAGAGCCACTGCAAAATTTTAATGATGGTGTGATAAGCCACTTCAGAAAGGTTCTTAAAAGACGGCAGAAACAAATGATTAATTAAAATTAGATATGTTCTTTGTGAAAAGGGAGCGAGTGCCCCCGCCCCCCCCCAGACATCTGATACAGTTGTGGAAGCATTTCTGCGTTTTTGTTTTCTTTGCCAACGCGAGTCACGAATATTTTTGTGTTACTTTTTGTAAAAATAAAAGAAATGCTTTATCCCCCCTCATTATTGCTTGTTTAAAGTTATTCTGCACTTTTGTTAATAAAAAAAAAAAGTTTACAAGGCTGGGGGCCAAGTCGGTACAGATACAGCAATGCACTCCTCGCCTACTCTACTACTAAAGCATAAATTTTAAGCAAAAATATAAATATATTTCTGAAATTATTTTATTACATAAAGTATTTAAACAATACACGTAATTCTACTATGCAGTTTATTTTCAGGAAATGCTAAAAAAATGCTTTGAAAAGCCTGAAGTTTTAGGCTTGGAACGTATTATTACTTTTTCCATTCATTGTAATGGGAAACCTCGATTTGGTTTTCGAAAAAATCGGTTTTCGAACAAATCACTTCTTGAACTATTTTCTGGAACAGATTGTGGTCGAGAACCGAGGCTTTACTGCACAACTCAACGGTATTTAGGCAGGGATTCTTTCCCATACCACTAGAGGGAGCCCTGGCACAACTATCCACACTCTGAGAATCAACTCACGTTCTCCATGCTGGGTCTGGAATTGTGGCTTGCGACGCATTTCAAGGAAAGATCCAGAAGACTGCGGGCCAAAGACGGCGGCCATCGACCGGCCGACGGGTCCAAAAACTGCAGGCAGGAGTCCACGCTGCCGCTGTCCTCCGCTTCAGAGGTGAGCAAATCCCTCTGTTAAAGGCAGACGTCGACAACGAATTATAAATCATAACGAAGAGACGATAAATCTTTTATTAGAAACCCGAAATGCAAAACAAATGCACTCCAAAAAGTGCGGATTAAAAACACCTTTTACCCACTGTTACATCATACATTTAATTCGGTGGTAACTTGGTTGCAAAGAAGAAACAAAATATTATTAAAATATTTTCAGACTTGCGGTGAACAAAACAGGTCTTGAGCATTGCTCTGTTGTTGTCAACCGAATACGCAGGAAGTGGAAAAGCAAACTCCTCCTCCTTCCGCCGTCGTCTTCACTCACCAGCAGCGTGTGTTTCGGTAGCTGCTCGACCGCTTTGCGCCCCGTCATCGTTTCCATGACGACCTGCGGGCAAACATTCCTGAAATATGAGGCCTGTTCTCACTTGTGAGCTGTTGCGCACAAACAATAGCCAGGACTCAAATGTGTGCGAGTAATTGTACTCAAAGTGGTATCGGTATATAACTCCACCCATCCATCCATCTATTTTCTTAGCCGCTCATCCTCACAAGGGTCGCTGGAGCCTATCCCGGCTGTCAACCGGCAGGAAGGCGGGGTACACCCTGTACTGGTTGCCAGCCAATCGCAGGGCACATAGAGACAAACAGTCGCACTCACAATCCCACTTTGGGGCAATTTAGTGTGTCCGATTAATGTTGCATGTTTTCGGGATGTGGGAGGAAACCGGAGTGCCCGGAGAAAACCCACGCAGGCACTGGGAGAACATGCAAATTCCAC
Source organism: Syngnathoides biaculeatus (assembly GCF_019802595.1). Classification (NCBI taxonomy): domain Eukaryota; kingdom Metazoa; phylum Chordata; class Actinopteri; order Syngnathiformes; family Syngnathidae; genus Syngnathoides; species Syngnathoides biaculeatus. Next base: position 11,250,368 of record NC_084659.1, on the reverse strand, counting down.
ACAGGCGGGGCTGGGATTGAACCCGGGACCTGAGTACTGTGTACCAACGCTTTACCAGATGAGCCAACGTACCGCCTGTTATATAACTCCATCCATCCACCCATCCATTTTCTACCGCTTTTCCAGGTCGGGTCATGGGGAAGTAGCTTAAGCAGTATATAACTGTACTGCATATAAATGTATATAAGTCATCATTAATAATTACTAAGATTGGTTAGTGTGGATCAAACTTTTTTTTTTAAATATTAATGTTTAGCCATGGTACGGTACTATATGTAAAATTTCCCTCCTTCACCACAAACGGCTTGGCAGGCGGCTTTTTTGCTCAACAGCACCTAAAAAACAAAACACTTTTCACAGCATCACTTCCTGAATTGGTTAAAAAAAAAAAAAAAACACAAAGCCGAGAAGAAAAAAACAAAACAAGAAAAGCAGACCTGACATTTGAAACCAAAGTAAAAGAAGAAGTTCGTCCTGCGCTAGTCGGTGAACTGTGAAACGTAGTATTGTATTGATGAGAAAAGGAGGAAACGATGCTGGGTCAACCATTCATGCTGGGATGATTTGACGATTTTGATTCAATAGGCCCATTGGTAGCTATGGCGACAGCAACAACTACAACAACAACAAGACATTTCGTTGAGTGAGAAAGTCGATGAGTTACATCACCGTTCCAAAGCTGAAAACATCCAGGCCGGTGGAGAGTTTGCCATTTCGGAGGTACTCCTCGGGGAGGTACCCCGGGTGGCTGTGGAAACCCGCGTCCAGGGTGGCGGTGCGACGCCGGTCCACCGAATGCGGGCGGAGTCGGGCCAGGCAGACGTCGGACAGTTTAGGTTGCAAAGTGTCGTCCAGGAGTACGTTGGAACTGCGCAGCGGCCATTTGAATGTCAGATATTGTGAAAAAAATTTTTGCATTAGCGACAAGTACCGTAATTTCCGGCCTATATGCGGTGATGTGGTTAATTTGTGCATTTTTTTCTGACAGCCGCAACGGGGCACTGGAGCGGAAAAGGTAAAGAGTGAGACCGGTGGAATATATGTGCCAAGGAAGTTACTTTTTACGGGTATGTTTGTTGGCACTGCCCTAGCGTTAGCGCTGTGCTAGCATGTTGCTGCTGTGTCATTGCCGTGTCTCAGTGACTTTTACCGGTATGTTTTTTTTTAACCGGCCTTGTTAGCACTGTGCTAGCGTGTTGCTGCTGTGTTACTGTCATGCCTCAGTGATTTTTACCGGTATTTTTTTTCCTTTTAAACTGGTCCTGTTAGCACTGTGTTTGCGTGTTGCTGCCGCGTCTCAGTGGTTTTTACCGGTATGTTTTTTTTAAGCAGCCCTGTTAGCGCTGCCCTAGCGTTAGCGCTGTGCTAGCATGTTGCTGCTGTGTTACTGTCGTGTTTCAGTGATTTTGACCAGTATGTTTTTTGTTTTTTTTTAAACTGGCCCTGTTAGCGCTGTGCTAGCGTGTTGCTGCCGCGTCTCAGTGATTTTTACTGGTATGTTTTTTTTAACCGGCCCTGTTAGCGCCGTGCTAGGGTGTTTCTGCCGTATCTCTGTGATTTCGGTATGTTTCTTTTAACCAGCTCTATTAGTGCTGTGCTACCATGTTGCTACTGTGTAGCTGCCGCAACTGTTTTTTTTTTTTTTTTCTTTCTTTTTTTTTTAAACCAGGCCTGTTTGTGCAACTGTGTTGTTGCTATGTTAAGCTAAGGTCAAGGATCTTCCGGCTTGTCCCTTTCGGGGTCGCCACAGCGTGTCATCTCAGATGAACGCACATATTTTTATGCCAGATGCCCTTCCTGACGCAACCCTTCTCAGGGAGTGGAGGCCCCAGTGGTATATGAACCCACAACCCCTGGTTTACCAGACCAAAGCTCTAACCACTGAGCTATGGGGCCAAATGCTAAGCTCAGGTAAGGTATTAAAAAGTTTGAAAACTCTTTCTGTGTACTGTCTTTCTTTGTAGATATCTTGTGTTTCAATGTGGGCACTTGCAGCTTTTACACAGGTGCGGCTTATGTATGTACCAAATGGTATTTCCTTTACAAATGTACTGGGTGAGGTTTATAATCCGGTGCGCTCTCTAGGCCGGAAATTACGGTAGATGTCAAAAGCAATTGCGTCAATGCGTCGAGTGCATCTATGTATTCGTACCTGGACACGTTCCCGCAAATAACCGCACATGCTTGGGACGTATGGAGGTGATGTAAGGCCTTTGCCACCCCCTTTATAATGGAGAAACGTTCTTCCCAGGATAAAGGGGGCACATTGCTCTGTAAGGAAATTCATATTTTAAAAAATGAATCCTCGATCAAGGTCAAGACCTCCTCGCACAAACTCGTTTTCGGAAAGCCGCAACGCACCCGTCGATGGAGCCTACGAAAGAGCGATCCTTTCGCCAGGTAGGGATACAGCAGACAGTAGCGCCTCTCGTCCGAAAAGCAGCCCAGCGACACTAAAACGTTGGGATGTCGGCACCTGCAAGGCATCACCGCGCCGCAATCGTCACGACAACACGCGGGACGTCAACGACAACCGTTTTACCGATAAGAAGAAGCACGTACAATTGGTGGATTTCCATTTCTTTTTGGAAAAAATCCCAGAGAGTCTTCCATGACGTATTATGGACCTACGGAGAATGATAAAGGTGGTCAATCCAGAGCGACGCTGACGCATGGCTGACCTTCAGTTCTGATAATCGGGGTGATGTTTGCCCAAACAACCTGTACACGAGGTTGGATATGAAAGAAGGAGAAAAGGATAGCTACAGGTCGGCCAGACAGAGGGATGGAGATGGGAAGGATGTGTAGCAGGTAAGGGTGATTAAGGATAGCGATGGAAATATGTCGACTGGTGCCAGTAGTGTGCTAAGCAGATGGAAAGAGTACTTTGAGAAGTTAATGAATGAAGAAAATGAGAGAGAAGGAAGAGTAGAAGAGGCAAGCGTGAATGACCAGGAAGTGGCAATGATTCGTAAGTTAGAAAGGCACTGAACAGGATGAAAAATGGAAAGACAGTTGGTCCCGATGGCATACCGGTGGCTGTGGAGTTTTTGACCAACTTATTCAATAGAATACTAGCGGGAGAGAAGATGCCAGAAGAATGGAGGAAAAGTGTGCTCGTCTCCATTTTTAAGAACAAAGGCGATGTTCAGAGCTGTGGAAACTACAGAGGAATAAAGATGATGAGCTACACACTGAAGTTATGGGAAAGAGTAGTGGAGGCAAGACTCAGGTCAGAAGTAAGTATATGCCAGCAACAGTATGGTTTCATGTCTAGAAAGAATACCAAGGATGCATGATTTGCCTTGAGAATGCTCGTGGAAAAGTACAGAGAGCGTCAGAAGGAGCTACATTGTGTCTTTGTGGATCTAGAGAAAGCCTATGACCAAGTACCAGTACCAAGAGAGGAACTGCGGTACTGCATTGCGCAAGTCCGGTGTGGAATAGTATAAGACATGTATGTGGGCAGCAGAACAGCAGTGAGATGTGCCGTAGGCGTGTCAGAAGAATTTAAGGTGGAGTTGGGACAGGACCCCCAGACAAGAGAGCGAGAGGAAGACCAAAGAAAAGGTCGATGGATGTTGTGGGGGAGGACATGAAGACGGTGGGTGTTAGAGAGGAAGATCCATGAGATGCGCTTAGATGGAAAAAGATGACACACTGTGGCGACCCCTAACGGGACAAACCGAAAGGAAAAGAAGAAGTTTGTCCGAACAAGGGAGTTATTTGTGGGTGAACAAAAGAAAGAAAAAAAAAAATCTTTTGTTTTTGTTTCCTACGAGGATTTCCTGTGCTTTTTTTCCTGTGGTTGTTGCAACGCGAACTGCCCGATTTGATGGCATTTTACAAAAATTCCAACAGATGAAACACTTTTTCAAATGTACGTCAAGAGATGATGTTAGTAGTTTTGCGGGGGTCTTCCGTTATAAAAAAAAAAAAAAATGTGGGCTGACCTGTTTGAAAAGCTTGACCGCAAAGGTGTCTCCTCCGATCCGTGCCAGGTAGACGTCAGAGAAGCTGCCTTCTGAAATTCTCATTTCGGGGTGAAAATCTCGGGTCCCCGCTCGGATGTCCCGCAAAGTGATCGGCGGCTGGGCTTTTCGTGGAAAACACAGACAATCTGCTTTCGTCACAGAAACCCTTTCAAATGTTCACTTTAGTCAGTCGGGCTTATTGTTTTCATGAGAATAACTCGTCTCAAACTGGACGGATTGGATCCATCATTGTGGCAATGGTCCTAACCCTTACCTTCAAATTTATCAAAGTTATCTATAAAATATACTCGCTAACACAATCATCGGTTAAGCATGGGAAATACTGAAAACGAGGAATTTTCTCACGGTACCTTTGACGGCCTGAAATTGGCCCTGAAAGAGCTGTATGGCCCGATAGTGGTCCATGTCCTTCAGTACTTTGAGCAGGTCCCCCACTCGCGCGTTCTGCTGGGCCCACGACCAAAGCAACTCCTCGGTGGGACTGCGACCTGCGGCCTCCACGCGCTCGTACTGGCGAACCTCCGTGAAGCTTGGGAGGATTCGGGAGGCTGCCGCAAACGGGCAACTGATTACCGTCCACTCAATTTAGCGATTTATTAATCTGTTGCAACATCACACGCAAAATGAAATCTGAAGACAGACACATTTGATACATAAATGAAATGGAATGACGATAAAAGCCGGCAAACAATAATCATGGTGTCCCACAGGGGTCTATCCTTCGACTCGTGTCATTAGCATTGCCAATAGAACATAAAACAAATTGTGATAATTACCATCATTACAATATTTTCAATTAATCATTTTTGATACCACCGCGCGGTCACAGGTCTGATGGGTCGCAAGATGCGGCGTACGCCACGAACACGTCGCCCGCCAATTGCGGGTCATCGTAGGCATCAAAGTTGTTTTTTATATTAATCATGCAAAGAATTTTACCAATTCAAAATAACACGCAGGAACACTTCCTGTAATTTATAACACCTGTCTATTACCATGACAACTGCTACTACTCATTTCAACAATAACATTAAAATCATTATTTTAATATTATTCCATGCATATTTCACCTCAACACAAAGGATTGATCTCTTTTTAGATATATATATATATTAAATATAAATGTTGCTAATGATGCGAATATTCTCCATGCATATAAATAAAATTCACTGCAACGTTAATATCTATCACTTCTGACAACAATAAAAATGAGTAACTATCACTAATACAATTATTGTAATTAATTTGGGTTGCCCAAAGCGCTGTCATTTCAAAGGGGCTCATTAAAAATGTAATTTCATTCATGCAAAATTCAACTTTTTCCACTAAAGCGAATGTTAAGACGTCAATTAAAAAAAAAGAAAAAGAAGAAGAAGAAGAAGTACAAGCCAACAAACACTCACCTAATGCTCGCCAACCATAGCGATGACAGCCAGTGTCCATAATTTTACAAAACCGGTCGATGAGCATCAGGGGGACGTTGTAGAGAAACGTGTTTGGGTCCATTTCAGACCGTCTGCGGGGATAACGGACGCGAGTCAAGCAAGACCGAGAAGTTGGTGGCGAAAGTGTGGAAACTCCCCGCAGTTCGCACGAGCAGACGTCACTCGGCGGCGCTGCGAGAAGCTCTTCCGGGTAGCCGCCCTCCGGGCATCCGTTGTAAACAAAGTCCAATTTCGCAAAGAATACGGCGAAACTTCATTTTATATACATATATTTTTTAACTGCGATTCGTTGGCGACCAGTTCAGGGTGTACCCCGCCTCTTCCCCGTTGGCAGCTGGGTTCGGCTCCAGCACTCCCGCGACCCTCGTGAGGATAAGCGTCTCAGCAAATGGAAGGATGGATAGAAAAACAAAATAAGGCACGATTGCTAAATGTTTTTGTTTAATTGTTTATTTGAATAGGCAGTAGCACTATACTTTTTTTAAATATATTTTGTTTGTCATTTTTATTGTTTTTTTTTTTTTTTTGGTTATCCCGTTTTAAATGTTTTCTCTTTGTTCACGTAAAGCACATTGAGTAAATAAATAATAAATTTGCTTTGCACTATCAAAAAAAAAAGTACACCGATCATCCACACATTGAATGAAAATCAATCTCCATAAGCCGAGATGCTCTTTTTGGCACATTTTCCATTCGAAATCGGGAAATGGAGCGCAGAATTGGAAGGAAAAAAAATACACCGATTGGAAGCACGGCGGATCATACACAGTTGTGAACGTTCACAACAATTCCACAGAAGATCAATAGCTTTTGGGGTCAAAACTACCGCCATCTTGAACTTTGTCACATGCAGGACTGCATTGGCGTTATTCAATAAATGATGCAATAGATTAGCAGTAAACATGATCTCTTCAAAGCTTTTCCTGAGATGCAGTTGTACTTTTCTGCCCTCTACTGGCCAACATGAATAACGAGAGATTTACTGTAGAGGACACTGGGTGTCATATTTCAATACTTCCACATTCCGCCGTCTATTGTTTATCATCCTCCCTCAAATTACCCGTTCGGAGCGGGATCCCACGTGACTTGTCTTCTTTTGCTCAGTTTTATTAACTGAGCTTTTTTCCCACCCAGCAGTGCCAAAATCACTTTTTGTATTAAAAGAGGTCCACTCGCTCTCTTTTTTTGTTGTTGTTGATGTTCTTCATCTCAAGACAGAGCTGACCTGTGGCAAACAAGAAAAAAAAAATATATATGACGACAAAAACAAATAGGGCGCAACAAAAATTTGTTTTCGTTTGATTGAAAATGAAAGCAGTACATACCCGAAACAAGGGAGCGGGAGAATGTTACATATCTGGTTCTGCATAAAAATTAAAAAAAAAAAACAATAACACGACTGTAAATAGTGCCTCTCTCTTTTTTTTTAACTTCAGAGTTAGTCATCAATTGGTCAGGAAGAAAAAATTGACAGATTATCAAAATAATCGTGAGTTGCAGCTTTGCAGTTTTATGTGACATCAAGCCACGAAATGATCAAGTCAGTGCAGGTCAATATTCATTTTTTTTAAATCCAGGTTGAAAACTCTTCTTTTTCTCATGCTTTTTAGATAATATGCACTTTTTGATCATATTACTTGCACTGAATGGAGTTTTAATTGTCTTTTTTAAATATTTTGTTTGTTATTTTTATTGTTTTTGTGCCGTTTTAAGTGTTTTATCTCTTTGTTTTCTAATACCTTTAATCATGTAAAGCACACTGAGTTACCTCGTGCATGAAATGCGCTATACAAATAAATTTGCTTTGCTTTACTTTCCTTGCTTGCTTTAGTAATCAAAACAATATTTCCATCTCGCGTTATGGAGGTTTGCGTGTCTTACATAAATGCAAACGTACCCCAGGAAAACCTGCTGGTGGTCCCCATGTGAGTCACCAGGCAGGTGTACTCTTCTCCGCTTTGCGGGGTGAAGGGCACATATTTGGTCAGGTGGTAGTTCCAATCCTCCCCGAAGAGCAGATCGGTCTGGTTGGCCCGCTGGATCACGACGCCGTTCTTCTGCAGCTCCACCGTGATCAGCGGCGGGTGGAAGTTGTTGACGTGGCACAGGAGGACGTTGGCTTTGCCGAACACTCCCGATGTCCGGCTGTACACCTGAACGACTGGTGGCACTGGAGAAAAAAAAAAAAAAAAAAAAAAAAACACATCCCAATCAATACGTTTCCATGGATGGAGACCTGCACCTTCTCTGACTCTTCCAGTTTTCCCTCAATTTCCCACTGAGCTGAGGGCCTCGTTCGAAGAATTTTCCACGAATTTTGCTGTTCACCAACGTTGTGTAAAAAGTACACAAATGGTGAAGAGTTCCACAGCTGTACTGTATTCTAATGTTTTAATAACATCATCAGGAAAGCGTAAAACTGTGGCAAACAAATGTGCGTTCATCTGAGATGGCACACTGCGGCGACCCCTAACGGGACAAGCCGAAAGGAAAAGAAGAAGAAGAAGGTCATTTTTTAGGGTCACTGCTTAATTATGAGATGAGATGAAAAGCTCAGAAAACTCACACCACGATTATCATGGCCTCATATGCGTTTTTTTTCCCCTCTGATGACTTTTCACGTTTATTCCTACAATTAAAAACATATATATATATATATATATATATGTATATATATATATATATATATATATGTATGTATAGCTAATCACAATGTAACTTAAAGAAAGGTAAAAATGAATATATATGTTTTATTTTTACATAAAATGGGCTTTTTTAAGGGAAAACATTTACCGATCAACATTTTGCAACTTCCCAACTAGAAAGCTACAAGTAACTACTTACATGTTTTGGTCACCGAAGAGTCCAAGACGCACAGAAGTCCGAACAGGGTCAAGTAGTGGCGTGTATTCATAGTTTTAAACTCGCTTTGTTCGTGATTTTGGAATAAAAACAAACCCTTCCGATGAAAGTGAAATGCCAACCGAGGTTCTGAGAAATAATACTAGTTGTATGCCGCAGAGCAGTGCAAAGGTTGATTTGCACATAGTCCACGCCCAGGCCGCGTCGGGAACCTGCTGTCAATCCAACAACGTTCAGGGTTGTTGCGGTTCAAAAACCGGTTTGGAAATACCCGGAAGCGGAGCTGCAATTTCTTCTTATAACATTTTATATCTGCTCTTTATAATCAGTCACAAAAAAAAAAAAATAATAATCCTGTTTTGTTCAACCTGCAACGTCGACCTTGACCTGCAGTTAACTGCTGATTATGGTGACATAGAAATACAAGATTTGTGTACTAAATCTGATTTTTAAGTCATCTGCGCTTTTTTTCCCCTCTGATGACTTTTCCTGTTTATTCCTACAATTAAAAACATTTTTGTTTACTTATTATTTTCCAAGACCTCGTGTTGACACAGGGTTTCCAGGGACAGGAAAAGTACCGATCTGGAGATTTTATTCCACTTAATTTTTTGTAATGTGAGCTACATCAACCATAAATGAGGTAAAAAAAAAAAATAAAAATCACTGTCTTGCTAATATTTGAAATCAGACTGTTTAACTTTTACAATAACGCTAAAGTGATGGGAAGCAACTAACTACCAGTAGTATCAGTACTTTTTCCAGGAACTTTGTACGTTTTGTCCTATTATTTTTTTTTTCAAGTGATGACCTTTACTCCCAAGATTAAAAAATAAATGACCATACTAAAGAGTCCTACACAGGTCGTTTAGATTACATGAAGTGTCCCCTGGAAAAACATGTGATTGTGAGGGCTTGTAAACATGTAAACAACCAGACAAATTTAAGAGGCATTTATTCAGTGAAATACAAAAAGTTACAAACTACTGATTCAGCAAAAAAACTCATTGTTGCCCGAAATTGACAAAAGTGCAACTAACAGAACCCAAAGCCTTGATGACTACAATGAATAACTCCAGAGTGATATCACTCATAAATGACAGCAAAATTTTCTCAAAGTTGGATTAATGAAGCATGTTACGCGATACAGTTGTAACGTTGAAGCCGTTGGTCACTCTGAATCCGGAAGAAGATGCGGGAGATTGGTGAAAGAAGTGATAAATCCATCTCTGTTGCAATCGTGGCAAGAACACTTTGCTGGTGCCTGCTTACATGTTGGGCTCTAGAAGGAAGAAAAAAAAAAAATAAAAAAATTATATATATAAAGAGAGACATATATTTGATAATAAATAAAATATAAATAATAATATATATAAATATATACACACAAAAATACATAATATAAAAAATATATATAACGTATATTGTATCTTTAAAATGTGAAAATCAAAATGCATCTTAATTGTAATGGTTCCACGTGTTTCCCCCTAGAAAAAGATCAATCCTTTCAAAATTGCAGATAATAAAAATAATAATAATAATAATAACACACGCAACAGTTGTTTTTATTACACAGTTAATACCTGTAACATCCATCTATCCTTTCATTTTTTTTTCACCGCTTATCCTCACGAGGGTTATAGGGAGTGCTGGAGCCTATCCCAGCTGTCAACGGGCACGAGGCGGGGGAACACCCTGAAGTGGTCGCCAACCGATCGCAGGGCACATGGACATAAACAGCCGCACTCACAATCACACCTTGGGGCAATTTAGAGTGTCCAATTAATGTTGCATGTTTTTGGGGTGTGGGAGGAAAGCGGAGTGCCCGGAGTAAACCCACGCAGGCACGGGGAGAACATGCAAACTCCGCAGAGGCGGGTCCGGGATTGAACCCGGGACTTCAGAACTGTGTGGCCAATCCTTTACCAGCTGAGCCCACCGTGCCGACTATCTGTAACAGTAAAACTTTTAAAAATTTGAGATTTGCATTTGTTCTTGTACTGGGGGGGGGGGCTCTGATACGTGGAGGTGAATGAAGTTGAGAAGAGTTTTTATTTTATTTTAAATCTGACGGCATATTAATGAATGTAAAATGTTTCAAATGGGACGTTTGACCGCGGAGGTTCCGCCGCGACACATTTTTGCACTTTTCTCACCCCAGTCGATGTTCTTCGAAGGAGTCGACGCATGAATGACTTGGCAATAGTACTTGTCCTCCTTGTTGGGTGTGAAGGGCGCGTGCTTGGTGAGATGGAATTGCCAGTTCTTTTCGAAGCTCAGGTCGCTCTCAGCGGCGTCCGGCAGCTCCCGCCCGTTCTTGAACAGTTTGACGGTGATGTCGGGCGGGTGGAATTGGCTCACGTGGCAGATGAGGGAATTGGGCATGCCGTACTGGCCCGGCTTGTAGCTGTACACCTGGACCGTCGGGGATTCTAGGTGGAGAAAAGATGACAAACGTTATCTTTGTAAACAAGACAGTTCATCAGAGTTCATAAGACACGATTCCCCCACATGCGTCAGGGATATTGTTTATATTGACATAACCCTAAGCCATTGTGATTATTTCCTGCTTCTCCACTAGTCAGCACTTGAGCAAAAATAGAAAAAACAAAACTGAAAAAAAGCTCTAGTTTGACTTTGTAAAGTGTGTTTTCAAATGTGGAAGTGGGGTGAATACATAAAAGTACAAGTAAGTAAGCTTCCAGTAAAATCCAGATTGTACAGCACTGAAGTTGTACACTGTGCTTGTCTGTGGGGTGGTGGGCGGGCTCATAGGTGGAGCAGTTACAAGAAATCGAAAGTAAACTCCATTTTATGATTCGACATTTTTGGGCGGTGTAATTTGTCTTCCAGTAAAAAAAAAACATTTTTTTATATACAGTTTGTTGCCATTTTTAAAGGTTTACAAATGGAAATCAAAATTAAACATTAAAATACCCCCCCCCCCATTTTTTTTAATTATGTTGAATCTCATACTTACGAAACTTGGAGTCCGCGGTCCAGTAAAGAGCCGCCATAAGTGCTAACACCGGCACGAACTTCATGTTCGCGACCTTCACCGCTGGAGATTCGAAGTCCGGACCGCTCCCGATTTGCCTTCCGCAGCAGAACTAAACCGAAAGTATAAACAGCGTTTCAAAAAGGTCTCCGACCCCGCCCACATAGAGTTTCTCAGCCAACCATTTCATTTCGTTCTGAAGATGCCCCGCCCAATAATTTCCCCCTGAGACAATTGTTTATTGTCGGCCACGTATATCCGGCTGGCTTCCACTAATGTTTCCACCAAAAATAAAGACGACGACATATGTCCACATCAATTCGTGCGTTCGCTTGTTTTTTAAACTACATGTAGAACATCTCTCACCCCCACCCACATTCGACACACAAACCGTGTTTTTAGGGCGCAAAATAATGTCGACAAACTTCCTCATGCGCACTTACTAAACATGGCAGTCTCCTGGTTATGACGTCATATTAGGGCGTCGTAAATGTATTTTGGTACAGCGAATTCCGAATAAAAGAATTATACACCCGTTGGATATATTATGTATCATACATGTAATGAAATAATAGGTACTATTATATAAGTTACTTTTTTTGGGGTGTGGAAGTAATACGCTTCCGTATTTTGCTCAGAATTCCTTTTTTTGTGGGAATGCGAAGTAATTCATTCAATTTCCTCTGTCTGAATATTCATTCTTAGTAATTATTGTTGTGTATTTCGGGCGACTCCATACGAAATCCGACCGACTTCTGCTTTTCGCACCTTTTGATGTTAAAAAAAAATTGTCAATTTCAGTCTTTTGAGACACAACATTGACCCCTACCGATCACCTACAGGTGCGCCTTTGAAATGTTTTTTTTTTTTTAATATTGAAGAGTACTGTATTAATAAAATTTACAGCACAGCGTCATATACGTTCCTCTGTTGGTTTCCATGTTTATGCAATGCAGGCACATGTGACATAGCAGTAATAATCTTGATGACTTTATTTAGGACAAATAGTTATATTCAAGTCAAAAGCCAAAAGAATTGTCTTTATTACTGAAAGTATTCTTTATTTTGTTTTACACATCCTAACAAAAGTCTGGCGGCGGACGTAAAGTCAGTTCATGATGGAAAGAAAAAGCTGACGCATAAAACAGTTCTAGTGACATTAAATAGTACATCACCATGGCTGATTTTTAAAAAATAATAAATAGAGGAGCATTTGGTTTAATAAATCAGAGGAAACTGCTACAAAATACCAAATATCAGGATGTCAAAATCTACCAAAACTACATCTATGGCAGGCTTTCCTCATCCCCGTTAAACCTGTTTCAACATTTCAAACTTAGTATATTTCCCCACAGCGATGCAGTGCCCAGTTTAAAAACAAACAAACAAAAAAAAAAACGACACCAGCAAAAATCAACAACAACAAAAAAGAATAAACATTTAAGGCACAGTTGGGACATCTGCTGCAAAATTTGCACCAGATTTGTGAACATCGGTCAATGTGCGTCATTCATACACAAACTATACACTGCAAATACTGAATGGGACTTTCAATACACTGCATTTAAAAACATGAATTAGGTGCATCTGAGTATTGATAGAGGTGCTGGATTGAAAAAAAAAAATTGAAAAAACATAGCAGGTATGTCTCTTAATTTATCTTACGATATTACAAACTATCGACAGATTTAGAGTGCTCCAAAAGGTCACGGTGGCATCAGTTTAAAAAGGGGGGTAGGAGATGGTGGACGTAAAAAAAATTAGAAAAAATTTCATTTGGTAACATGAGAGAATAGGGCCAGACTTGACAGTTAATATACACGTAAATCATAACATAAAATAGTGGATTACAACTGAAGCAAGCTTCAGGCAAATGTACAAGACGACGCTCCCTGATTCTATGTCAGGAGCACTGCGGGTTACTGAGGAGAACGGAGGCAGAAATATGGGTGTGGGCGAAGGGGGGGACAAAAGAAAAACTAAAAGTGTGTGTTTGGGGGGGGCATGTAGTTTGCTCTTAATGTTGATTATTCAATAAAGCTTGTGCAGTCATTCCCATGTATTTACAGCATTGTCCTCTTCCGAGTCCGCTTGTGTCTCCTCGCGCTAATGACATTGTTCGTCGGGAATAACGGGAAGTCAACGCTGCCGTATGGACGCCGACACGGAGGCGTAGGCCGATACGCCCGGCGGCCGTGCGTCCATACTCGGCCGCAGTGAACTCCGCCGATTGTGGAAGAGACGCGGGATTGGAGTCTTTGCGCGCACGTTTAGACAGACCCAGAGGAAATTGCTCCGTCTGTGACATTTTTTGATACAAAGACTGTAAAAAACCAACACTGGAAAAGACTCTGGCAAAATAAGTAATACGGTATAGAAATGTTTTTTTAAAAAAAAAAAAAAAAAAAAAAAAAAAGGTTAAGTCGTCTCTGTTAGAAAGGACCGAAGGAGGAAAAACTTATGAGAAGCCTGAGGAGTTGGCCGAGCCGCGGGTGTGCGAGCTGGCTGTAGTGTTCGTGGCGTTTCTGTGGAGGCTGGAAGCCTTCAGGGGTGTGCTGCAGGCCTGAGCCTGAGGGAAGCGCTGGTGGTACCGGTCCAAATGCAGGTATTTCACCGTCACCAGCTTGCCTGTCGACACAGAGTGACGTTACTGAGATAAAACTAGTTGCTTTCAATTTCGCACTAACTGAAGTAAGTGACGGAATTTGTGACACAGCCCTAAAACTGAATAGAAAATTATGTCGCATTTCCAATTATATATATATATACACACACACACATATATATACATACATTTTTTTCCCCCCACTTGTCTGCACATTTAATCTCCGGGTATCAGTTTTGGGGTAGAGAAGCTAGTGGATCAATATGCACATTAAATATTTACTCTACCATCAATATGTATATCGTAACTTCTCGAGTATAATGCGTCCTGAAGTATAATGCGCACCACAAAAAAAAAAAAAACAAAAAACAAACAAAAAAAAAAAACAGGAAAACCCTTCTACCAATGTACAATGCACACCACCCATTTGCTGCTACCCATATGCTCAAAATATTGGGAATTATCTATATTTAGATTTTTTTAGGTTTATACTCGTATTGTGTTTAAAAAAAACTGTCCGTACCACAATCATTAATAATAATCATTGTGCATGTGCTGATGTAGCCGTAATATGTATCTCGGGACAGGCCCAGGACACATTTGTCCTGGTCCCTGTAAGGGTCAGAATAGAATCCCTCAACCAACTAAAATAAAAAGCTCAATGATGGCATAACATTTTACTAATACTGTTGATAACACATATTACAGTCTTAAATATTTAACACAGTTTGACGTAAACATTTTTTGCATTAAATATTTGTGCACAGCGCAGTTTATCCTCTACATGACAAGACTTCAAAAGCAATATCTGGCTCATCTCCAATCTGAAAAATATCCATCGTAGCTACCTTTGGTGACTTGGTCCAGTTCTGGTGCCGCCTGAATTCTTGAACAGTGATCCTATTTTGCTCCCACCGCATGTCATCCTCTGTGCTATCTATCCATGGCGTTTGTGAGGAAACATTTTTTGAATCCCAACAGTTTTGGTTCCGCAGCGCAGCTTCTCGTCTATCAAAACAACGTGAGCTCAAACTACGTAGGAACGAGGGTAATGGGCACATTTAAAAAAAAAAAAAAAAAAAGCGACAATTTTAATTATGTCCGCTCTCCCATTTTTTTTATGTGCACATGACGCTCCCATTATGTAGTTTGAGCTCACATTGTTTTGATAGCCACCTGAAGCCATTGAGGGGAACTATTGTTGTTTTGGACTACGGCGCCACTTCCGGGTTGGCGGCGTCATCGGCCCGAGTCGTGACATTTCTTTTAAAAGCAGCTGCACAACTAGCCGTTGTTGTCGACATGTTTTGTCTTGGTCTAAGCTAAAACAACCTCAAGTTTCTGCTCTTCCGTGCGGTGGCAACAAACATGCTGCGCTAACGATCGTAAAATGCAAGCTCCCCGAGGAGGTTATAGAGTTCAGGTTGGCGACGCACGTTACCATAATATATATATATATATATATATATATATATATATATAATATATATATATATATATATATATATATATATTTTATACCATTTTTTAACCACTCGATGTACCTGTATACAACTATACAATGTGATTGTATTTTTTTTATTTTTCATCCATACCTCAATACAATGTGCTCTATTAACTTTTTGAAAATATTTTGGGAAACATGTGCGCATTATTTTCAAGAAATTAAGGTATATATATATATTTTTTTTTTAAATATGGAAGTCCACTGGGGCAGTGTCTACCCTTGAGCATTTGTGGGGTCATTCCAACACACTAAACTGAACCGATAGGCTATATTAATTTAGCTAACATAGAAAACTGCTTGGGAGAGATCTTGCTTTGACCTTTTTTCATTTTTTTCCCATGAAATTTCATTTCATCCTTTCGGACCTACCGGGTTGAGATTCATTTTGAACTTAAGACCGCCCGTCTTCTCAGATGTACAGTTTTGGTTGTTTGAAATAAACATTTACCTACCATCAAACCAGGAGCCATGTAGCGCCTTGAAGGCTTTCCCTGAGTGCTCTGCAGAGAGGCACTTCACATAGACACAGCCCTGTTGAGAAAAGCGAAGTGAAATCAACACAGCCCGTCGTGCTGCGGGCACAACATCGGGAATAAGTCGCCGCAGGTGAATACCTCTCGAGAGTTCTTGTCGACGGCAATGTGGACAATGCCGTTGTTGTCGTTGCACTTCTCCAGAATGGCCTCGTGGATGGCGAGGTCCCAGTTCTCCCCGACCTCCCTGAAAAGCAAACAAACTTATGAGCTGGGAACAAAGAACATTTGGTTGCTCATCACCCAAAACTGGCGGAGCGAGGCACTCACATGACTGGGTCGAACATGTTCCGGATCTTCAAGCACGGAGTCAGGCTGTTTGGTGGGGAATTCCGTCGGTCGAGAGGGAAAGCTGAGGAAAAAAAAAAAAAGAAAAAAAAAGGGGGTTGGTACCGAAACTGATGAGTCGCATGCAAACAGTGAGAGTTTTTGAGCGCGGCACCTTTGCCTTGCCACACTTTGGAGGGGATGGACGAGGCCTTGTCGCAACTGAGAGACGGCTGGATCCACTTCCAGACAAGGAAGTCCGATCCACCGATTGTCTGGCTTTCCGTTCGAATTCTGGAATCGTTGGCTGACAGAAATTTCACAGCGCGCTCCCAGATTCGTTGCATTTTCTTCCTACGAGACAACGAGTGAGGGAGCAGGGGGAGGTGAGGGGGTGGCATTCCTATTTTTTCCCCCCTCCCCAACCTACTGACAGGTGCTTTTGCTTTGTTTCATTATCTGTGTGAAATCCATGCTTGTACTGACCGGTCCTGAGGCTGAACCAGGGAATCTCTGACGTGGGGTATTGGCAAGTAGGGCTGAAGATCGTGGTTCTCTTGACAAGCCTCGTTGTGGCCCCGAAGGACATCTGAAAAAAAAAAACATCAACACAGTCAAGGTTAGGAAACAACGCGCTCGTACTGTTTCAATCAATGAATTAGGCTGAGGTCCTGGGAATAATATCTCTCAAATGCTTATTCTGTGCAAATATTACTCAGATGAAACCTAATCTACCTAATCTAACCTAATCAAAACCTAATGAAAATAGAATTTGTATTCATTGAAGACGTTTGATCATGTACAGAATTGACGACGACTCACAATAAAGCACTCAGATTCACATAATTATTCCCTCATCTCTTCATATGAAAATTGAAGTATCTTGACTTTGAGATGCTTCTTACCGATAATTCTCTCCACCATGTGATACATCTGCCTGGTTTCCTCCTCCTCTCTCCTCCAGCGATACTTGATGTAGCACAGCAGACCCCACACGCCACCAACCACTGCGTACAAACAAGCACACGCGTGATTCACACGTTGAAACGTGACAAAGGAAATGCACACGCCACATGTCCCGGGGGGCAAATTCTTCTT
Organism: Syngnathoides biaculeatus; assembly: GCF_019802595.1. NCBI lineage: Eukaryota > Metazoa > Chordata > Actinopteri > Syngnathiformes > Syngnathidae > Syngnathoides > Syngnathoides biaculeatus. Next base: position 11,233,058 of record NC_084659.1, on the reverse strand, counting down.
AAATTATAATTGCATCACTGTGTGAACACGGATAGCAGAAAGCAGTTTTATCACACCGGCTGCAAACAGGGAGACTCTGCTGATGACGGTGAGGAAAGCTCGGCGGAAGCGGCACGTGAAGGTCATCCTTGGATGCGTGGACTCCAGCCGAGCGATCTCCGATATGTCAGTCGTGGGCTCGTCGGCTACCTCCCCAGTCAGCCTATCACACACCCACAGTTAGTGCTGATAAAACCTCGATCGGCGTAAAAATGTAAATTATCGGTAATTACCTTATCCCAACATCTTGACCAGTCCGGATGATCCACTCAAGTGATGTGAAAATTAAGTCTCCAAACTCCTCATTCTGAGCCTACACGTGGATAAAAAAATAAAAATCTCACCATCGGATGTATGCATTTTATGACAAACCTGGGTAATTGTGGATTGAGGAAAAACAATATTATGGGTCCATTAAAATGGAATAATCATTCATAACTCTACCGTCAAATACTGAGAGGCCTCGTCGATGGACAGACTTCTGTTTGGGTAACGTTGGTCGCCACAGTCGTGCTGACCTGGAAACGCAAGAAAACACTTGAATAATAATAATAAATAAAACCTAACCAAACAAAAATGAAGCTTTTATACATTCGGTAATCTGAGTATGTTTGGGTTTTTTATTATTATTTAGGTTAGTTATTATAATTAATTACATTTTATTTTTAATTTTAATGGAATTATTTTATTATTATTTAGGTTTTGGCTTGCAACTGGCCCATAATACAATTATGCTTCAGCAATGGTCCAAGTATGGACATCTGTGGGACATCATGACAAACTTTCACACATAAAATATCTGATAAAATGCAAAATTCTTCATGGAATAATTCAAGTTGTTCAAGTGAGAAGATCGTTAAAAAAAATAAAATAACCAGCGGCATCAGCTTCTCACGCTATACATTATAAGCCCAACTACAAGCAACAGGAGCAGACATTGCACTTAGAACTATTATGCTACGTTAGACCTCATGGCAGTACTTTGGCATTTTTTGGGGTGTACTTGGGTTTAAAAAAAATTAAAAGCATTGCTCTATCTGGATTGAACTCACTTATTCCTCAAACAGCAAAAAAGTAGCTCTGCTAAGTTAACCGTTGATCCTTACCAGCAATGTGCGCCAGATGGTCGTGTAGATTGAGCAGCAGCCTCAAGATGAGGTCCCTCACGGTCTTGTCCTGCAGACAACAACAATTAAAACAATTAAAAACCTAATCTGATTTCCTTTACGTGATAGCCAGATGTTATTATGCAGTTCTGTAAGCAAGACAGAGTGTACAGTCCAGAGGGGTGGGGGGGAAAGGGTGCTTACGTGCGCGGTGTCAAACTCTCTGCCAAACGGGTGACTCTTAACTGCAACAAGACAAAAATGATGCAATCAAAATAAGCATTAAAATGAGGGCATAAGCTTGACTGGTTTCATGAACATTGCTTCTTTTTGCAATGAGAGCCTATGTTGGAGACAGCCATTAAATAAGTGAGTCACTGTCTACACATGCCAGGTCTCGCCACACCAACCACTTCCATCACCAAACACTTGGCTGAATTAGATCAATCTTTTTTTCCCAATCGCAATTCCTGAAAACCAGTGTGACAGTGTGCACTGTGACGCTTATCGACAAAGTATTTTTGCTAAACTCCTCATTACAGTTGCTCGATTGTTTCTTTCAGTGCTACTGCAGCCATAAATCCCCATCAGCAAAAAGCTCTATTATATGAAAATGTATGTTTTGGAACAGACCAGCGTCGTGCCCTGACCTAAATCCAGTGGGAAATTTTTTTGGGGGTGTTGTGTACAAGAGACAACCTAAAAAAAAAAAAAAAAAAAAACCTCACTTTAAAGAAGACTGGACTAATGTTGCAGGTGTTAGATAACATTTGAGACTTCTTGATGTGAAAAAGCACTGCAGTACATTTTTTTCCAAAGGGGAGTTTTTCTTCTCTGGAAGTTTTGCACTCACGTTTTTGGTTGCCGCTGGGGTGAAAAATGTTAAATCAAATTGATTGTGAACGCCATTGATCGGATAAGAACCAAAATTCAGTCTTTCGATGATCATTTCCATCTTTTGAACAAAATTACCTGGTGAAATTACATTCCATCTCTCAGGGAACATCACTTTTTCAACTGACACATCACACATTTCAAACTACAGCTTACCTTGCCTTGGTGACCGGAAAGTGTTTGTTTACAAAGTGCTACAATTAGTGGTTTTTCCCCACCCGGAGGTATGCATTTAGTTCCTTTAAATGTGCATGTGTGCAGCTCTACCATCCACTTTTGTGATACTTACTGACTACATCTACCTCTGATGAGCCAGTGCCCCTCATCCTGAGGTACATGAGACCCAGGACGAGGAAGAAGAGGCAGGCCGCCGTCAGCAGAAACATGGACAGGTAGTGGGCACTGAAACTGCTCGAGGTGGCCACCTCTTCCCTTTTGAACTGCTGGAAAAGCTCATCCTGATCCTCCGGGGCGGCGGACAGCTTCTCCTGCAGGGGCTGGCTGTACGAGTGGTTGGGGGCGGTGTGGTTGGAGTGGTTGCCCCTGTATGTGTGGGCGAGGCTGCTGTAGTTGGAAAATCGCGGTCTCAGCCCGATGCTGAAGCGACCGGCGTCTTCGCCGACGGCGTGGTTGTTCTTCTCCGCGTCTTCTCGGTGGTTCTCCGAAAGCGACACGTAGATGGTCTTCCTCGGAAAGCTTCTCTTCGTGTCGTCTTCCTCTTCCTCCTCGTTCCGTCTGCCCACCATGTTCAGACTCCCGGGTGGGCTTGGCGCTAAGAACGCTTCCTTCGCGTGGTCCCGTCTGGGCTCCAGACGACCCCGCTGTCGGGTTCCACCAAGGCCCCAAACCTCTTCGTCCTCGTCGGAGTAGTTCCCGGCTAGCTTGCGCGTATTTAAGTATGACGCCCGACTGCCATTTAAAGACCGCGTCGACTTCTCATCGGCCCCGTCAAATTCCTCCTCCGAGTCGTCGTAATCCCTTCCATCCGCTTCGAGACGCGATTTAACGCCGGGCTCCCAGCCCGAGGAAACACGTCGGTTCGCCCCCGGAGCCAACGTTGAGTTGTTGCTGTTCAGTGGACTCCCCGCGCCATGTCGACTTTTCTCTCTATCGAGCCTTATCTTCAGAGCGGGGCTCCTCCGTGGCGCCCCGTCGCTGTGGTTGAGAGCCTTCCTTTTCGGCGGAGCTTCAGCGTCGGACTCGTCCGAGCTGAAGCCGAGGACGGTGGACTTCCGGCCCGGTCTCCTGCTGGAGCTCAGGTGCGTGACGTTATGGCTGGCTGGGCTGGCTGGCCTGGCTCCCGCCGTGTTGCCGCCGCCGCTATTGACGGCCGCAACGCTGCGGCTCTTAGCGGCTCGGACCCCTCGCTGGTTCTCGTCGCGGAGCTTTTTCAGCTTCTTCAAATATACCGGACGAGTGAGTTCCGTAACCGGACCCGGAGTGAAACCCAGGCGCTTCAATTCGGAGTAAAGCTCCTCGTCCGTTAACTGCGTTGACGCCATCTTGGTCCAACTCTAGCAAAGGACTTTTGGGCGGAAGTGACGTCGGACAAAGTGACAGGCTGCTGCCTTCTAATTGGATTAGACCAAAAACTTTGGGAGACTCAAAAACACGCTAACGTGGAATATAGGACATTTTTATATATGTAAATGTGCGCCACCAGGATTTGAATTAACAATGCCACTGAAAATTTTATGTTGTAAAATTCACACAGTTATTTCAAAGTGATCATATTTCAGTTAAACATTTCGATTTTAACAAATTCGCCATATAAAAAAAATTCGAGATGAATTTTACAACATGAAATTATCAGTCGCATTTTTTATTCGAATCACGGTGGCGCATATTTACTTCCATACCCTCGCCCCCCGAAAAAAAAAAAAAAAAAAAAAAAATATATATATATATATATATATATATATATATATAATATATATATATATATATATATATATATATATATATATATATATATACACACAGTGCAACTGTATTGGATTGTCTGTGAAGGTGCCATTCCGATTTATGACGGTAGATGGCAGACATCGCGTTCATAATTTCGTAGTCAATCGCTCGGCACACATAAAGGGGGGTAGGGGGGGTTGTTTGTTTATGCAGCCGATATGAAATGGTTCCCTTAGAACACGTGACGGAACTTTTCTTTTTAAATACTTTATTGAGCATTGAAATTTACAAACACAAAAAAAATAGTACCTTACAGTATGAAAAATCAAAATGGGGATTCTTAAAGCAGAGAAAAAAAAAACGGATAGATAAGGTGCATTTGATTTTGAAAGTAAACCCAGTGTTTTATGATTAGTGCAGAAGAACATTGATCCACCTCACATGTAAACTTTCGAGAAAAAAAATTCTGCCACAGGATGGATGTTATTTTAAGACTTCTGAGTGTGAAAAATAGATAGCCGTGACATTGGTAAGGATGAAAAGGGAAAGTGACATTTTAACCCAAGTTAAATGCTGGCTCGGTTCGCAGCTCTTTGTATGAATGCGCGTGGCAATAAAGCGACCGAACTGCGCCAACGCCTGGGTCATCTTTGACCACATTCGATAGAATTCCATTAGTTAAGGTTCTGATGAACAGAATTGCACGTGTAGTTGTGTTAAAAAAAAAATGTGCGTTTGTTTGGTTTGACATTTAAGATCATCTTTGATATGCCCCACAACGGGAAAATTAAGTAACAAAAAAAAAAAAAAAAAAGCACAAAACCCTCCCCCCTAAAAATAATTCCCAATAAATTCACATTCATTCACGTTGAAAATTGCACATATACAGATAGTACTTATTTAAGGGAAAATTCCGGTGGTTTAAGTAACAATATATCCAATAGGTTATGTAATATGCACTCTATCTTAATAATGTGATGTTAAATTCTCTCACATTCAAAAGTGTTTTGAGAAGATTTTTAATCGACAATTACGAATTTTCTTTGGACCTGTGGCTGTGAATAACGTTGAATATTTGGATGGTTCTTCTGGCGGAACGACGCGGAGTCTGTGTCCCATGTAACCGAGCGTTTGGAACGTCACGTAAACATCTGCACATGTAGGTCATGTGACACCCGGAAAATGGCGGCGCACCTGGAAATTCGTAATTGTCGATCAAAATCTTCTCAAAACACTATTAAATAAGAGAGGATTTGACATCACATTATCAAGATAGAGTAAATATTTACATGACCTATTGGATACATAATTACTCCAAGCCACCGGAATTTTCCTTTAAATGATATCAAGAGCCATTAAAGCATATTTTGTTTCAAAGCTGGCACAAATGCAAAGACGACATTCCACGGATTACGTTATACATGATACATGACACAGCATTTTGATTCCCTCAGAAGTGATTTACGGGTACATTTAATTTATAGCATTTTGCCAGCAACTGTGCCAAATTGGGTGAGTGTAAAGAGAAAGTCAAGTAGAAACTGCAAGTACAGCCCCCCATCGTATTAAACCAAAAACAGCCAATCAATTCAATTCAAGCTCTTAAAATGGACACCACCGGCCTTTCTAGTGCTTCTTCATCGAGTCCAGGATGCGCAAAATGTGAAGGAAGAGGTTGACGATGTCGAGGTAGAGGTTGATGGAGGCCAGGATGTGCTCCTCGGGGGAGAGCTGCTTCATCAACAGGTGGGTGTCGTAGATGATGAAGCCGCAGAAGACGAGCGCCCCGGCGCCGGCGAACAGCAGCTCGGCGCTGTCGCTGTTGAGAAACACCTGCAGCGGGAACAATACCGAGGGAGCAGAAATGGAGACAAAATTTTTTTATACTGTAGAGAACTGTACAGTATCATCAAAACACAATGGAACATAATTAAATAGAAGGTAATTTAAATAATTGAGTGAAGCTTTACTCTTCTGACTGAGTAGAAACTACACAGTAAATTGAACAAACAAAAGTAACACGATGGGACTCACCCTCATAACACTCGCAATTAGGAGGATCCACAAGAAGGAAAAAAGCCTGTGACAGAAAGCAAAGTATTTCTTCCCATCCATCCACTTTTTTATTTTTTTTTTTTGGAGCCAACTTACGCGGCTCCCAGTTTGGTGAAATCTCTCTTGGACTGGAAAGTGTAGGCGGTCAGTCCGGCGAACACAGCGCAGGTCAGGAACAAGGCTTGGAGCACGGTGGAGTACTCGTAGAAAGTCACTGTGCAAAGAGAGCGGCTCTGTCATCACAACAGTCCCAGGAACAACGCACACAAGTTATGTTTTTAATTTAAAAATATTTTTTTGCAACATATGTATGGAAGGAAGAAAATGTAAACAATTAAGTGCAATGTTAATGAGGGAAAAGTCACAAACATAGTAGTATAGAAGTGTACGCATGTACAGTGGTACCTCGGTTTTCGAATGTCTTTGCTTTTGTACAGATCGGGTTTTCGAATGAAAATTTCAAGATTTTTTTTTTGGTTTACGAATGAAAATCAGTATTCAAACGCCCCTACCTGCTGACCCGCGACGATTTGTTATTGTGCTTTTGAACGCACCCCCGAAAAAAACAGAAACAACGTGTGACACAACCAGTTGGCCCGCTCACTCCTCTGACTTTTTTTCTTTTGTTCTATTAACCCTACCTCTACTTGCAAGTTAAATTTTTTGTACGTTATGGACTTTCTGTGCAAATAAAAACAATTTGTCTGCCCCCCCCCACTCATTATTGCTTGTTTAAAGTTATTCGGCACTCTTGTTAATAAAAAAAGGTTTACAAAGCTAGGGGCCGAGTCGCTACAGATACGGCAATGTACTCCCAGGCTAGCATACCCTACTGCTAAACCATACATTTTAAGAAAAAAATAAATATATTTCTTAAATGATTTAAATATATAAAGTATTTAAACTATACATGTATTTCAACTATGCAGTTTATTGTCAGGAAAATTTTAAAAAAATGCAACATTTTTTGGACCTGGAACGCATTATTCCATTTTCCATTCATTGTAATGGGAAAACACGCTTCGGTTTTCGAGCGTTTCACTTTTGAACCGGCCTTCTGGAACGGATTGTGGTCGAGAACCGAGGCACCATTGTATTATTGGCTTTAACGGAACAAATCAGGCATGTCAGAAGCTCCGAGTCCTGCTCCGGTATGCCATAGCCGTGGTTAGGTCAGTGTTTGCGTCTTCTTCATGCTCCCTGTTAAGTGTGATCATTTTGCATTAGCGTGTTTAAAAAATGGCTGAAAGTGCGTCAGTGACGATGGTTCTCTTCCCCCACCCCCCCTCACCCAATGTACTCTCACTGTAGCATATCTGAAACAAGTCAAATTTCACACAATTTATCATAGAAAAAGTGACAGCTGGTAGCTCCCACCCCAAAAATAACACAACTAGGGGCTCTTGTAAGTCAAGATACCGCTGGATAAACTTTGAACAGTACTTACAAGCTGTAGCCACAGAGACCGCTTCTAGTAAAGTCTGTCAACAACACACAGATGAAAAAAATAATAATAATAATTAGTTAAGTGATACAACTCAACCTCCAAAGTCAAACGCCTTGAAAACCTTGAAAACTGACAAACGACTGCTTTGGAAAGTTCTGTGACTGGGGAATAGAAGAAATAAGGAAAAGATCAAATTGCTTACAAATACAAGCAGCAGGTAGAGGTTGACTGGATGCTTGTGGCGGTACACAGCCAAGGCCAGAAGCAGGACCAGAGAGCCCAGAGCAGAAACCAAAACAACAGCAGGGCTGCGAAAGACGGTAGGTTAAAGGTCAGTCAGACACAACAGCAAATACTATTGGAATGCATATTTTTTTTCCCACTCCACACAACATATCATGATGATTTCCTGGTCAGAAAGAGGGCGAGGTGGCGGTTACTAAAAGTGAGGTTGTTACTGAGGATGATTCTGCAGCAACAGGTCCTGAGAAGAACCAGGTCCGGGAAGGGGTCTGCTTGTAATGGGCTCTCGTCTTGTATAAACATGGAAATATTTCTCTTTTTTTGTGACTTAAAGGGTACATGACTGATGTTGACTATTTGAGGACATATGACATTTATGACATTATCTGCAAACAACATAATTTGGCGATTTATGTAAAATACTTTTTAAGATCCCTGCAATATTGTCATGTCCTCACCTGGCATGGACAAACTCCTTAATGGTTTGAGAGAACATAAAAAGGGCAGAGGTGGCCGTCGTCAGAACGATCTGCAAGCTCAGCAGGGTGTATACCTTCCGCAGGAAATCTAAACAATAGTTGAAAACACAATGGATGGTTTTATTGTGGTAACAGCTTGTTTACAACAAGAAACGAAAGTTCTAACAAAACCAGAATGGCAAATTTGCTTCGGCAATACTAATACAGGCCAGAAAAATAGTAGTAATTGAATATCGATTGTCCATACAAGCAAGCTAACATTACGGATATTGTGAAGCAAAACATCTACGTGCGCTACAATGTCAAAAAAGTAATGCTGCTACATTTACGAGAGCGACAGGCTATCTTTTTCGTAATACGTCATAGCAGTTATGCAACTTCACATACCCATACGTATCTGGACACTGGCAGTAGCAACATTTGTGCCATAGTTGAAGTCATCTTCAATCGACGACCTCGGGTATTTTTCGCTACTCATCGTCAAAACGTTCAGAATCCCGTCGTGCGAACTGAAAACTGCAGATTAGAAACGAAGGACTGCTGTGAGAAGTGGACGCGTAGATATGACGTCACCAGAAGGGCGTAAACAAAATTTTTTTTTCTTCAAAACTTTATTGAATATTATTAAACCCATATCTGCGCGATAGTTTTTTTTAGTATTATAACTTTATCCTGCATTGCTAATGTAGTATGTTTCCAAGATTTTTTCATAAGTAGCATTTAAAAATGTATCAATTGCACACGTTTTTTTTTACAGTTTTCCATGAATAAATAAAGTTTAGCAATTCAAATAGATGCATCGAGAGTCGACAAAACATACAGCACACCATAGCCAAGTAATAAACGATGCAATTTCATCTCATTCAAATTCATATATTTTGGATTTGTACACTACGTATTGCCACGTACAGGATTGCACACGGTTGCGTTTGAAATAAAGTTTCACAAAGAAAATAATTGGGTCGTGACCATAAATGGAAACGTCCAGCAATCGAGCTGTTTGCATAGCTGGAAGTGTCGCGGGACGCGTTCCCGAGCTTGTCCCGCTTGTGTGTCTGTCCCATCCCCGGCTCATGTTGCAGCCTGTTGTCACCGGGAGACTGTCACTCGCTGATCGTCGTCACTTTTCTCTCTCCGTCGCCTTCCTGCTGCTACTCCCCGCTGGTATGTAACAGCATGTTAATTACGGAGTAACAATGGCGAATGTAAGTGCAAATTTACTCTTAAGTGCACGGCTGCTTCGAAATGATGACTTGCATTTTAGGCGAGCGACTTGAATGGTAGGTCAATAACAATGTCATAAACACAAGAGTTGCGTGATTGTTTTTGTCTACAATGCAACAAGAACGGAATTCTTTTTTTGTTGTTGCTCATTTAACAGTGAGCATGTCATTATTGTTTGCAATCTATCATTAATGTGTTATTATTGTGGGTTGTGGCAATAAACACAAAAGTCCCTGCGTTTCAACATGGCGCCTTCTCGATGAATCCAGCTGGTTTTTGTGTACTTTTGCCAACTGTGCAGCACTTAACTCCTACGTGCCAGTTCATTTTCCATTCACACGTTGACCCTTAATTGCCAAGAATACCTTTATAATTGCCTGTACGTAATCAAGAACTGCAGATTTTCTCAAAATGTATTCTTCACCTCACAAAGATCGTTAAACGTCTACTATCAAACAATATGAAAACCTTTTTCAAACTTCCTCCCCAACACTGTGCCCACCGTCCCCAAAAAATACACAATGAGATTATTGTTCTATCCACGTTCAGAATATCACTTGGCATTGTTGCAAAAAAACAAAAAAACACCAATTATTATTATTATGAAAAGATCAGAAACTGTTGAATGCTGCCACGTTTGCATATTAGCCAAAGTACATCAATGCCTCGGATGGTTTACTTGTAACGCTACACCCTGCTTTCATTTAGTATGCGCTGAGCTATTAATATTCGAGTTGTCCGATCGTCTCGCCGGACTACTCGCTCAGTGTCGCTATGTATATATCGCTTGGAGCGAGTTATAAATCTGACTAAACTGCAAACCGTCGGCTCGCCCCTCGCTCGTTCGAAACACTTCTGTTCTGCGAGCGTCCTCGATTCAACTCAATTGGTCGGACCGATCCAAATATTTCGCCAAGTAACCCCCGCCTACTCTGTTGTCTCTCTATAGTGTGACTATCTCATGGCTGCCCCGCTCCGACGTGGGCTCTCCCTGGCCTCGCGGCTTGTCTTTGGGCAAGGCAGCAGCTCGGTCTGCCACCCTGCGGTGTCCGCCGTTCTGCTAGGTAGAGTCATTCTTCTTAAGCTCTCGTCGTACTTGGACGTGCAGTACGGCCGCAACCCGCTCTGTGACATGGACCCAATTTCATAATTTGCATTTGCATAAAGTTGAAATCGAATCCGCTCCGCTGGCTGCATGGAAGTCAGGTGACTGAACCACGACACGACATCTCCCATTGATGCCCAAAGTGATGCCAACATTTCAGCTTTTATTTGCTGTACAGGCAACGTTTAGCTCCCGAACATAACGAATCCGATATGATTCCGCTGGAAACAAGTGCGACATCTTGCGATCCGTTTCCAGACTCCCCATATCCCGGCCCTGGTCATTCAGCTAACATTTTGTTTCCTTTCCAGTCGCCCAAGTCGTAACCGTTGCTCTGTATGTCTGGCATGAAGCAGGACTCCCAATAACCCCCCCCCCCCCACGCCGACCCCCCAGCTCAGTTAATCGTGACCTCACGTTTGTCATCTCTCCTTGTGTCTCATCCAGCTGTTAAGCGCTGCTGAGGAGGGCGTTTTGGTTCTAGTGGTGGTTGGAGCGTCTCTCTTCAGCAGCCATGTCGGGCTTCAATCTGCTCCATCTAATAAGCAAGAGTCAGCCTGTGACTCTGAGGTCCTGCAGTCTTCCCTCAGGTCCACTGACTGGGTGCCGTGTGCCTGATGTGCTCCGCCTCGCTCTTTCTCTACCCCCCCCCCAAAAAAAAAGCTGTAACATTTGGCCGCTGTGTCAGCATGCCCGACCAGTCTGCGCGTGTTCACAACGATGCGCCGCTTTCACTGGTTTTCTCCCATTTTGATCAAACCTCCCCGGGAAAAACGGTCACGCGGATTGCTTGACGCTTTCCGAGCAGATCTGATCAAATGCGTCAGGGGCTCAGTTCTGAGGAGCAAAGAAAATTTTTTGGAAGGTCAAACACAGGAAATAGTGGACCTAGAAAGAGTGGTGGGCCGTGCTAGTGCTAAAACAGCAAATGAGGCCATCTTGGATTGCCACGGTAACGACGGGGCAGTATTCCTAGAAGTGAGTCTGTAATTTTTTTCCACCTTCAATTTCTTGTTCAAAGTCCACACTGACGTACGCTTACGCTTTCGTTTTATGGCTGTCTGTGTTGTTGGTTGTCACACGTCTCTAATCCAAGCACTAACGATCCAAACCCAAAATGGTTCACTGCTTGGCTTCCTAATGCAGCTTGCATGCGTCTGGCGGGTTTGATTTTGTCTGACTAATTTACACACCTAATTGTCTTTTTTTTTTTTTTTTTTTGACGGTGAAAATGAAGCTTTGGAACATATCCTGAGGAGATTTTTTTATTTTTTTAAATTAAAAAAAGTGCTTTAATTGACGATGACAACCGAGTTCATATCAGCAAGCTTTCCCGTAGGAGCTGCCCGAAGCAAGAAGACATGGCCGGTCACTTTCTCTCAGGAGGAGATGAAGAAACGTCTCACGCCTATGCAGTATCATGTGACCCAGGAACGAGGAACAGAAAGGTGGGGGGGCTGGAACCACTTAAATTATGACACAGTACTTGAGAGACTTTGAATATGTTAAAGCCTAAGTGTCATCCATATAAACATTCTAAAATATTGTGCAAGTAGGAGCAGGCGCAAAGTCAGAACCTGTACCCGGGGGTCTGTACGACGTGCTTTTGCCACTTCTGCTTCTGACGCCGCCCCACTTTTTTTCTGCGCAGCGCCTTCACGGGAGAGTTCACGTACCACAAGGAAGAGGGAACGTACACGTGCGTCGTGTGCGGGGCGCCATTGTTCAGGTCAGGCCTTTTTCCCGCATGCCGCGGTCATCACACCCTCAAATGGGTTTTCACGAAAGTGATTTTGGAATTGTTTTCTTTTTCAGTTCCAAATCCAAATTTGACTCCGGATCAGGTAAGAGCGACGTGATCGCCGATTCACGAACGGAGATTTCGGTCCCCGATCGTGTGTGAAACCCAAAGGAATGATTTCTCCATCCGTGCTCTTCCCGGTTCCAGGCTGGCCTTCCTTCTTTGACCTTGTGAAGCAGGAGTCCATCGCCGTCGCAGATGATTTCTCCTACGGCATGCATCGAGTGGAGACCACCTGTAGTCAGGTCCGACACCAAATTGCTCAAAATTCGTCGTTTATTTGTACGGAACAGAAAAACCGTTGCTCCATTCTATGTCCCGCCATACGAATAACGCGAGCGGCTCCGTTGTCCATCCCGCTGCAGTGCGGCGCCCACCTCGGCCACCTCTTCGACGACGGCCCCAAGCCCACCGGGAAACGTTACTGCATCAACTCGGCCTCGCTGTCGTTCCAACCCAAAGACGGCGAGGGGGCCTCGGGCTCCGCCGACTCCTCGACGGCTGAGGGGAGGACGGAACTGTAGGAACACGGCAAGGCTCGCCCGGCGTGCGGGTTTGATTTCTATGTGTAAGAATGTTGCAGTGTCATCAATTCACAACTTAGCGGCTATTTTACCGGACGCACAAAATATTTTCACACGCAAACGTTACTGACCAAAAATGATCACGCTCATGTTCACTAATAATAGAATTTACTCACAGATGGATGATGTCCTTTTTCACGGTTTATTTTTAATATAGTAGAGTATATTTTGAGCGTACCTTTGATGATATTTGATGCTTTTAAGGTGTGAATATAGTTGTCAGGCAAAGTGTTTGGATTGTTTGTGAGCACTATTTTTGTATTCCTTCCTAAATTGATTTTTTTTTCCCACAGCTTGAAATGATACATTCAATTGAATAATAATAATAAAAAAAATCCCCACATAGATGGCTGAGCATTTTTGTAATTATAACCATACATTTTATCTATATAAAATAATCAAATTAAATATATATTATTATTTCTTTTTTATTTAGATTAAAATTTGTGTATTTGATACTATTCCTGTAAAAGGCCAGTGTAGTATTGAAATGTACAAAGTGAGGAATACAAACTGTGTATATTTCTTACCTCTGCCAAAGACTTTATGATAGATTTCTGTCATGATAAAGGCCTTTTGGGGGACTTGTACTTTTCCTCCATGAGTTCTACACAATCACATGCTGCATTTTCTCGGCGGAGGGCAACGACAAATCTGGAAGACGACATGGCTGCCTTTTTCCCCACCCCCATCACGTCGGGCACATTTGGAAATATGGAACAGGAGATAACGAACTCTTTATCGAGCGGCTGAGCTTTGCGCTGCAGGAGAAATTTGAGGGTCACTGGTACCCCGAAAAGCCCAGCAAGGGGGAAGCGTAGCGGTCCGGTATATGCGGCATAACGGCCCGTGAAGTTATTCTGAATACGATCCGAGCTTCAAGTCCGTCAACACGTCGCAGGTGCATACGAGTGAACCGGCACGACGGCAATGACCCCTTCGGGCCTGCGACGAGAGGGGGCTGCGCTTGTGTGACCTGCGAATTCCCCTCGAGCGAGGGTGGACGACTTCAAATACTTGGGGTCAACAATCCAGAGCGATGGTGAGTGTGGTAAAGAAGTGAAGAAACGGGTCCGAGCAGGGTGGAACAGTTGGCGGAAGGTGTCTGGTGTGTTATGTGACAGAAGAGAATACGCTAGGATGAAGGGCAAAGTTTATAAAACGGTGGTGAGGCCGGCCATGATGTACGGATTAGAGACGGTGGCACTGAAGAGACAACAGGAAGCAGAACTGGAGGTGGCAGAAATGAAGATGTTGAGGTTCTTTCTAGGAATGAGCAGGATCGACAGGATTAGAAATGAGCTCATTAGAGAGACAGCCAAAGTTGGATGTTTTGGAGACAAGGTTAGAGAGAACAGGAGAACAGACTTCGATGGTTTGGACATGTCCGGAGGCGAGAGGGTGAGTATATTGGTAGAAGGGTGCTGAGGATGGAGCTGCCAGGCGAAAGAGCGATAGGAAGACCAAAGAAAAGGTTGATGGATGTTGTGATTGAAGACATGAGGACAGTGAGGAAGATGCTGGCGATATGCTTAGATGGAAAAAGATGACACGCTGTGGCGACCCCTAAAGGGACAAGCTGAAAGGAAAACAAGAAGAAGACCTGCATGCAGTTGGTCACGGTAAAACAAGGCGAGTGCGTCCTCACCGTCTGAGGTGGAAGACGAGTTGGGGTCGGGCGGATTTGCGGCGAAGTATTCCTCGTACATGGCAGCCACGGTAGCCACTGAGAATGGAGGGTTTTCCTCACCGATCCTAAAGAAATAAGTTAGAAACGTGGGGGGGGGGGGGGTCGTCTCTTGACATGTGCATCAAGAACAGTGCAGTCCTGATTGACGATTGGCGCAAACTCACCTTCCTTACCACACTCACCATCGCTCTGGATTGTTGACCCCAAGTATTTGAAGTCATCCACCCTCGCTATCTCTTCTCCCTGTCGCCTCACCCTTTCCCCTTCTCCCCTCTCATTCACGCACATTTCTTCTGGTACTCGGGAGCGAACCCCGGCTGTTGTGATTATCATCAATACGGATAATCGACGGCTTCCCTAGAAAGTTTTGTAATTGCCCACTGATATCGTCAGTTGGCGCCAAAGAACTTTTAGCAATTAGATCAAGTAGTGCCCCGACTAAATCGAGCTCCTCACTTCAGCGCAACATGGTTAAGTGGCACCAACGTGCCAACAGATGGCGCCAGAGCAGCAGGAGCGTATTTGGAGCCTGAGCACCAACGGTGGGCAGTGACAACACACCGCTGGTTGTCCTTTGAGATTTTGAGTCAAGCACAAAAACAGGGAACTAATTGAATACAATTGTCATTTGTATTCATTCATATTTTTTTTTTTTTTTTCCGTTTTAGTTGAACGCACTCACTCCCGCTTGGTATCCCAAAGCCACTCGGTCTGTGGAGGTAGCAGGGAAAGGATCCTTCCGTTTTGCAGACATTATCAGTGCGCTACTGCGGCCAGGAAAATAAAAATGAAATAAACATGACCATTCTATTTTGTACCGCTGTAAAGATTGATTCTTTATTGCGTCGGCGTCGACTCGGGAGTATTCCATTTAGAAAAAGAGACATTCTCTTGCGCTGCGTGTTGATTTACGACACGGCGAGCCCGTGTTTGACGCAAAGCATGGCAGGAATGTCTCGGCCTCGCTGGAAATGTTTCTCCTCTTGGAAAAACACTGGGCCGTCGAGGAAAAGCTTTTTTTTTTTTTTTTGCGGTTTACTGCGACTGTGGATTCCGAGTGCTTCGCGGAAACGGGGCCAAATCGCTCGTACCTGTTTAGAGAAATTCCCCCCGCGACGAGTATGCATCATGTGGCCGACTGCGACGTTTCACGAGCGGGAAGTCGAAAACACGTAAATCATTTGAGAGAACCTCGTTTTCCATACATATATTACAAATTTTCCGACGGCGTGTCACAGCTCGGACAAATAATAGTTTTTTTCACGAAAACTTTCAGACCCAAAGATGTTTTTAATATGCTAAATGCTCATTTTTAATCGGGATCCTCTCCAGAAATGATGATGCCCCCAATGCAAGTGGACTGTAAAGGGAATAAAAAAATAACTAAAAACCAAAACCTTTATGCCTGCACCTTGATTTGGATTTGGAGAGCAGACTAAACACGTTCCTTTTGGTTTCTTGTGACCTTTTTTTTTTCCCCCTCCATGACAATCTGACCCGAAAGTGTGTAAACATCATGTCACTTTGGGCTCCTTCCTGAGGTATGGATGCGGTCTTTGCGGGTCTGTTCAGAGCGTTGCGGAGGTCTTGCGTGCGCAGGAACGCTTGATGTCATCGCAATGGCCTGCGCACTTTAAATGCGGATTAGGGAAAATTTAAACATCCGCCCGCGCAGACGGGCCTGGAACATGTGAACGCAAAAAGATAACTTTGAAGCGGCTGGGATTCCGCGTTGCGTTGTTTAAGGAGGAAAACCACAGACGCGCTCACTGGGGATTTGGTTTGGTGTCAACGATTTTTCATTTTTAGTAATTTTCTATTTCTGTAAAGAGAGTGGGGGAGGATGGAAGGGGGTGGGGATACACACACGGTCACATTCGAGAACCAGCAGAGGACGTTGTTTCCCTACTGGAAAATGAAACTTTTAAGCTTTAAATACTTCCTGTTGAGGCGCGAGTGTAATCGTCGACAAAAAAAAAACACAATTTCCAATACGTTTGTGTTATGTTTTGTCGCGCAAATATTTAGTGGCCATGCGTGTTTTGCTGAGGGAGTCCCGGTGTTTGCGATTCTCATGCGCGCTGACAAAGAGGTCTTCCGAGACACACTTCAACGTTGCAATGTGACCTCTGAACTCGGCGGGTGTGGCGGCGGGATTCCGCAAATCCGTTGGAGTTCATCTCCACACTTTAAACACACGCACACACCAAGTACAAAACAAAAAAAAAATAATAATTTGATCCAGGAAAATTATTCACCTCTCTGATAAACCAATGTAACAATGTTTTTTTTCTGTATTTGAACACTAAAATGAGCAATTTAGATTTGTTATTATTGTTTATCTCTCAAGGGAAACAATTGTGCAGTATAAAAAAAATTACAGGAAATTACAAATATTTTCTTGACAATTTTTTTCATCATTGATTTATTTGCTTTTAATTACATTTTTGTTCTTGATCCAAATATTCAACTTTGTAAAGGCGGCAGAAACATAAATTTCTCTCTTTTTGCCCCAGTACAAAAAAATAGAAATATAATTTGTTTTTTATGGGGGGGGGGTTTGAAATTTTCTAAAGGGGTCCAAGTAGAGTGCACGCAGCCGTTTTCGTCTGGAAAATGTTGGACGTCCAAACTCGTCGGACTTGTTGGAGCACATCACCGCTCGCCTGACAGGACAGGCCTCTAAATCCTCAAAGCTTCCCTCCTCAGGTTTTTTTATTACTTTTTTTTTTCCACATTCCAGTGTCCCTAATCTTCATAGATCCTGCGTTTTGTGGAATGTAACACACCGAGTGCCCCGCCATGTACGAGCAGAAAATAGTTTGGACGGTGAAAGGCCAGGAATGCACCACCGACTTGACTGTGTGGTTTGTTCGCCGTCGTTTCGCAGCATTTCCAGTGCGGGAGTCGCACTACGTCTGCAGCCCGCTGTTCCCTACATGAGTTTTATTTCTGCCTGAGCCGCACATTTGGGATTTTACGGTGCTGCATAGAAGAACCGAAACTACGCGGTTTAGATGCTTTCAAAGTTGAATATTTAACAAAAGATTTGTGCTGACGTGTTAAATTTTAAAAGTTAAATACAACTGAACTGCACTCGAGCTGTGTTTCCTAGCGTACCACAAGAGGGAGTCCCCATACAGGTGTGACGTTCTGAACGATCCCCTTGCTGAAAAATCTCCTTGTGATTTTTGTAAATTCCCGGGCAGTCTGAAACGTCCCCATCCATGCTTCTTCAACATGTGCCGTACGTGTATATCTTTTTGTCAACTTTTGTTTTAAGGTTAGGTTATGGTTAGGGTTTGTGCTAGACTTGCGTAAAGATTGATATGACGTATGTGAGCACCCTCTATGTAGAAGAATGGGAAATATGAGACTGGGGGATTTCCCAGTACGCGTACACTACGTACCCAGAATTCCCAGATTAGTAACGCATGCGCATTAACCGCAAGGAGATTTTTCAGCATGGGGGATCGTTCAGACCGTCACACTGGTAGTAATTTGTGTAAAGGTAACAAAAACTTCTGAAATATCAGTGTAAGTTCTGTTAGCCTATTGATGGCACTTCACATTTTGTTTGCATTATGCTATCTGAAATTCCCAAATTATGTGTTTTGGATTGAATATACAATGTCCTTAAAAAAATGTCCGATATAGACACACACACACACACACACACACACACACCTTTTGGGACCAAGTTCTCAATATGACTTGACTGGAAAGTGTTCTAAAAGTATATAATGTCCATATGTATTTTACATATTTTTTTTTTTACATCCTGTATGCACAATTGTACCGTACACCCCAAATGCTATTCTGGGTTAATCACACACGCACGCACACCCTACCCGACCGCCCCGACATCTGGACGGCTTACTTTATCTCCCAGCGTCTATATTTAATGTGTTCATTCCTTCCCTGACAGTGGGGAAGAACACAGACGTCGTCCTCCTCGCCGAGATGTTGTCCTTGAAAGCGCGCGAGCGGGAGCTAAAAGAAACTCCGTTTAATTGAGTTGAAAAGACATAAGCGCGGGACGCCGTGCCCCCCCCCCATGCACACGCACACACACACACACACACACGCACACTCCCGGAAATCTTTTCCGAAAACGCTTGTAATCCGAGACCAGATAGAAATAGGAATTCTTAAACAATCCAAAGTGTTTGGCAGATGGCCTCTCAGCACTACGCGCCGTAAATGCATGACATGTGTGCCGCTGGTTTGAGAAAGCCCGGCGGGGACACGTCTGGAGGGGAGGCTGTTCAAATGGACTTTGGGTGGCACGGCGGTCAAACTCTCATCTGTTTCCGTGCTGTGAATAGGCTCCTTTTCTTGCCTTGCCAAAATCACCGCCAAGAATGTGCGCGTCGAAGTCGCAGTTGCCATTAGCAGCGGACGCAAAACGGTGCACGCCGAAAACCGCGCTGTCCATCATGCTTAAGTTGCACTCCAACACGCTCGACCCAAATTAAAGGGTAAAGTTGGCCACTATTTCCTTGTAGCCAACAAAATGCAGCAAAACGCTTGGACCACAATGAACATGCGCACACACATGCCATGTGTTGATGACAGCCATGACATGTTGCCAGGAAATGGAGCAAAATGACCTTTAGTTTTGGATTCACAGTTTTACACTCAAATTTAAAAAAATGCCCAGTAACAAGGGAAAAAAAACGTTCTATTTTGAAGCGGAATTAATGGGAAAAAACGGACGAAAGACAAGTTGAAATAAGCCACATTACAGACGTAAACATTGTATTTGGCCGCTCTGATTTCCTTTCCATCATGCGTTAATAGTTCACTTTACTTGTGAAAGTCTTCTCCATGTATTACGTGTGTCTCTGCTTTACTGCCCCCTGGTGGGCAAGGCGTGCACACCAGAAACAGCACACTTGATCGGCATCGAAGCATGAAATTGTGGCGCACGGCAGTTACGAGGCCCGCTCGTGGAAGGGATTAAAATCGCAAGTCAGGGCAGCGCCGTATCTGTTTGCAAAAAAGTCAAGCACCTGAAAATATACGAAATATAAGTTTTGTTCCCCTCTTTTTTCTTGGTTACTTCCCACCACTGTGTGCAATGCAAAAAAAATAAGAGTGGTAGCTTGGTAGACAAGACGCTGACCGGACTGTTTGGGATGTATTTATTTAGCTCAGGCAGCATTCCAGGCTGGAAAGATGGAAAGTCTTGAGATGACGCGAAGGCTCGCAAAGCGCACTAACATATTTACGCTCTCTTTTAATTGCGCTTCAACAAGGGGTCAGGCTGCACATGTGCGCCTGCACGAAACCACCCTGAAGGTAGCCGAGGGAGGCTGGGCGGCCCATTGATTGTATTGGTTTGATGCCGACGCCACTCAGTCTACGGGGGCGGGCGTTCCACAGAAACCCCCTTCTTTAGGAGGGGCTCTTTTTTTTATGAATGAATACTCACTACAATTTAACCATGGAGCCGTTGTCTACATGGGAGCGAGTAGTTTCACCGACAAACATTTTGACGGCGTCACGGCTCCGTTAAACTCACTCCTGCTGATCATTTCACGACTTTTACCCGCACGGGCTCTGCTGTAAAAGCAATTTCGAGGGGACGGCGGGATCGTGGGAAAGGTCGCGCACATAAGACACTTTATTCTTTGTTTCTGTTGTTCTTGGGTAATTGATCTCCCTGCGGGTCCGCGGCGGAGAGCTTCAAAGTGGGCCGCGGCCATTCCACCGAGTGGACACCTTGCGTTTCCTCGGTCGAGTTGCGCTTTCGGTCTCACGCATGGCGCTAGGTTAGTCGCCATCCCATCAGCTTCAACAGAAATAAATGTTACTTAATTGAGTTTTTGTACGTCTTTTGCTCTGTATTAACTAGCAAGTACTGTTGGGCTGGAAAAAAACGGGAAACTTGTACCATCTTTCAAATCAGACTGGGGAAATCCTACAAATGTAAATATAATTCTCTGAAACTTTCTTCTGAATTAAAAAAAATACGACATAGTATCAAGTGGATTATTTTGTCCTGATCCCCTCACGTTTACGCAATCACTTGTTGCTAGGTAGAAATTGTGTTTCACACTCAGAGCTGGATTTTATACGACTGCTTTACGCCACTAGAATTATGAGTATTTGTTTCTAAGTTTATTTGTTCACTGTAAATTCACACTCTTATTCCGTATTAATTATAAAATACAAGGAAAATCAGAGGTGGCAAAAGTACAATACTCATATTCCGTACGTAGGTTGAGGTACAGATATCATGGTTCAACTCTTGAATTTAAGTTGAAAACAAAAAAGGGGGCAGAAGCAAACTCTGACATTTACTTAAGTCCAAAAGTAAAATAAAACACCCCTAACCCCGTCAACTAATCATGTGATAACTTGGCAGAACAAACATAAAAAAGGGTTACTCAAAATAGTTTCTCCTCCGTTTATTGGAATTCCCGTTTTAAGTTTATGCATAAAACGAAAGTGAATTACGCATTGCGCATTCAACTAAACCACGTCATTTACGAACGTACGCTAGCTTAATGCTAACACTCAATGCAAAACGCCATATAAGGAAAAAAAACAGCATCCATTTTGCATGAGTCACAATCCTGGAGGGAAAAAAAAAAGGATATTTGAACAGAGTCGTGCAGCCGCTCATGAAGACAGACAATGCAGCGATGCGATACAGGCATGTATTCTTTATCCTCTTTGAAAAACAACTGCACCTCACTGAGTCATTCAGTTGCGAAACTTTTCTTTGTGTACTATGCATGTTTCGACTATACTGACCTCTGGTGGCCAACGTGTGCACACCATGAGCTCAACATCAAGGCAGGGAAGCAATAAATCATTAAACTCATTCATTCCGCATGAAATGAGGCTATATGGCTGTATGTTTAATAAAGCAACGAGTGGTATCCCGCCCCCCCCCAATTAAATAATGGGTAACAAAAGATTTTGAAAAGTCATCTGAAGTAGGAGGACCCTCCTCCATTTTGGAGCCGATATCATCAGCAGGCCACCAATGAGAAGTGAACTTTCCTCTCAATGGCTGTCTGCTGCTCGCATTCCATTGAAACGTGTGAAAATGTGAATTTAATTCATAAATGCGGTCTGTCACGACTGGCCCAGCGCCAGGCATCCGTCTGCTGTGTTTTCTCTGGCCCCACTCCAGACCCCCCTCCCGTCCCCACTTTCCCAACTCCTCCTCCCCTTCTGCCCTGCGTGTCCACCCACGGGAGAGGTGATTTCGTCCCCCCCCCTTCTCCTATTTTTTTAAACCTCATCCTCATTGAGCGCTTTTTTCGAGAGGACCGTGGATGCGGTTAGTATGCTTCTTCTCAGACGCTCCGTGCCGATCTGTCACGCCTCGCTCCACGGTCGACCTCGGTTCCGCGGTGCGCTGTAAGCCGAGTTGGGTCGCTTCTTCCGCGGCGTCCCTTCGGCGCTCCCCCGGTGCTCACCGTGTCCCCAAACTTCCAGGCTCCCCTCTACCCCAACCCCCACGACTCGTGTCATTTCAAACCGCCACGCATCTGGCACTCAACTGGATAACAAAATCTACCATCACATTTTTGTTTTTGTTTTTGTTTTTTTTTTTGGGGGGGGGGGACGAAGAATTATGAGTGGACGGGGGGACGAGGCCGGCGAGAGCTCGCAGGAGCCCGCAGGGGCCGCGGAGCCCCAGAAGAGGAGACCGGGGAGACCCAGGAAACTCCAAAAAGTCAGTATGAGTTCATTCCTCTCTTCATGCAAACATAACAACAAGCGACGTTCCTCTTAAAAAAAAATCGTTGCATATTTTTTTTAAAAAAGCACATTCGAAAACTGTCAAAATTTGCACCCATGTGACACGTTTGTGAAAGTTAAAAAAATAATAATAAAGTGCGTTTTTTTTCCCAGCCTGGAAGGTTTAATTAGATACATCCACGAGTGCAGTTTCCAGACACCATGACAAGTGGGAGATTTTCCCCTCGAGTATTTCATAACCAGAAACACAATCGGAATTCTAATTTGCATCGTAACACTCCGGCCAACTGTGTTAAAAACACACGCAAGGAATTTGTCTCCTGCAGTTGGAATCTCTCGAGCATGGAAGCCAATTTTTTTTTTTTTTGGACCGTTATTGTTTCCCTTAAATAGCGGTTATCGTGAAAACCATATCTTATTGACTAGTTTTGCAATCGGAAGTCCAGAAAATATGTTTGTTTGCAATATCTCAAGATTAAGAGTGCAAACAATTTGCAGTTTTTGGTAATCTAATGCAGAGTTGAGCAACAAAAAAAAAGCAAATGTACTTGATTTGCTTTTGAAGAGGCACCTGTAATCTAGTTTTCACACAGAAAAGGTACTAGAGGATTAAAAAATATATATACACAAAGTACATAAAGTTGTGTAACAGTGCTTTGCTACTGACTGAAATGAAGAGTGAAAATGTTGAACTCGGTACTAGTGCCGCAACATCAATGTGCACATTTCCACGGATTTCCAGATGAACCAAACAAAAACAAAAAACCTGGCTTTAAAATAGGTGAAGACGCTATCAGGCCACACATGCGCGCCATTGTTGCCCACACTCGCAATCTTTTGTTTGCGGCGCTCTCGACCCATAAAAGCAGTGACCAAATGGGAGACCACCACCAGTAAATGAGCGCATGCTTGAAAAGAGGGGTTGCCCAGTGTGTGTGTGGGGGTACGGTGAGGGTGCGGGTGTGGGCTCCCCGCTTTTGTTTCCTGTTCTCCACACCCATGTCGCACCCTCCTCCTCCCTTGCAGGAACCCAGCGGAGAGCCCGTCCCCAAGCGACCGAGGGGCCGCCCCAAAGGAAGTAAAAATAAGGGCCCCTCCAAGGCAGCGCAAAAGGTGACTCCCAAACACATACACGGTCCTCTACAAATACAGTAATTCCACTAAATGTAAAGTGGGGGGGGGGGGAGTCATTGAAATGTTTGGTACACATCTAAAAATACTGCACGCTCTTATTTGATATCAGCTCAGTAGTTCTGGAAACATTTGCAAGCCCGCTGCTGATTAATTCAACAAGGTATTGTCTTTCTCTTGGGCCGTCACGTGCCCGCATTAAAAATGGAGCAGGTAGAACCGGGACGACAGAGCGCAGACTAGCGGGCCAAGCGTGGCAACGGCGCACAAACTTGATTTCCTAAAAACAAGAGCGAAACGACCACCTGTTATGGCGCTAAACACTTACGACGCAATACAACTTGATTATTATTAAACTCGCTATCATCTGTCTTCTCGTGGGGTCCTCAACATTTGTTTTGTCTGCAGAAAGCCGAGGCGACCGGGGAGAAAAGACGCAGGGGGCGACCCAGGAAATGGGTAAGTGGTTGGGCGTCTACTACTTGTGCAACCCGGGACTGAAATCTTCACTTTGGAAAATAATCAGTCGGCACGCGTTTTTCTGCTGCGCTGCGGATTGTGTTTCTATCGAAATCCCTTAGCAGTGACAGCTAATTACATTGATTGCAAATAAAAATGTATCTGTAAAATGTTATTGTCTATTTGGTAATGCATATTTTACCGCGGCACGGCTCCTTTATCGTAACTGTGCTGTAAAATTGAATGGCTGGCTGCATGTGGAGGTGGAATAATAACAATGCGTGACTCTGTTTTCGTGTAGCCATTTTGTCTTTGGCGACTGAGAAGCTGCTGATTTTCCATTGCGTTCCTCTGAATTATTGAATTATCAAAAGTATCAAGATTTTTGATTTGAGGATCGATACATACAAGTCAGGCATCGGAAGTAGTTTTTTTTTTTTTTTTCTTTTTCCAAAATTGGCCCAGAGGGATCGGAAGGCTTTTCATCCTGAACGCGTTCGCGCAGCCGTGCTTGAACACCAGGTTTTAACAGCCAATAGACGAGAAAGCCCGAGAGAGAAAGAGAAACACTTCAAGTGACGGATTTTATTACCGCGCGCTCACTTCCTGTTATTGAAAAGCCTTTTGTAACTCAACGCGTAGCTTTGCCACCTGCTTTTAATACATCTTGAGAAATGACTTGTGGCGTCATTAAACGGGATTATGTCGCCTCACTGGTTCACTTTTCTCTGCAGTGTAAATGCGTTCAAGGAGATCCCATACCCCCCCCCCCCCCCAAACCCCAATGTTACCGTTATCAGTCAAAGAAAATGTTTACCCTCCAGTCCGACCACAGGAAAACTGAAATAATGCCTGTGACAGCTTGAAGGCCTCAGTGTTTATCAGCACCGAAGTGGCAGGCATGATTGATAGCGCAAGGAAATGGAGTCAGAGGTGCCACCAGGAAGGTTTGTGCCGCGATGGGCTGTTTGCGTGTTCGCTAGATTCCGCATTTTGTCGCCGCCGCTCTCTTCTGGTGGTCTGCTGGGCCTCAACGGCAGCGGATCGAGGGAGATACGTGGCAGACCCACCCCCATAAGGTGAAAATTTGCGATATAGCGAGACCGTTTAAAAAAAAAAAAAAAAAAAAAAACTTTTACTGGATGTGCAGTGTTTGCCAACTTCTTCAGACGGGCTTCAAGTGAGGAAGTTGATCACATGAGCTGCAACGCCAGCAAATCAGTTTCTCAACGCAGCTGCAAGGCCGCCACTGAACCATTGAACTGAACTGATAAGGAGGCGCTTGAAGTTTGCCGCAGTGCTTTCTTTGTACTGGTGTTTCTGCCGGTGCCTGCGTGTCCCAGGTACACGCACCTCGGCTCCGACGCCCACGCTGTGGCCTTGACATCAACTCTCGACGGTCTGCTCTTTAGATAACCACTCCACAACCAAAAGCCTCGGCCTTTGAGAGTCTGTCTGGATAAAAGAACTGCTGTACCAACGTAACAAATTTGCCATTTTTCACGACGATCGAGCATAGACGTCGGGGATAAAGATAAGATCTGTGCAGTGGCAGCTGGCACGTTCCCATAAAGGCGCATTTGCGACACAGTAGGCTTTCCTGGATTTGAGTCAGACACGTGGCCATGGAGGGAGAACGGTCATCTGTGGACCACTTTGTTTCTTGTTCCTTCAGTGATGGGCCCTAAAGGAAAACCCAAAGTATTTCCCCCCCCCCTTGACAAACAAGAAAAGGAATTTGATTTCCAGAGCGCTTGGCTTGCTTCGACGCAATGTAACAGCGATTTGAATTGATCTGAAATCAGTGGGGCGCAAGTGCTTGCCCGGTCTTGTTTGCAGTTTTTGGAAAGTCTCTTACTATTTGATGTGCGCGGAGAAGGCAGAGATTTAGATTCATGTATCAGAGTTGGGATGCGTTGTTTACGCGTTGCTTCATCTGCTGGCGACAATGCATTTGACCGAGTTCCACCAGAGTCCGGAATGGGTCAAAGTCCAAAATAAATGCTTGCAAACTTCAGCTGATTTGAAATTCCCACCTAGGGACTCCTCCAGGTAGGACGCCCACTTTCACTACACTAACAAAAACAAAACGTGACCGTTTTGAGGATGACTGTACCTTGACTCACGCTCGGACTTGGGAAATGAGTCAGGCGTTTTCTTCCATGGATCGTGACCTCCAGTCTGATGTTTTTTTCTGTGTGTGAGGACAGGCTCGTATTGAGTCATGCCAAGTAGGAAATGCGCCGCATGTATTTGTAAGGCCTCTCTTCATCACTCCTCTGACTTTGTCCGCGGCCTTCCTCTCCGCCAGCGGTCCAGTTCCTCTCCGCATCCCCGCTTCCTTCCACACACAGCTGCCCCTTTGTGTTCGAGCCCCCCCAATCCCACCTGAAGTTCCTCACACCCGGGGTCACCCTCGCGCCCATCTCCCTCTTTTCTGCGACCGCACAAGTCCTCAATGGAGGCTACTGTGAGACTAATACGCCCCACATGCAAACCCCGCGGAAATGACCGGCTGAATGGAAGAGGAAGCGCAAGTGTTTTGGCGCGAGCGCGTGTGAGGGGGAGTCGATGGAGCGTGAAGACGAGAGGCTGGAAAAAAAAAAAAAAGTCCAAAAGTGCGCGGCTCTGCTGCTCTTGGCTTCGGGTCAGACAGCGGTGGCGAGTGCCAAGCCTTGGAGAAGCCAGTGGGAAGGGTTGAGGTGATGAGAAGCACTACTTGGCTTCTGGCCAGCAGCCTTGGAGAACCCTTCGCGACAATCAGTGTGCGAAAAGCTGTTGCTTGTGTTCGCAAGGGATGAAGATTCTATTGTGATCAGTCACGAGCCCTCAAAAGCCGCCGAAGCCCCGAAGAGAAAATAGCGAACTAAGTGTGCGGGGTTTCTTGGCAACGCTTTTGCACGATCCAAAGTGAGTCAGGAGTGAATCAAGTCCTGTGGTGCATCAAAGTCTTACTATTTTGAACATTTACCCGGCTCCAGGATGAGTCATGCTCAGTTTTTGACTAAGTTTGTGCGTTAAAAAAAATGTGCTGTGACTAATATCTCCTTGGCTCACTGACAATGTAATTTCTTACATAGCTGACTGATAAATCAGTTGGGAGAGGCTCCAGCTTCCACGCAATTTGGAACAGGTTTTGTGGTCAAGAAAAGGGAAGGATGGAGATCGCTCGGTGGGTAACGTATTGCATTTCCTAGATGACGTTCGTGCAATTGGCTTAATTCCTGGTCGATGACCACTCAGCGTCTTCCAGCAACTGAAAATCCGATCAGTCCGTGGTGTAGTCCGCCTCGTGTCGAGTCTTGATATCCGGCAAAAGACTGGGTGGAAATTAAGTTTTCTGATTCCGGTGCACCGATACTTAAATGCCGGACAGGTGATATCATCGTGTAAATGAAACGTTGACGCCCCACCCCCCAAAAGGAGCTAGCACAGGGGCGGCTTGTGCACGCCGACTCGAAGTGTTTCTCTCCAGGTCAATGTGTGCGTCAGCTGCACACTGTGTCAATTCTTGGGAGGATTTTACTTTTAAATGAGACAAACTGAAGGACTAAAGCAAGGCACTGTCTTTGCAAATGTAGACAAAGGGACTCAATAGTGCGGTTTACAGAGCTCGTCATTGCGCAGCTATTACTTGAGAAAAAGTTCACCCAGTCATGGTGTGCTGTAGGCGTTTTTATGAAAAGTGGAAATATGTTACAAATTACAATTGGTGCAGTTTTCAACAGCATTTGATTTTTTTAAACTAGTTTGTAGGTGAGCATGATCCTAACCTAGCTAACGTTGAATGTGGAAGGAAGTTAGCGATTGAGATCCGAGGCGGGATTTGAACCCAGAACCTATCGTCCGTGAGGACACAACATCGAATTATGTTTAACGATCCACACTCATTTACAATATTTGGCTCCATAATACTGTAACTCCCCCGGTAGACCGTTTCCGTGCTTCGGTGCTGCTGTTTTGGTTAGCGACGGAGGTGAAGTGGGCTTATCAAGCCTCTCTAAATATATCCAGAGAATTAAAAAATAACATCTTTTCTAGTTTGTTTTTTGTCTTGTGTTTTTAATGTTCTTGGCTACATTTTCCTTCAGTTATTTTTAAACGGGTTGTACTAGACCACACGGGTTCCCTCGGGGTGTCTGCAACGGGGCGAGCGGGAGAGACCCCAGAGATCACACACATACTAAAAGGAGTTTTTGAGTGAGGGGCATACGGAGAGGGGGGAGGGGGTGTCGGCGGCCAGAGAACGCGCCTCATACCCCCCCCCCCCACACACACACACACACCTTCCCCTCGTTTTGCCTGCAAGAAGGGCTGAATTCCAACCAATAGAGACCTTTGTCCCGGCATTAGGAGGTCTCCGGGGACCTTAGTGGATTTCCACAGGTCACCCCCGCTTATCATGCGCGCCCACCTCTCTTTTTTTTTTTTTTTTTTTCCTGCTGCTGACTGTGGAACACTTGAACCATTTCACACTAACACAGCTATTTGACATTCTCAGAGTGGAATTCTTCCTTTATTCCCCTCGCACAGAGGGATGAGGAAATTTGGTCAACTGCAAACTTGGCACATTGTTTGAACTCTCTGGAATTCCCCTGGGGGCGGGTGGGGGGGTGATTTTGGGCCATCATCCTTACGCTACCGCACGCAAACTGATTTGTAACGACTCTTCAAAATTTTTTTAGATGAGTTAAAAAAAAAAGGTTCCCCTGCTGTAACGATCCTTGTTGAACAGGAACTACAAATAAACATGAAGTAGTGCATTTGCAGAGGGAGTGGGGTGGGGGGGGGGGGCACTTAGCTCACCGACTGTTTGTTTTACACAGGAAGCTCCGCAGCTGTCACGGGGTGATCTCCGTGCCGTCTCCCCACAATGCCGCTGAAAGAGGGGAAAAAAAAATCCTTAAAATAGATACGAACTTTCTTGCCATGAGCGTATTTGCGCCGTCGTTATGACGAGGCAGGAAGTGAGCCGTTTCAGGCAAGACAGGTTAATTCATAGCATGTGCAACTCTGGGAGAACAAGCGGGAGTGGAATTCCTCTCTTTGTCTTATTCTCGTTTGTTTGTTTGTTTGTTTTTAATCCTGCAAACTAGTGAGTCACATCGCGTAGTACAGTACCGTTCAGTTATTTTTGACTTTTCGGGAGAGCTGTTTGCATTTAATTTGTAGGAATTGCTGGTTTGAGTTGAATCTTGATTTAAGAACGTAGGCGCAGTGGTAATGTTGAAACTGTACATAATGTTACGGTGACTTCAAACATATTATTATGTATTGTTTTTTATTAACACTTAGTAACAATACTGAATTTTAATGCTGGACATGATGGTGATATATGTGGATTATTTCTTTGGAAAAAAGTCTCGGGTTTTTTTAGACTTAGTGTAAAAAGTGGGGAACCACTCTTGGGGGTGGAAAAAAAAGAGCCAGGGCAAATTTGTTGCATTGCCTTTTACCCTGATTTTTTTTCATTCCCCCCCCTCCAGATACTCTGGGAACAGATTTCACTTCAAACAGCGGAGGCTCCTAAATGGAGCCAGTCCAATTTGTCTGCGCCTTTCTTTCCTTCCACACCAAGCACCCCCCCCTCGAAAAAAAAAAAAAACCGTTTCCAAACAAAAGGCTGCTTGTCTGTGAGGAATTTTCCACATTCCTTACAACGACGGACAGTTTTCTGCTCTACAAAGGGCCCTTCGGCAAATTCCCCCTAATCGTCGGACCCTGATAGGTGCAATTCATAACTCTGGTGGGGGCAGCGGCTGTCGGGACAGTGGGTGGCGTCAACGGGTCAGCGCGTGGTGGGAGAGGAACAACTTTTTTGAAAATGTGCACCGTTTCCAGCAATGTTACCCTCAGGTTAGCACAACATACGGCACTTTCCCCCCGTTACGTCCGCTGGGTGTATGACTCGTCCCGCGATAGCGTGACGTGTTTGCCTGACCCCGGTAAAGCCCGCAAATGTCTGTTTGAACTCCGGGCCGTGTGCTTACCTGCGTCGCCACGGCGACCTGAGGTTTGCATTGCCGATGTTGACGGAAAAGCTCAGTGTTTGGCCAACGAGGAAGCGGCCGATAACGTATCACCTTGGGTTACATTTAGAGGAAGGTTTAGATATGATCGAATTCAATTTTTTGCGGGGACGCAGGTCAACCTCTAATTGGTTTGGTTCTAAAAAAAATATATATATATAAAGACCCCACCTAAAGCCACACACAGTCAAAGTCACAGATTTTACAGTATGGCACAAGAGGATGGCAGTGGTATTACATGAAGATCACAATGCACGGTGTTGTTCAATAGCGAAAAAATCCATTTTGATCCCATTATTCAATTACCGTAATTTCTGGTCTACAGAGCTCACCTGGTTATAAGACTCACCCAGTAGATTTGTGAAGGAAATACCATTTGTTACATAGATAAGCCGCACTTGTGTAAAAGGTACACAGAACGTTTTCAAAGTTTTAATACCTTAGTTTAGCTTAACATAGCAACAACACGGGAGCACAAACAGGGCTGGTTAAAAAAAAAGAAAAAAAAAACATACCGGTAAAAATCACTGAGACATGGCAGTAAAACATCAGCAACACGCTAGCGCAGCTTTAACAGGGCCAGTTAAAAAAAATAAAAAAAAAACATACCGGTAAAAGTCACTTCCTCGGCACATATATTCCACTGGTCTCACTCTTGCGTTTTCCCGCTCGAGGGCCCCCTTGCGGCCGTTAGAAAAAAAACACACAAACTAGCCGCATCACCGCATAAGCCGCAGCGTTGAAAGCGTGGGGGAAAAAGTTGCGGCTTATCGGCCGGAAATGACGGTAAACGAATGGGATAATCAGGAGAAGAATCGATTCAAATATTCAATAGCTGCAGCGTTATGGCCCGACTGAAGTTCAGTTCAACTGGGAGATGCTAAGATGCAAAGCAGTATTTTAATATGAGCTATGGCTTTTGCTTGCTTCAAAACAGCAAACAGGTGAGTTTTTCAACAAAGTAATGATAGGTCCTGCCCCTAAGAAAATAATAATCTGCAAATGGGCAAAAATACGCTTTGTGCTGAAAAAAAAAAACCCAAGGTAGAACAAAACTGAAAATGATTTTAAAATAAATGTATTTTGCGATTGAGATGTAATTGCATAATGACGTCAATATTTGGACAGGCACCTAAAAATTCATCATTCCAGTGGCATCTGCTGTATCTCCGGGCAGACGGTGTTTATTCCCAAGCGCTCCACAAACCTGCCATATAGGTAAAATGTTCACCAAGGCAAAGTGCTCTATTAGGCCCAGTTGTTAAACTTTAACTATTTAAATGTCAGGCATTCCGGATTTTTACAGCCTCCGACACCCAACGACGCAGCGCTCCGTCCGACGCGTATCCCATTACAGCCGCTTCGCCCAGGCGGCCATGTGTGTTTGTGGAGGTCCGACCTCGCCGCTCCAATTATCCAACCGGGCTTCAAAGGAGGTGCAAAGGTTAGCGGGCTCACTAACGGTTAACTAGAGCAAACAGCAGCTCCTATCTTAAGGGAGAATGAAAACCTCGGCAAGGACAGCGGAGCCGGAACCGGTCGCACGTTGTTTACGTGCAACGCGGTTCACCTTTTGGACTTCTCCACGTTGGAAATGAGTATTTGTCTAAAAATTTGACAAAAACATGAACAAATTTAGAGATGCCGATCACAAAATGTAATAAATAATATATGCGGATTGCTACAGATGTGTTTGGCGAGTTGAAGTCGGTCGTGAGAACTTTTGAACGCGAGCCAGCTTACTAAACTGTGAAATTTGATTGGATAAAGCAGGGGCGTCAAACTCATTTTTGTCGTGGGCCACGTTGTAATTACGGGTTTCCCTCAGAGGGCCGTTGTGACTGTGAAACCATGAAAATCTGTCACCTCATCATATTTACACGGGAAATTTATGAGCTAGTTTTGGAATTACAAATATAGGTTAAGGTGTTTTTAAAGTATTGCTGATGGTTTGGTACAATTTGATATTTTGGTACAGATTTGAACAAAAATCATTTGGCAGGCCGGATCTGGCCCCAGGGGCCTTGAGTTTGACACTGGTGGGTTAAAGAAAGACTTGTGAATATAATTTTAATTAGATGAGCCCGCACTAGTAATTCTGAAGGCCGTGAGGAGATTTTAGATTTTATTGCCATGGGAACATGGAGACTGAAATCCGATTGGACAAGTACATTCACCTTGTTTTCGTAATACAATTCTAATTCGAACTTATTTTTACAGACTCATAATTGGAAAATTTCCAAACGTGAGTAGCTTCACAACTAGTGCCACGGGGGCATTTTTCGGAAATTTAACAAGTCTTATCTTTGGTCATCTTATTGCCCAAATTGGTGCCGTATCGTTCGCGTTGAAGCTGCTCGGCCCGAGTTAGCCTAACTTAGCGCGCAAACGACATTACCTACGTAGAATATACAACGAGGCCCAAACATCGAAGTTGGACTCAACCTTCAACTACAAGAGTGAGGGCCATTGGGGTTTTGAATCCCTCCCATCCACATATCCTTTAAACCGCCATGTCCTTTATATTTTCACACAGGTAAAATTCAGGTGAAAATTCACATTTCTTGCACGTTCTTACAAAGCAGACGTGCCCATCCTGATGTAGTAAAGCTGTTTTTTTTTTTTTAACCACACATACTGTATCTAAGCGCTATAAAATGGTCACGGCATTTGTGCATGCGAGGATTTTTTTATTTTTTTTAAGTGACTCAAGTTGAGGCTAAAACATTTGGACACAAAGGAGAGGAGCGAGCCGACCGGCCTTGAGTCTCTTATGAATGGCGGCCTGTGCAGTGTACTTGCTGGGGAGTGAAGGCTTTTCCCTTTGATCGGACGGGACTTCTGGGTGGGTGAAAAGCCCGGGAGGAGCGCTCGCATTCTTCCAGCAGCAGACCGGGTGGGGGATACGGGGGGGGGGATTGTGTTTCAGCCGAGAAAGGGGTCCCAACCGCACTCCCCCTCCTTTTGAGTCATTCTTACCCAACATTCCTTTGAATGGGCTTGCCCTCGCGCTACGCCTCAAGCTGTCTCCCGACTCGCTTGTACGACCGAGCAGCTGCTGGGGCCTACGAGTGATTCATAGTGTCAGAGCTGGGCGACATCAAAAAGCCGCCACAGTAAGTGAAAGACAATGTGGTGATTTCTCTCTCTTTTTTGGGGGGGCGGTGGGGGACAAAAGGAGCGAAAGGTCTTGGCGAGGGCACTGGGAGAGAAAGAGCAGTCTTTGCCAAAAGGGAGTCGATTTTGTAAAATGGTTACTTTTTTATGGTCTATGAGAGGAAAAAAATACAAAGAGGTATAAGAATAGACATGGAAATAGATGAAGTACTGCAATATGTGGTACTTTTATATGACCTTCACCAAAACAACCACAGAAGTACAGTCAACCCCACATGTAGACGTCACAAACCTTCCGATTTAGAACGCGGGCGCCATCTTGGTTTAGTGAATTCACGCAAATACACGTAACTAAGAAGGAATCATTTCAGAAAGGCGTATGAGTGGGGGCGCACTGCTATGTTATCGGTTGCTCAAACGGGCATCGTAAAGAGATAGGTTACCGACGCCCACAGTTGTGTGGTCCATTTGTGTTTTTCCGAGGCGTGTGGGTCGATATTGTCGATCAAAGAACACTTCGTGTCGTATCGGTTTCTCATGAGCCCCGATAACTTTCCAAAGTCTTTTCAGCCACCACGTGTCACTTTTAACAGTCGTACGAACATTTGTGTAACTCCGGTCTATATCTAAAAGCATGAGAGTGAACGGCGGCCCCGGATGTAGTCACGTGGTTGAAAACAGTTTTGTATTGAACATTCACACATTTGCATCTATTTTGGGGATAGGGGTATCCATTATTTGCGTAAAGCTTCCTTTTTGCACTTTTTGTACTCCTCTGCGTTGGTACTTTATGATCCTCACTTTTAGGTGCTTTGCTGCAATGGATGTGAGCTTTTATTCACTCTTTTTCCGATGTAGGGTCAAAAATGAAGGGATTGTATCAGGAGGGCTGACTTTCAAAGCATCTCTTGTCAAAAACTTTGATTTTGTCACGCTATATACACAGACATCCATTCGCATTTGATCTGCCGGCAGCTGCAGTCAACTTTGGTACGTGCTGATTTATTTTTAGCCACTTGAGGAAACTTAAGCTCATTAAACAGTAGATGAAGCCGCTGTGTTTTTGCGCCCATCTTGTGTTACCCGTCCGGTGTTGGCGCGGCCATCCCGTGGCTGTTTTTTGGCCTCTCGGCATTCCGGCGGGGTCCAAAAGCCACCAGCTGCTGAGAGCCATCTTAGCACGGGGAAGCGCCGTTGCCCGCAGCTGGCCTGGATTACGAGGACAGGATACACCTCCGTGTTCTCCTTGCATTCTCAGAGCGGCCGGGCCGCTCAGCTGTTAGCCTGCTGTAACGCTACTTCCTGTAAAGCTTTAGGACGGCTTAGGACGGCCCTCACACCGCACCGGTGTCTGTGCAGTCCTGAAGAAAAAGCTACATGAAAGTAGCGTTTAGCCACAGAACATCTCGTCTAACACCGGAAGTATCGGTTCCAACGTCAAGACAAAATTCAGTGACACATTTTGGTCCGTCGAGGACATCGCGTTGAGATTCAAGACTTCCGTCTGTTGAGTCCTGAAGCGCTTTTTCCCAAAGTCTCAGAGAGAACTCAGCCCAATTATGTGATTTTTGCCCCGTAGTAGCTTCTAAGTGGATCTCTATAATGTCTGACTGATAGAACTGTGGGGAAAAAAAACAACATCCAGCCTTTGAAACAATATCTTTCTCTCTCTCGCATGCTTTCGTGCTTGAGTTTAGACTTGTTTGTCTTTGTCGTCTTTTTGCGTTGAGCAGTCCCAACACGTTTCAATCCCGGGAATGTTCCATTCTTACGTCGTACACGCGGAGCTTAGCGCTGTCCGTCCGAGTACGACGTTCCCGCGGTTTCGGCTCGCTGAGGTCTCGATCTCGATGAGGTGTGAAGGGCAGCTGCATCTTATATACTGAAGTCATCCGCTGGAATTCTCTTGGCGCTTATAATGCCCCCGCGGTGGGTATTCGCTTCCTTTGGCCCGTTGCCATTTGCCATAAAAGTCAGGCTAGCCCTGGGATACTCCCTATAAAATTGTTGCCTTTTTATGATCGGTCAGTTTATATTGTTTGGAGTTGACTTTGGCCACGGACCCTGGCATGTCACGGACTTGCCATATTTGTTGAATCGGATTTATATGTCGGGTTGTCGTCACGCTGAAAGTCAAAGATCTTTATTTTCAGCGTTGGAGTGGAAGCGCGGAGGTTTTTGCGGCAACGCTGACTGCAGCTTGGAACAAATATACATTTGAGAGGAAAAGAAAGTGAGACCTGCCCGTAAAACGCCAGACCATAAAACATTTTCCGAAACTGCATGTGGGACTTAATGTATGTTTTTGCAAACTGGAGCAGGGTTGGATGTTTTTCTTAGTAAGAAAAGGCTTCCTTCCATCTTGCCACTTTACCCCGTCGCCCTCCTTAAGTGAAAATGTTTCCAAGATTCTAGACCTGAACGATTCAATTCAAACCGAAGTGAAAAGCGAGGCTGGTTTTAGCAAGTGTTTGTTTCAGTCTTGCCAAGTAGGAGTAATCACACTTCTCCCTGTCTTGCTCTCTTGCAGCCACAGCAAGTCGTCCAGAAAAAGCCTGCTCAGGTAAGCGATCCGCATCATTTCACAGCGTTCTCGTTCGGCACATCAAATCGTTTGACGCTCGCCCGAGTGATCTCACACAAACGCACGCCCGGGGTGCGAAGTCGTTTCGAAAAGCTACAAAAACTTGCAAAAGGCAGGCCCACAATCAATATTAATCAAAGTCACTTGCTCAATATGTATTTTCGTTTTTTGAAACACGAGCCCGGAATGTTCTCACTTCTTTTAAGTCTATTCAGGACGGCCGGCGCATTCAGAGGCTGGATTAGTCTGGTTTGAAGCGCAAGTTCACCTCGAGTTCTGCGAAACAAAAGAAAGAGAAGTCCTTTGTCTAACTCTGCGAATTCCAAGGCAAAGCACGCTCTCCCGCTCTCCCGCACGTGCAGACGTGACGTCCAATTGCGAGCGCGCTCATGAGCGAAACACCGCCCGGGACCCCCCACCCCCAGCATGCCCTCACTGTCCAGGAATCTACCCACCTCCCAGTGTTTGCTGGTACAGGCCGCTTGCATAACTCACCTCTGATTTGTGGCTTTGTGGGAACGGGGCCTGAAGTAGTCGGGAGGTGCTGTGAGGCCCGGGGGTTTTGGGGGTGGGGTGGGGTGGGGGGAGGGGTTGCAAACCATAAAAATGTCATTTAGCTCACCCACCTTGATGGGCTGCTTTATCGCAGGCCAAACAGAAAAACCTCAAAACCGTTTCATTCCGGCGTGCAGGTTGGGGTGAGCCTTGATACGTTTGAGCGCTAACTTAACTCGTAATCGCTCGTACTGTACTGTGTACTGTGATGAATTGCTTTTTTTATTTAAAGTATTTAAGTAAAGTATCTGTACTTTAATTTGATTACCGACAAATGGACCTGTGGCTGTAAAGCAAAGTGTGGAGAGTCTCTGTCGCTGAAATAGTGCCATCATGCAAACGAGTCTTTATTTCCATCATAATACAGCGACAAAATTGCAAAGTTCACCTTTTCCATATATTTTCCTTAACGGCATGCAAATCACCTTTGTGAAGTCGGCGCAGTATGATTAGAGGTTCTTTTGTGGCCGTCGGCCCGCCCACCCCCGCCCGTCCGCGGCTCTGTTCTGGTCTGCGCCCGTCACACGTGGTAGCGTTTAGCCGGCTCTCCGAGGCCGCCGTACGCGGGCGCTAATGAATGGAAGCTGATCTGCGGGTTTCAGAAAAACGCTCAATGGGTTTCCCCTCCCGTGGCCTGGGAAAGGGAAGGGGGCTCGAGACTGTGCCAGTTAGCCTCTCCGTATACGCAATGAAGCCGTGTGGAAAATGAAATTCATCTTGTGGGCGCAGGGGATGGGAATGTATAATTTCCGCTCAGGTGATGGTACGCCCTCGATGATTAAAAAAAAAAAAAGGTAATAAAATCGGCGAGAGATTGGAAACAAAATTCGTCACAAGGTAGCATCTTCTTTCCATCCCAAAATTATTATTTCTCATCTACTCTCTTAAGTAACTAACTAACTCTCTTAGAAACACAAAAATCAAATGATGACGACTTTGGATTTTTTTTTTCCCCCCAAGCGTCTCCGTTTCTTCTGTGAAAACACTGAAAAACGCCGAGTCCTAACAAACCTGTTGTCTTGTACTGATTGATTTCGCGTATCGCAACTGATCAAAATTGATCCTTCTTCCTTGCCAGGAAGAAGAAGAAGAGGAAGAAGAGGAGGAGGAGGAGGAGGAAGAGGGCGGGGAGTCCCCGGAGGAAGATTAAGCTTCCATACCATGAAACCTCTACCTCATTCAGCT
This sequence comes from Syngnathoides biaculeatus, assembly GCF_019802595.1. NCBI lineage: Eukaryota > Metazoa > Chordata > Actinopteri > Syngnathiformes > Syngnathidae > Syngnathoides > Syngnathoides biaculeatus. The sequence goes on along the minus strand of NC_084659.1, from coordinate 11,195,701 downwards.
GTCAGGTCTTTCAAAGGGAAAAGACTACCTTGACCACTCGTTTTTTAACCTTTTCCACATGTCCTTTTACTTTTCCTTCAGTCCACGTCCAGTATTTCGCTTTGTCACTGGACGCGGGGGACCCGTCACCGAGCAGGCGAAAGACGTTTCCCCTTCCAAAACGCCGCAACGTGCAGAAACGCCTTTTTGGCGCACTCGGAGACGCGCTCGCGCTTCACGCTCTCCCAAACAATTTTTTTGTTTTTCCATTTTTTTATTTTCTCGCAGGTCTTCTACGGCATGTTATACCCAAACTGATGCATGACCACCAAGGACAGGGAGGCGCACATTTTCCTCAGGGCAGTTTTCTTCAAATATTCCTGAACTCAAGCCAAGCTTGCTAAAGTTGTTCGCTCAGCCCCCCCCCCCCCCCCCCAAAAAAATCACCTCACACTATCTTTACATTTAGTAAACACCAAAAACAAAAATCCGCCCATTCAAAACCACCGTAATCGGATTTGTGATCATTAATATTTAACGGGTTTACTTTTGTTCCACCACGCACACACCAAAGGATGACCGGTCACGATAATCATTTAGCGATATTCCCTTTTGCTGACTTTGAAGTGGAAGAGAGGAAAAATGCTCCAATTCCACCTGGTGTGACGGTCTCAGGGCTCCGCCGTGCTGGAAAGTCTCCTTGTGATGAATGCGCATGCGTTACTAACAGGGGAACTCTGGGTACGTAGCAGACGTTTACTGGGAAATCCTCCGGTCTCAAAGTTCCCCTTCTTCTACATAGAGGGAGCTAAAATATGTTATAACTTAACCCTAACCTTAAAACAAAAGTTGAGGAAAAAAAAAAAAGACATGAACACTCGGCGACAAGTTGTGGAATGGCACATGCATGGATGGGGATGTTTCAGAATGGCCGGAAGTTGACAAAATATACGCGCATGCCTCACAAAGAGACTTTGCAGCACCGGGAGCGCTCAGACCGTCACACCGGTTATTGTTATGCGTGTAGCTCGGTTAAGGAAGAAAAATATCCAAGAATTACACAATTTGATTTAAAATGTTCGAGCCTATTTGAATTCTGGGTAACTAATTTAAAGCCTGATTCCGACACCGATGCTGCCTGGGTGCGACCTGGGTCAGGTGGTCTATTTAGTTCTCCTAATTTCACCCCCAGAGAAAAATCTTAAATACAATTGTAAATATGTATTATCGCTGTCAAGTGGAATTCTCGCATCAAAAAGGGCAGATTTTTTTTTTTAAACGTTATTAATCACTGTGTCCTTGGGTTGCATTCACGTGATAAATACGCGCCCTCAATCAAATGGCCGCCATTTCTACAGACGAGCTTGGGATTGCAGACAAGATCACCATGGCAACTTCCACAGACACATGTGCGAAGCGGCGAGCGGCGGATGTTTTCCGCCCACATGAATTCACTCGATGATGTCGCCAAAGCTAGATATGTACAGAAGATCAAACTCTGTGAAGATTTCGATCCGTATACTCTCCACGACGACGTACTTTGAAAGGATATGAAAGACTTCCCTGAAGTAGAATATCCGGACACGAGAAATACACATTTACCGCTGACGAAATGATCAGAAGAGAGTTTCAAATTGCCATTTGCCTCGTGTACTCGAGCTGCGTTCAGATCTGCACGTCGTATATTTGCAAGACACTTTTTGTTGCCATTTTTCGTAGCTCCATTGCCTCCCTCATGCCATTTAATCTTTGGAACACGGAAAAAAAAATCGCTTCCCAATGTCTTAGTTTCCACGATTTCCACATCCGTAGACGCAACAAAAAAATGTGGCATGATGACGATGGGCAGCTGACTGCTTGTCTGCAACAATGGCGGTCGAGTACCCGGATGAACAAGCGCGACGTCACGTGGAACCCAACCATTGCTCAAGCAAGCGACGTGTTTAACACTTTACCGCATTTGTCAAAATAACAGACCTGCGCGGCGCTCGACCAATCGTATCAATTCATGAAAAAATGTAAAATGCCTGAAAGCGATGATATTGCTCCCGTTCTGTCCTCCAGCCCACTCGTCGTCTAAAATAATGACCAGATGATCATAATCAAGTATGACATTCTGAGGATTCCCATGCCTTGAGTAGATTTTTATTAGTAGTATTTTTTTAAAAGCTTTACTTGTCACTGACTTCAGTTCATATCTCGGTCTCATTTTTCCGGGCTCAGACGTGCGTTTCGCCGGAGTCGCCGTGTCCTTGGTGGGATCGCAAATCTCCGGTCGGTCGCAACCGAACTCGTCGGCATCCGTGTGCCGCGCCCGTTTATCCGTTCGCGGCCGAAGTCGTTTGCCCACGCGCAACATAGCTTTAAACCTTCCTCCGTTGTTGACTGATGCACTGCAAACACACCCTGTACTGTACGACGCTCAGACGGTCCCGCCTCGCGAAATAACCTCATGAAAGAACAAAACGCTTTACCTCAGAACACACGCCATACCTGGATTTGTACGTGGCAGCATAGCATCGGACATCTCATCTCACACTGTAACGCGCGAGGGGGAGCCTCGCGTTGAAATAAATCCGCTTGCGCGCCAGTGCTTTGTGGTCACTGATGCGCGGCGCCTTCTCAACAGTTACCCCCCTCTCCACCCACCCCCCCCAAAAAAAAAACATAAAAAAACTACCTCTGACTCAGCACAATCCGCTCTTGAATAACGCGCGCTTGTCGCCGGAGCACACTCGAAGCGACGCACAGGAAGGCAGTTGTGCGTCCGCGCGTTTGTGTTGGAACTGATTTTATTTTACTGTGTATCGAAAGCGAGGTCATGCTTGTGAAGAAACTGCATATTTTTTTGTCTGCAACTGTTGTTTTTTTTTCTGTTTTGATCAGGCGCATCCGGAGTGACCGGTGTGACGGTCCCTAACCCTAACCCTAACCCCGTGCTGAAAAGTCTCCTTGTGATGAATGCGCATGCGTTACTAACAGGGGAACTCTGGGTACGGAGTAGACGCTTACTGGGAAATCACCCGGTCTCATGGTTCCCTTTCTTCTACATAGAGGGAGCTAACATACTTTATAACCTAACCCTAACCCTAACCTCCACAGCCTAACCCTAATCCCCCCGATCGCTCATATGCACAGGTGGTGAGCCAGGAACTTCACCTAACCTAACCTTAAAACAAAATTTGATAAAAAGATAGACACATATATGTACGTTCGCTGTGTTTGTCTTTCTGAGACATCCATAGCGAACACGAATGCTCGGCGACAATGGCACATGTTAAAGCACGGGTGGGGATGTTTCAGACTGGCTGGAAGTTTACAAAATATACACGCAACTGTGTAGAAGAAGGGGAACTATGAGATCGGGTGATTTCCCAGTAAGCATCTGCTGCGTACCCAGAGTTCCCATGTTAGTAACGCATGCGTATTCATCACAAGGAGACTTTTCAGCACTGGGAGCGCTCAAGGCCGTCACACCGGCAGAGAAGCTCGAGTCAGGTTGGCCGGACGAAATTCGGCGGAATCTCTAAGGTTGAATGCCATTGGTTTTGTTTTCAATCGGAACACCCGAGTACCGATACCAGGTATCGTCGTCCTCGATTCGAGATATCGGACTGCTCGCGACTGCTGCCGACGTCCGCCGAGGCGAAAGAATTTAACGGGGAGTCCTCCTCGCCAGTAGACGGCGTTATACTGCCGCGGATTATCAACTCAATCAATGAAATTGTCTTGGTAAAAAGAGCGTTCAACTTTAGACGTCTCACTGTAACGGCCACTTTTTAAACCTGACGTGCTTCTTTCGCAAATACCTGAGTGGGGTGGGGGGGTGGGGAAAAAATGTCCGTGGTCTGTTTTTATTTCCTTAAAAACTCAAGCAGCTAACATGTTCCTTTATTCCCTTTAATTTACTTTGTTACTCTATATCGACACATAATGCAACGTTTGTTTTTTTTTTCCTCATTGATAAACTGGGATTTCTGTTTGACAATAGTTAACTTGAATGTTTTTTTGTTGTTGTTGTTTGTTTGTTTGTCTTCTTTTCCTGATTGTACTACCTACAGTAATGAATGAACCGTACCTCAAAAGTTATCAGCTGACAAAGGACTAATCACTTCACTACCTCCAGTTTTGGTCATGCCGGTTTACTCTCAGTATGAGCAACGCTGATTTCTACGAATAATCTGCGGTGTATCAAAAACCGCAGAAGGTCGTCGTTTGAAAGTGCATTTCTCACCCTCAAGTGGCTTTCAGATTTGAATATTGTGTGTCGTACTCGTGGCTATGTTTTCTCCTTTTTTAATGAGTTGGTATACTTGATTAGGTGTCATGTGTACGCAAATGTGACCCCCCCCCCCGCCCCCACTCTCTTTTTCTTGTTCTATGGTTAAACCAGATGTATATGGGATTGCTTTTTATTTTGGGAGATATTATTGTACCTTTTTTTTTTTTTTTTTTTTTTTTAAAACCCAAGCCCCGAGGTAGAGGCTCAGAGGAGCCACATTGATTCTTTCAACGTGCTTCGTGCACAGCAGTCGAAAGCGTGCCGCGCTCTACTCAAAAGAGCTCGCGCACCTACGTCATAAAATCACTTTACGTCGCCATATTGCCGGTCAAGCTAAGCGTTGCTCAATGCTATGTCGGTTGGAGATGACACGGAAATATGTCGTGTAGCGCGACGCCCAGAGTCTTGTCCGATACCGTCAGACATTTAGAAGGTGAAAATAAACGACGGTACGTGGAAAAATTGGATAAACTCAGCATAGAGGACCCGTATTTAATGCCGAAATTGAGGTTTTCTCCGATAAGAAATTGGACTGTAAATTCGCTCCCGCTTGTCTTTGTCAACTGGTTATATACATGGATCTGGCGAGTAAGTCGTCACGATTTACACGGAAAAGTTTGAAAGCGTAGAAAAGTCTGGAAGCATACAAATACTTTGTTGCTGGATCTGTAGTCATCAGGAATAAGTCCTACATTGTGACGGTTTTGATGGCTCGTGAACGCGGAAGTGTGTTCGGCCACACGTTAACCTTTGCCGGAATTCATCGATCTTTTCCGCAAGTATTCAATCCAAATACCAATATTTAAATAAATGACCCCTGGTTTTCCACAAACACGCAGTCATTAACTATGATTGGGGAAAAAAAAAATAAAGAAAGATGGAGTCGTCTGCACGGAATGTACATGGAAGCGAATGCGGCCACACTTAACCTCCATAAACCTCAGCTCTGTTTGACTGGCAATATGGCGCCGTGAAAATGGTGTGTCAGCGCATAAAGCGCACTTTCTTCACCCCAGGAGCTGTTAATCGCGTTCCTCCCGTGACCCAAATCGGAAACGAGGCAGTAGTTTGATTCCGAAAATCACTGTAACAATTGGGACTATTTTTAAAGATAGGAAAAAGAACTGCTTGAACATCGGATTCAGTGATTCTGTCACGTACACTAGAGGGAGCCAAGGTGCCACACGGTTTTTAATCTTACATACGTAATTGTCACTGAAGTTGTTGCATAGCGTTTTACAATTTTCAACGCAGATTGATTTTAAAACGTATATCTTTAAACCTTATAATATCTTTTCTTAAAGCTCCTGATATTACAAAGAAAAAAAATCCCATCAGAGGAAAATAAAAACTATATATAGCACGAGAAAAAAGTATTCTTATTCTGTTCTTGTTATATTTTCATATTTTCCCATATTATTTGGACTTCTCTAAAATGCTTTTTTTCCTCGAAAAAAAAATACCAATAACATTTCTTCTTGTGATATTACAAAAAAGTGTTTCCTGAAAATAAATGTGGCTTTATTTTGTCGCGACATTACACATTTTGTTTTTCCTGAAAAACAAATTACAATACTCATTTAATATTAAGAAAATAAAATGTAATTCCTTGTAATGATAACTTTTCTTTTCTTTGAAATGAGCTTATTCCTGTAATTTGACTTTTTTTTTTTTTTTGACATCTCTGCGTTTCAGCCTGAACGGAAACGAGAATAAAATCGTGTTTCTCCCCCAAAACACACAAGTATTTGCAGCGCACGCTACAACGAAGGCTGCCCGGCGAGCTGATTGATTGTTGAAGCCACTGTGGGTAAACTTTCAGCTCTGGGAGTCTTTAAAAAAAAAAAAAAAAAAAAAAGTTACTCGTCATTACCTTCATATTCTCGTACAATCAGATAATACACATTACTACCTCTCAAAATGCCGTTGCTTTTTTTTTTTTTTTTTTTTTACCTCAATATCAAACCTAAATACTGTTTTGACATCCAGAGAACATTGGGTGGACATCTTGAAATTTTATTTTAATTTTTTTGTTGCCGGGATTCATTTTATGACTGTTTTTTCTATTCACCTCAACTGAACTTGTAAGTTTTATTGTGTAGTAGAAGCCGGGAGGCGCGTGGTTGGATTTTTTTCCTGAGCTCTCACCATTGTGGTTATATATATATATATATTTTTTTTCTCTTCAAAGTCATCTAACGTCTAAAGTATCTAACTTTTATTTTGTTTTTTGTTTTCCTATCCACTTCCTGTCTTGGATTACACAACTTTTACTCGCTCGCTAAAACGTCTTTATAGATATTCACTGCGTTTTATTCAGCACAATAAATAAGAATAATGAAAAAAAAATAATAAAAAAGTTTGGCATCCAGAACGTGTGTGAGTTTTATGTGCTATTGTAAATACAATTTTGGGTCACCATTGGTGATGCATTAAATTCCCGTGTATTATTACAATGTGTTATTATTATTACTATTATGCAGATCAGATATTAATTCAATACAAATTGGAGTCTTTTGCAAAATGTATTAACTAAACTGTACTTATGTAGTGATTATTTTGCTCACCGCTAGAGGGAGCACACGTGCCACTAGTTGCACAAGTACGCGCACTGAATCACTGTTATGTATCACAAAATACTAAAAAATTGATGACAAATATGACTCATCACTCTTATTTGAAACCAAGAATCGAAATCAAAGCGTCTTTTTTTGTAAGCGACTAAAGAAAAGGAAACACTTATTCCAACTTGTGTTCAATTGCTCATTCATGATTCCATTTTTTTTTTTTTTTTAAACACCGCCATATTGAGATTTGAAATGTGTTTTTCATACAGCAAAGCTGCGGACGTACTGTTGTGGTTTCCTTCATATGCACGACCACAAGAGCAGCAAAGTGCCCGTCGATCACGCTCGTTAATGTGGAGTCTACTTCTCTCCCAAGGAAACGACCGCAAAGGCCCCTTTGGGGAATACAAACCGACCGCGATTATTTTTATGAAAGTCCGCTGATTTTTATTTTTATTTTTTTAATGAACAATTTTCAGTTGTGGTGGATGATAAGTGGTTAATTGTGGTGGGGAAAAAAATCCCAGGCCTGGCTCGGGATACTAACTGTTAGCATTTACCATGTTAGCAATGTTAGCATTCTACTTACAGTATTACATACGGCTTTGATATATATTCATGTTTTGATAATGTTTTTGGTGGCACGGTGGAACAGCTGGTAAACCGTTGGCTTCACAGTTCAGAGGACCCGGGTTCAATCCCGGCCCCGCCTGTGTGCAGGTTGCATGTTCTACCCCGTGCCTGCGTGGGTTTCCTCTAGGCACTCCAGTTTCCTCCCACATCCCAAAAACATGCAACATTAATCGGACACTAAATTGCACGTAGGTGTGATTGTGAGTGCGGCTGTTTGTCTCCATGTGTCCTGCGATTGGCTGGCGACCAGTTCAGGGTGTGCCCCGCCTCCTGCCCTCTGACAGCTGGGATAGGCTCCGGCACTCCCCGTGACTCTTGTGAGGATAAGCGGCAAAGAAAATGGATGGATGGATGTTTTCAGTTTTGAAGGACAATTAGTACTTAATTGTGGTGGAAAATAAATTCCCAGGCCTCGCTCAGGACACAAAGTCTATTTACCATGTTAAGATTTTTTGTTTGAGTAATTTTAGCATGTTAGCACTCTACATACAGTATTACATTTGGCTTTTATATATTCATGTTTTTACGAAACTCCAGACATAAGAAGGGGTGGAAATCAAATTTCGTTTGCACAAATAACGACATCGTGCGCACAAAACAGTTATTTGATACGTACAAAGTCGTTTTTTGTGCTCACGAAATAGTAATAATGTGCACAAAGTGACAGGGGCTTCATACTGGACAGGAGGGTAAGCAAATTGAACGCACCCTCTTTTTGAAAGTGAAGGTCAGTATAGGCTGAAGCGCAAAAACTACAAAATTGGATGACAAATGATCCGAAAATAAGTTTACATTGAAGCGTGTTGTGCAGTTTCGGTTGCGTTGTTCGTCCGTAAAAGTGCGCAAAAGATTTGGTTACCCCTCAGGTCCAGTAAGGCGCCACGGTTATACAAATTATTTCTTTGCGCGCACGTTCTAGTAGTTTGTGTGCCAATTTAGCAGGTCGTGCCAACGAACTAGTATTTCGTATATATAGCATGTCTGGGATGTCATATGGTTTTTGAACATGTTTTCAATTAGGTTATCGCTGCATTGTAGACATCGGCATGGTAGCTTTTAGCATGTTCGCATTATTTTTTTTCTAGCTCCGCCTTTTTAAAATAAGGCAGGTGGTGAACAAAGGTGCGATTGAATCCCTTCCCAACAACTTCAAACGCGTGATTACTTTTGTACAAAGTCTCAAAGCCGTGATGGAGTGACTCAACCCTGAGTCACGTCCACTTAGTTCGTTTGCCTCACGTGAGTCAGCGCACCATCACTTCCGCCGGAGTCAAGTCATCAAAGAACATTGCCAGCGGCTTTCATTCTTTCAAAGACTTGGCGCTAGTCTTGTTTTTCTTCCATTCATCCCATCTTCTGCGCCTCTTTGTTTCCTGTTCAGGGTCGCGGGGAGCACAAAGTCCCAGAGTGGAAACTGAACTCAACCGTACCAGTCAGAAAGTCAAATGTGACTCTTTCACTCGTGACAAACTCATTTAAAAAAATAACCCTAGATGATTTTGTTATTGTTATTGTACATGACATGTGTATGGAAGCGTCACACAAAAAAAAAATCCCGTTTTTCGGGCTATTTTTTTTTTCCATTTTTGGACTATTTGTTCTGTTTTTCGAACAATTTTTTTCAGTTTTTTGGGCTATTTTTTGGACTATTACCCCCCCCCCCAGAGTTATCAGGACACATCGAACTCACGCGAGAACCTGTGAAAAACAAGTGACTCTTGGGAGACTCCGTAATAAGGAAAATGACCATCTTATTTAGTTTGATCACATTTTATTTTGATATGGGATTAAGACACTGGGAGATACGCTCGTCTCTGAGTCACATCGATGGTATCGTTAACTCAGGAAAAAAAAAATAGCTCAAAAAAGAGAGAGGGAAAAAAATAGCCAAAAAACAGAAAAATATAGCCCCAAAAACAGGGGGGAAAATATTAGTCCGAAAACATAAAAAATAGCCCGAAAAACAGGATTTTTTTTTTTTTTGGGTGTGACAGCAATGCGCTTCCGTACACGTGTAACGCGAAGCTAGTTTAGTGTGAATTTTACTGTCTTATCTTTAAAATTATTTTAAAAAGTTTTTTTCCTGTATTTTTTTAACACTTTATACTTTTTTAAATCACCTTTTAACGTTTTCATATTGACTACTTATTTTTGGTGGAAAAAATGTGGCTCCAGGATTAGGGACGGGAATCGACACCTCCCTCTAGTGGTTCCTACGGCGCATTACAAGAGAATTTCACAGCACGTGCTCTATTTTAGTGTGAAAGGGTTCCACTTTCTGCGTGCGTTTAAATCCAAATTACAATGTTTAGTCGTGAATTTTGCTGTTAAGTGCTCACTTGGATTAATGAATGAGGAAGAGTGGTGATAAAAACAAGCTTCCGTGTCAAAGGTGGCTGGTTGATATTTTAGTGCGAAGGGTTACAGCTTCCGGTAGACTTTGGACCCAGGAAGTGGTACTTGACTGCTTCTCTTGGCATCTTGAAAATAATACCTAAAAATATACAATTTGTCACAATGTCTGCGAGGAACCCGGGGACCCGGCTGGGTAAGTTCGAGCCAATTAAACCTCACTAATACCGAACACGCTCCGAAAAATGTCCGATCGTCCCTCATTGGACACTTTTTTTTTCTTTTTATTTGTCAGGGTCGCCTTCTTTCCTCTCGTTTGTTTAATAAGTTGCAATTTGGAGGTGAACAACCTGCAAAACGAAGGGATGGAGCTTTGCGGCACAAATGCAACTGACTTTTTTTCTTGCTTGTTGTGAAGAAATGCTTGATGCCATCTCGTGGCCATGTAATTACAAACTCATGACCACTCGGTGTGGCTTAAACGCATTTTCTTTCAAGATTTCTTTATGTTTGTGAGAAACTCCATTCCAAAATCACTAGACTACAAAAAAAAAAGATCATTTGCACGCCTCTCCCTGTAACAAACAACCACGTTTTTTTGGTGAATTACAGCTTAAGATGCAATTAAACGCACGCCCTCCACTTCTTGTCAGCACGCGCTTTCTTAAGATGAATGACAACAAGAAAGAAATTCCACAAAATACTTGCACAAAACGACATATTTGTACTTTGACACTGAACGAAATGGTGGCTGGATATAATGAAGTTCGCTGACGCCATCTAGTGGCAGTTTTTGTAGCTCAACCTTGCCAACTTTTTTTTTTTTTGCTCATGACGTAAATCCATTCATCCATTTTCTGTGCCACTTATCCTCACGAGGGTCGCGTGGAGTGCCAAAGCCTATCGCAGCTGTCAACGGGAAGGAGGCAGGGTATACCCTGAACCTGTTGCCAGCCAATCGCAGGGCACGTCGAGACAAACACCTCCACTCACAATCACACCTAGGGGCAATTTAGAGCGTCCAATAAATGTTGCATGTTTTTGGGATGTGGGAGGAAACCGGAGTGCCCGGAGAAAACCCCACACAGGCACGGGCAGAACATCCAAACTCCACCACAGGCGGGACCGGGATTGAACCCGGGTCCTCAGAACTGTGAGGCCAACGCACATAAAAATAAATAAATAAATCATGCGATGCTGATCGGATATAAACAATTTCATGAACGCAGGGCCGGAGGTGACCCAAAATTATGTTTCCAAATTATATTAATCAGGAAAAATGTCAGTCAACATGCTCCCTTCCGTCATTTTCCATCAGATCTGGAGTGGATCTCCAAGGTGAGAGTGAACACACAAGCTGTGCTGAGGAGAGCGCAGTGCATCCAAGGACTGAAGATCCCCAAGAAACAGTGGCAGGTAATACAACGTTTGCGTGAAATATTCCAAAACGGTTATAAGTGGTTAGCCCCTCTTCTCCAACCCCCCCAGGCCGCCTGGCTGCTGAAGGCCGTCACCTGCATCGACCTGACTACTCTGGCTGGGGACGACACGCCGTGCAACGTTCACCGGCTGTGCATGAAAGCCACGCAGCCCGTCCAGTACGAGCTCCTCAAGAAGATGGATATGCACGACAAAGGTCTGCCGGGTTCTACCAAAAATTTTGCTTTAGAAGTACCACCGTGTATTATTATCATTATTATTATTATTTTTTTTGTGTCGAGGCGACCCCTTATCTAAGGTCAAGATCGAGCAGTTTGATTTACAACCTGCAAGGGGGAGACACAGACCAGTTGAAGTCATTCGGTCTCTTCCCCGTCTGTGCTTTTGTGTCTGAAGGCGTGACGACTGCCGCGGTGTGCGTGTACCCGTCGCGCGTGGCCGACGCCGTCAGATCACTCGGCGGCGCCAAATCCAAACTTCCCGTCGCGTCGGGTAAGTCGCCTTAAAAGTGCAAAAAAAAAAAATAATTGTAAAACTAACAACTAATTACTATACAAGAATATTTAAAATTGCATCCTATCTTTTGGCATTATTATGAAATGTAAATTTGTCCTGGTCGATCCACGTTTCAAATGTGATCATTGTTATCATAATCATTTAAATCATTGTGATGTTTAAATTGATTTAATTCGATTTATTATAAAAAAAAAACAGGGTTATCTTCAAATAATTGACCTTCTTTCAAAATATGTGGCCATGTTTATCCACGCATCCATTTTCTTTGCCACTTATCCTCACGAGGAGTCCTGGAGCCTATCCCAGCTGTCAACGGGCAGGGGACGGGGTACATCGCGCTTAGAGACAAACAGCCGCACTCACAATCACACCTACGGGCAATTTAGAGTGTCCAATAAATGCTATGTATGTTTTTGGGGATGTGGGAGGAAACTGGAGTGCCCAGAGAAAACCCACACAAGCACGGGGAGAACATGCAAACTCCACACAGGTGGGGTAAGGATCGAACCTGGGTCCTCAGAACTGTGAGGCCAACGCTTTACTAGCTGAACTACCGTGCCGCCTTTGGATTTAATTTATTTAATTTAATTTATTTAAAAAACAAATATTGGGCTATCTCTCCGAATATTTTACTTTCAAAACACGTGGCCATGTTTAATTTAATTAAAAAAAAAAAGTGGAAGGGCCCACGACTTTACACTTTAAAATCAAAATTAATGTGTATATTTTTAAAATGTAGATTTGAATTTATTGGTCGATCAGGTGGTAACGCGTTGACCTCACAGTTCTGAGGACCCGGTTTGGATCCCGGCCCCGCCTGTGTGGTGTTTGCATGTTCTCCCTGTGTCTGCGTGGGTTTTCCTCCGGGCACTCCGGTTTCCTCGCACATCCCAAAAACATGCAACATTTATTGGACGCTCTAAATTGCCCCGAGGTGTGATTGTGAGTGCAGCTGTTTGTCTCTATGTGCCGCGATTGGCTGGCGACCAGTTCAGGGCGTACCCCGCCTCCTGCCCGTTGACAGCTGGGATAGACTCCGGCACTCCCCGCAACTCTCGTGAGGATAAGCAGCAAAGAAAATGGATGGATTTGAACTTTTCGACAGTATGCGCCTTGTTAGCTGCACCTCAGTATTCAAACGAATGCCCCCCTCTAGTGGCCACAGGTTTCCCTTCAGGTCAGACCCCCCTGGAGAGCCGCCTGGCAGAAGTCGGCGCGGCCGTCGCCGACGGGGCCGCCGAGATCGACGTCGTCATCAACAGGACGCTCGCTCTCACGGGCCAGTGGGAAGGTAAAGAGAGCATCGTAAAGAATAGATTGCGTCCGGCTTATTGCTCACAACCTAAAACGGAGCAACCCGCGCTTGCCACCCGCAGCCATGTATGACGAGATCTGCCGGTTCCGGGAGGCCTGCGGCGACGCCCACTTGAAGACCATCCTGGCCGTGGGCGAGCTGGGCACCTTCGCCAACGTCTACAAGGCCAGTTTGGTGGCCATGATGGCCGGTGGGTGGCCGCACAAACGATCCGACGTAAAGAGCTGATTACGGAACCGAATTGTCGGGTTGGCGGGGAGGGGGGGGGGGGGTTAGAGATCATTATTAAAATGCATCGCTTTTGTCGCCACTCTCACTTCTTAATCTCCTCTTGTTCCTATGAATTGCGGATGAGATTCCTGAAATTGAATGATAATTTCACCTATTAATCTCTGACGCGGGCTATTTTCCTCCGCCGGTACACCCCCCCCCCCTCTCGCCCACCTCCCTCTTCCCGCACAAATGAATGGCGCTTCATTACCGCCACCCGTATTTAATAACCGTTATCCATTATCTGGTAATTAAGACACCCCGTAACGAATCTTAAGGATTATGCCACTTTGAGGGAACGCGAGGGGGGAATGCTAAAAAAAAAAAAAAAAAAAGACCTGACTAGAAAAATACATAACGCAGGTCTTTAATGAACTGGAAAATGTTCATCTTGTTCTGTTCGGTAATGAACAGTCATTACGCACACCGGGGAGACAGAAGGGCTGATTATCACTCTTTAGTTTGTGGATCATCTATTAAAAGAGCGTCGTTTCATCTTCTATTTTTACCGGGGACGGCTGATAATTGGCTGTGAGGGAAGGGAAGGAAAAATGAAGGATTTTATTGATGGGGGGGGGGGGGTACAGCTGCCCAATGTCAGACATCGGCGGCAACATCTGTTCTTGTCGGACCGCGGCGCCGAGAGTCCGCTTTGCACTTTCTCGTCGTCTGGTTGGGATTTAAATAGAAAGCGGCCCAACGGGAACGGTACTGAACGATGACGTGATAGAATACATCCAAAAATGCGTGTTTATCGAAAATTAGATGTCATGTTTCAGGACTGCTTTGAGAAGGGCTCGTTAAATCACTCATCTGATTCATCGGTCGGGGTCCAAATGTATTAACTATTTGCACACCAACTCTCGTCAACTTTTGAAACAACCCCTTCAACCCACCAGGTTCCGACTTCATCAAGACGTCCACGGGCAAGGAGTCCGTCAACGCCACCTATCCCGTTGCCGTAGTGATGGCGAGGGCCATCCGCGACTACTTCCTGCGTACGGGCCACAAGGTAAGGCGTCATTACATTGCCACACCGGTCGCTCACGTTTGACGGGCGCGATGGCGCGCGGGCACCAAAAATCACACGCGTAAAATTTGTTACGAGTCGAAAAAATATTGAAAGGTTAAAGTCGCTTATTTTGGTGTATTTGAAATTTTGGTACAGATTTGACCAAAAAAAAAATCATGAAAGTTGATACATATGATTTGCCTTCACGAGCCACATAAAATCGTGCAGTGGGCCGGATCTGCCCCCCAGGCCTTGAGTTTCACACCTATGATATGGATCATCTACTGCTATATTGACAATAGCTAGCGCCGTAAATCACACGAGATTATAACAATACATCACGATGAAATAAAATGATTCGATGATGTGAATATTTAGTTTTGAAATTGAATGTCTATTGGCCTCTTTAAAAATGTCTGCCTCAGTTTTTGCAGTGTCAACGAATTATGATTATGGTATTAGGTAACAACTACATACTCGGGTATAACTAAGTAAGTTATTTTAAGGTCTTGAGAATCCATTCCCAATCACACCCACAACTTTATATCTGCGGGCATGACTGACCACGCCCACAACTTTATATCCGCGGGCATGAGTGACCACACCCGTACATTTTTCAAATGCGAGTGACTGTCACACTGCTGCAGTTATCCCAGTTTTCAGTTATGCACAGGATATAAAATTGGTTGTTGTCCGACCTCGCTCCCATTTATTGCATTCAAAGCTTTTTGGGCCGTGAGTTTCAACGCTGCGTCAGTCTTAATTCTGTGGCCTGGCCCCTTAGGTGGGCTTCAAGCCGGCAGGGGGCATCCGGACGGCCAAGGAGTCTTTGGTGTGGCTCCTCCTGATCAAAGAGGAGCTGGGCAACGACTGGCTCTCGCCTCAACTCTTCCGCTTGGGCGCGAGCAGCCTGTTGGCCGACATCGAGAGACAGGTGGGTGCGCCAAAGACCGAAAACCGGGTCCCTGAAAACCGCCGCAATTGTTGAAACCGTGTCTCGTCGCTCGGGCAGATATATCACCACGTAACGGGACGGTACGCGGCCTACCACGAGCTTCCGATGGCCTGAAGATCTGGAGACGCTACAAATAACCAAATGGACCTCAAGTTCACCACGCAAGCCTCGCAATATTATTTGGAAAATATGAGTTTGTTCCTTTGGTGGAAAATCAACATTCCAAAACTGGCAATAAAATTGTGCACTTGTGAGATGAATGAGATTTGTCTTTCCTCGTAAACGTCCCTGAAACTTGGGAACCACATCCCCGACTTTCTTCCTCAAACTCGCCCGCGTGATTGTTCCGATGCCCGTCAGGCGTCCCGACCTCAACAGACCCCCCCCAACCCCCCACCGGCGATGCGCGCCGAATCCGTTATGGAGGCTTCACCTTCTTAATTTCATTAGCAAGCCAACTGAAGGGTGCGGGGGATTAACCGGGGGTGTTAACGTGAGTTTAAAAGATCTGATTGAGCAGCTCACAAAACTGAGGAATCATTTGAAGACCCCCCCCCCAAAAAAAACTTGATTCTCCCTCGTCTTTCTCTCCGTGTTTTTCCTTTCAATTAAGATATCAGAAGGCTTGACCTTGAAGCAAAGAGAGTGGAAATGAGCGAATTCATTACGGGAGCGTGTTGGGAGAAAAATGTGGGAGAAACTCCAGGGAGAAAGAAGTTCTGCTCCTAAACGAGGAGGGAAAGGGGCTGGGAATGAGGGCGAGAAACTTCCTAACCAAGGAATCAAAAGCAGTTTTTCGATAGAATCCACCAACGGGGGCAAAAGTGTCGGACGCAGGATGCCTCTAGTGGTACGGTTGAGAACTGCTGAATTCATCCGTCCATCCATGTTCTTAGCCAATTAGCCTCACAAGGGTTACGGGGGTGTTGGAGCCTACCCCAGGGGTTAACGGGCAGGAGGCGGGGCACACCCGAACTGGTCGCCACCCAATCGCAGGGCACATGGAGACAAACAGCCGCACTCACAATCACACCTCGGGGCAATTTAGAGTGTCCAATAAATGTTGCATGTTTTTGTTCTCCCCGTGCCTTGCGTGGGTTTTCTCTGGGTACTGCGGTTTCCTCCCACGTCCCAAAAACATGCAACATTAATTGGACACTCTAAATTGCCCCGAGGTGAGATTGTGAGTGCGGCTGTTTGTCTCCATGTGCCCTGCGATTGGCTGGCAACCAGCTCAGGGTGTGCCCCGCCTCCTGCCCGTTGACAGCTGGGATAGGCTCCAGCGCTCCCCGAGACCCTCCTGAGGATAAGCAGCAAAGAAAATGGATGGATGAATATTACTCAATACTTTACACTACTACGTAACTATATTTTAACATTTGTGACAGGAATAAAGATGATTGTAATCTGTATCCCCCTCGCCCTCCTCGCCCGTCCTCCCCCCACAACTTTACATCTGAATTACATATTGGATACATTTAAAAATCCCTCTCACGTGAATGCATCCATTCATTTTCCATCGCGCTTATCCTCACTCGGGTCGCGGGTGATTTATTCGCAGCGAACGATGCCACCTGTGATGGAAATAAATGATGCAAAGTGACAACTTTTAAATTGTTTTCCGTTCTCGTGCTCCCCGCCACTCCTCGCCGGATAACAAAAGAAGAAGAAGAAAGAAAAAGAAAAAAAAACGCTCCTGAAGCTGTGCAAGGTGTGGACGGGGTGGCGGTGATGGAGTGAGCTCGCACGGCCCGGTTTTTGATGGATTAGTCCCACTTACATAAAGGCATGTAGATCATCTCAAATCTGGACCATCGGTCAGCACGCCGCCACTTGATAAGACGGAGTCTGGAACCCGCTTGATTGATTCCCCGGGCCATCGACTCAGATCCCGCTCGCAGCGTTTCGCTTCATTAGCTTCCACTTAATGGCCTCGTTCGGGGGTTCAAACCCTCCCTGGGTATTCTTCAAACAACCTGTTTTGTGTCATGGACGCGCTGAACACTTTCTAGTAGACACGCAGACACGAGAGCAACGTCGAAGCGCCCTCGTTGGGATTTTTCACGACGACGCGACAATGGCTTCTGGCTGGGAATCGGTCTTCAATGGACTGGATTCGTCAGTCTCTTCATAACTACTCCGACTATATTTTTTTTTCCCTTAGGAAATCTTCTTTTCCCCCTTTTTGTGCTCAGACCAAACCGCGTCTAATACAAAAAAACATTTTGTAATCAATTATTTACTATCAATCTATCAGATTTCAAATTTGTCCTCAAAGGGGCAGAGGCCCTCGATGACATCAACATTTTTGGAGTCCTCCGATAAGATACTTAGCATGTTACGTCATGAGTCACATGACTTTTGTTTACCATGCCCACTGGACGGCAAAACTACAATCCAACTCGCGTGTTTTAGTGATCTTTTTGTGAATATTGGCTAGCTTATAAGCATCTTACCGCCTTTTCATCACAGTATTTCATTGTTTGGCTTATGGTTGTAAGAACAGACAGGAAAAGGGGTCTGACACTTCAGGCGTTGTTTACATTTTGTTAGCTAGGCATTCAGCTAATTTCCTGTGGTATCCTCCACACTTGTTACATATCTTTACGGAGGTCTTTTGGCTGTCAATATGCCAACCAGCAGCCGCAGTGAAACTTTGCATTCCAGGTTTGCGGTGGATAACGTGAACCTCGTGGCTGTCGCTAGCCGTAGCCTTTAGCTGCATTTTTGCTAACTCGTGGGAGCGGGCTAGGCCGAGCGTGAGCGCTGGCCCCTGGCTGAGTAACTTTTTGCGCACACTCGGTGAGTTGGTAGCGAAAACTATGCGGTCTCTGACCATCTCACCGCTGTTTGTGTAGTTACAGTCTTTAACCAACAGCTTGAGCGCTCAAATGACTCACAATTACCTTGCACCTTCTCGTGAAACTTCTTTTTACCGGTATGGGGTTTGCTTTCGGCGTGAGGTCATCAGAGAATTTTTCGTAATTTTCTTTTTTTTTTTTTTTTTTTTTTTAGCAACTTGTCTTCGTCTCCGGTCAGTGTCCACGTATTGCCGTCATCCCGTCCTTTATCACCGATCCACAGCAGGAAGAAACTGAACTTTTCCTCTTCAGCTCTGTTTTTAAGCGGTCCCGTGAACACAAGTTCGGCAGGTTGCTTGAACCTCCGCCACGCATCCGAGTCGGAACACCGAACGCCCCCTCGTCGTCTTCCTTCGTTTTTTTTCTTTCCCGTGAATCCGTAGTTATGCTTCCGTCACTCTGACACCGTGTTATGATGTTGCTGTCGTGTTATTGAATAATGTAGCCGTGAGTCCAACTGTACTTTTTAACATGGGTGATAGTTATTTCGCTTCCCAACCTCTCTAGCTCACTTCCTTATCGTCCTGTATCGTCGCGCCCCGCTGACGTCGACACAATGCTCTCAGTTTCACATGTGGCTTCTTTCTTTATTCCTCACACCAGCACAAGTGCCCCAATAGTTTGTGGTTAGTGTTCGTTTGTCAAAGGACTTTCAAGATAAAAGCTGAAACGATAACCGTAGCCAAAACATTACAGTAAACATTTATCGCTTCCTCGCCATGATATGTCGACACGATCTAGCCGTCCAAAACAAACAAATGTGTGGTCGGCGTGACGTCAGTGTAAAGTATCTATAGGTTGGTCAGAGTTCAACTTGCCGAGCACGTTTATAGCAATCTGCAGACATGACTACAATTAATCATTAGCATCTCTGCTAATTATTTTACACCCCAAAACGGCCCGCCGTAACGTCAGCATCTGATTGGCCGGTCTAGCAGCGTTCAATTACTTTTCACAACTGTAGGGGGAGCCTGGAACCGACGCCCCAATCATTAGCTACAATGTACATTGTGGTGTACGTCGTCGTGTACTTGCTGTGTATTTGTGTCATGAGGCATCGCGCGTGTTTGTTTGCATTGCAACCCCCCCACCGCACCCGCCGCCCCCATCCACTGAGAGGTCGGTTTGGATGAACGCCCGGCAGGCCAGCGGTGATCAAGTCCCTCACGCCTGACAAATCGTCTTGCCGAGATTGATTGTTTTCTCCTTGTTTAATTCATCAGTGTTTCTTTAGCCCGTGGCGGCGGTGAAAAACGACACTTACCCGGGCCCCGGCGTCCCACACGTAGTTTATGATGAAGAAAAAATGGCCGAGCGGGCCTCGCCGTCAGTAATGGCCCGGCTATCCATTATCAGCGGCACTTTGGATTTTGTCACGCTGTTTGTGGCGGATGACGAATGAATGTGCATGTTTAAAATAAATAAAAGTATCGCTTGATGCTGTTGGATATCGTGGCCATTTTGCGTGAACGAGATTCGAAGAGAAATGGCCTGAACACGGACGGGCCAAAGAGAAAAAGATTGAGCTCAAATGATAATTGTTTGAGTTGCTGATTGTAAATTGATAAATGTTAAAAGACAGATTTTATATACCTTTGTTATATTAACCCATTCATGGGCAGGGTGGCAATTTTTTGCCTTATTGAGATAAGTCTCCTAACAGGGCACAATCAAGGAAATAACATTCGTTTGTGGTTAAGTTATATGATAACTTTACTAATTTATAATGTCGTTCCAAAAATGGGACACTGTCCGCAAGAGGGTACTTGGGTTTTCTAAGTAGATCGTCCCAAAAACCAGAATCAGAATCAAATTAAAACACTTAAATATTTTGATATACTGAAGGATATAATGCGTGAAAATGATGTCCCAAAAATGGGACGCTGCCCACGAAAGGGTTTTAAATCAGTTATGAATTGTGATAAAACTCCTTATGAACTGTCAAATTAAAAAAAATGTGACTTATCTTGTTTAAATGTTTTTTTTATTTTGACAGAATTATTTTATGGTTGACCTAACGTTGGTTGATTAAGATTTAGCGGATTAGGACCAACAATCGTGAATTGCAAGCCACGAACTTCTTGTCTCCAGTCTTGATACACTGGCAGCCATCTTTTTTGTGGGGAGGAGGGGAATCGGATTTGTGGGTGGAGATATCGTTATATATGTGCTGTCTTCCACATGCAGCTGCAGCTTGCAAATATTTGTAAAATCGAAGATTGTACTGATTATGCCATGGAATAATCAAATAAAAGTACTGTATTTTCCGCACTATAGGACGCACTGCATTATAAGGTGCACCTCCAACGAATGGCCTATTTTAAAACTTTTCCCCATAAATAAGGCGTACCGGGTTATAAGGCGGATAGAATAGACGCTAGAGTAGAGGCTGGGTTTACGTTATGCATCCATTAGACGGAGCTGCACTAAAGGCTCAATATTGATCCACATATAAGGCGCACCGGATTATAAGGCGCACTGTCAGCTTTTGAGAAAATTAAAGGCCTTTAAGGGCGCCTTGTAACACGGAAAACGGGGTACACATTTTGCGTCATTAAACGTGCGTGTGAGGTGCAGTTATTTTGTAGACTTGGGGTCGCCGTCCTTGCATCCGACTGTAGTATCTGGGACTGTGAGTGTGTGTTTTAAAAGGCGGGGCTTGGGCTGGCGAGTGACGTGGGTGTCAGCGATCGAGAGTGTCGATTAAACCGCATGTTGAGTTTGTTGCGCGAGATTTTGCTTCAACTTGTTTTTTTTATAATTTACAAAATGTTTACAATGTTAACGATTGGAATGTGACCACGCCCTTATGAGTCATGTTCAGAATTTTTTTTTTCTACAGTTATAGCTCATTTGTTGGATGTTGTTTTCAAGCCAGCTTTGATCACACACACACACACACACACACACACACACACACACATACAAAAAAAAAAAAAAAAAAGCCCCCCCATGACTTCCATCCTGTTTGTGCTCAAACATCCACCCGGAAGCCCATTCAAGGTTGCGGCAGGTGAAATTCAAAGCAAGAATAATTGGCCCTCAGACTGCAATGATATTAATGATACAATTAGAGCGGGTCTTTGGTTTCCTCAACGCCAGAAACAGGTTGTGATAGGTGATACCGGGGGACTTCACTAGTGTCAGTCCGATCCTTCTGATGCCGCGCTGATCCCGCCAAAGTGGGAGGCTGGCACGCGCTCATTTCCCATGGCGCGGCCGCGTTGCCTTTGAGCGCTGACCTTGCTTGGATGCTCCCTCGCGGCGGGAGAAGAGATGGAATACATGTTTGAGAGATCAAACGGCTCCGGCCTCACCTGTCTGAGGCTCGCTGGCAATTAGAAAAGTTGATCAGCATCGGTTCCGACGAAGCGGCGCCGGCGCACTCGTGACACGGTCCAACGGGTGCCGTCGTAATTATGTTTTGTTATCGAGTTGGCTGCGCTTGAATCCAGTGTTTGTATACATTTGTTGATCATTTTTGAAAAAATGACTGATTGACAGGTTTAATTAATAGTTAAATAGAGTAGGCTATAAAAATGTGATGAAATAGATTGTACAAAATGATACATTTCACAATTTGGGTGCCCAACAATGACTTTATTTGCACGGCAATCACAATATTTGACTTTACAACATATATTGTGAGTACTAGAGGATTAGGCGAGAGAGTCCGAGTCCTTCTCCCAGGAGTGTTAGTCCAGATGTGGAGAAGGTAAAGTGCACGGTCCTTCCACTGAGAGTTGTTCTCCCAACTGATTCCCGAAAATGTTGTACCACTGTTTTGTTTTTCATTCCCTAAGTAAATCTAATAAAAATGTAGTCCTGTTCAATCATTTTAATTTACGTGCTAACCTCCTTCCATTTTAAAATCCAATTAATTCCACCAACCTCCAATTTTAGAAAACCGCCAATTAGGGTTAGGTTAGGGTTTTGGGTTTTTATTTTGCGAAAGAGACTGAAAGTTGTGGCTGTGTAAAAATCTGGGTAATCTTTAGGAGGCAATGATTACTTCTGGATACTTGTTTTGGTCTTGGTTTTGATGGTACCATAACTTCAGGGTGTGCACCGCCTCCTGCTCAATGGTTAGGGTTAGGCTAGGTCAGAAAATGGACGGACGGATGGATGGATGGATGGTATCATAATACTTGAATCCATCCATCCTTCCATTTTCTTTGCTGTTTATTCTTACGAGGGTCGCTGGGAGTTTTGGAGCCTATCCCAGCTGTCAACAGGCAGGAGGCGGGGTACACCCTGAACTGGTTGCCAGCCAATCGCAAGGCACAAAGAGACAAACAGCCGCACTCAAAATCACACCTCACGGCAATTTAGAGGGTTCAATTAATGTTACATGTTTTGGGAATGTGGGAGAAAACCGCAGTGCCCGGAGAAAACCCACGCAGGCACGGGTAGAACATGCAATCTCCACACAGGCGGGGTCGGGATTGAACCCGGGACCTCAGAACTGTGAGGCCAACGCTTTACCAGCTGATCCACCGTGCCGCCACACTTGAATACACAAGGGAAAGTTTTGCCACAGGTTGCATCTCATTCAGTGTCTTCCGAGTTGCCTGAAAGAAAAGAAACAAATAAGGATGAGGGGGGAAAAAGTCAGAGTCCAAACATCAATCAAATCTATCACAATTTCACAAAATATGATAAATAACTGATTTAAACTACATCAATCTCTGGACATCACTTTCACAATACAGATCACATGAAAATGATTGAAATGGAAAATTAAATCTAAATGACATCATAAATCAATTGAGGACACTGAACTTGCGTCAAGGAAATGACAACAAAAGGATTCTCACCATTTCTTTGGCCTTGATGCAAACACAGAACAGCAATAAGAGCCTACGGGACTCGTCGAAAACTTTAGCCGAGTCCTCCAGCCAGAGTGTGAAATTCCAAATGAGAAAAAGTTGACGCGCTTATTTATTCGCCCATGTTTACTCCGATTGGTTTTCCCTCCAGGACACACGGCTGCAGCGTGTGTGTCTCGTCCGTGTGGGTGGTTACAGCGGGGAGGTGAGCGCTTTTGCAACTCGAGCCTCTTTGAAAGTTCCAGTTGTGGACTGGAGCTCGTTCGGGGGAGTTCCAGTGCTTGGGGGCGAAGGGCGGGCGTGGGGGCGGGTGGGGGTCTGGCTTCACAATGCTTTCCTGTGGCAACAGAGAGGCTTTCTTATCCATTTTGGATGATATAGCCACACAGCTTGAAAGAAGCAAGGTGCCTAGGCCAGAGGGGCTGTTGGACCTCCAGAGGAAGAGCAGAAAGAGGGCTGGATAAGAAACACCAAGTTGAAAAGTTCGGGAGTGATTGTGAACTCGGACTCTTGTTGGGCAAAAACTATCGGCTTGAAAAACAGTGGGCAATTGCTTCACACGGTTTGGGTCATTTTCTTGG
Source organism: Syngnathoides biaculeatus (assembly GCF_019802595.1). NCBI lineage: Eukaryota > Metazoa > Chordata > Actinopteri > Syngnathiformes > Syngnathidae > Syngnathoides > Syngnathoides biaculeatus. Next base: position 11,172,109 of record NC_084659.1, on the reverse strand, counting down.
AATACGAACTACCGTGGCACTTTGACTCAGAAGTTCCTGGAGATCCGAACGGTAGCTCGACTGATTTTTGTTGTCACGTGGGAGCAAAAAGTTGAGATAGATTGGCAGTGAACTCCAATCACTCCGGAACAAATACGGAGTTTGGTAGACAGTGAACAATTCTTTCGTAAATAACCCTCAAGCCGTTTATCATCTTTTCCAGCGGAAGTTAGCTGTCCGATTGAGAAATAAAACCCAACAAAAATAGAAAGACTTGCAATGATTTTTGGAAAAATGGGACAGTTGCTCTTGTGCCGACGCTTCTCTCATCTCTTTTCACCTGACCTAAAATATTGCATCTTGAGAAATTGTTTCCAACCTCGTTATAGAGCTCGTGCACCTACATCATAAAATCACGGGACTTTTGTTTACGTCGCCATACTGCCGGGGCAAGCAAAGCATTTCTCAATGATTAGTCGGTTGGAGACGGCACAAAAATATGTCTGATAGCACGATGCCCAGAGTTTTGTTTGATACCGTTAAGGATTTAGAAGGTGATAATAAACGATGGTACATGGAAAAGTGAGAGACACTCGGCAGAGAGGACCCATATTTAATGCCGAAGTCGATGTTTTCGGTGATAAGAAAGTGGACCGTTAACCCGCTTCCGCTTGTCTTGGACAACTGGATCTACACATGGATCTGGTGAGTAAGTCATCGAGATTTACATGGAACAGTTTGAAAGCGTATAAAACTCTGGACGCATACAAATACTTCTGTTCTCAATCAAGAATAAATCCCACATATTGATGGAGCCACTCGGATTTTTTTCAATACAAATACCAATACTTAAATAAATGACCCCTGGTTTTACAGAAACTTGCATTCATTAACTACGATTGGGGAAAAAAACAAAAGACAGCGAGTCGGCTCCTCTGTACACGGAAGCATGTTGCGGCCACACGTTAAACTCCGTAAACATATTTTCTTTTTTTAAATACGCATTGGACTCATTTGAGAACAACGCATATTTAATAAAAAAAAAAAAAAAAACGTCTGTCGGGAGAGGTTTACCGAAGTTTAACGTGTGGCCGCAACACGCTTTCGAGTATGTTGGAGACGACTCCCTGTCGTTTTGTTTTTTTCCACATTGTTCTCAAATGAGCCAATTTGGCATTATAAATACTTCTTGCGAATTTGAGATTGAGAAGAATAATTCCTACCTGAAGTGAAGTGATCGCTACACAGTCATGTGTATTTGGTTGGGCACCATCCATCGCGTTTAATTGCCAAAATCCATCGATATTTTCTGGTGTTTTCAGCTGGTATTCCATAGAATCATCTCTTTGAATATCTGTCTCGTCTGTCGTGACAACCAACAGCATAACAGGTCTTTGTGAATATTCTGCTCCGGTTCATTGTCCCCCACACTGTCCAGCAGCTCTTTTAGACCGGCAATATGGCGCCGTGAAAATGGTGACGTCACGTGCACGAGCTCTATATCTGTGTCATCACATGATGCATGTATTTAAAATTGATGACATTTCAAAGTAGGCCTTCGTATTTGTGAGTACCCAAGAAGTAGCTCTGAGTTTGTTTTATTGGTACGAGCTCCCCCAAAATCGTCCATGTTGCCACCACATTGCACAGACATGCAAAATGACCAGCAGGTAATGGTTAACGCGACCATTTGGCCGCAGACGTTTTGCAGTAAATTATTCTTCAAATCGTCAGGGCGGACTAAAGTGGCTTGAAGATATCTCTATTGCGAATCTTTTACATTCACCTCAGGCGTCGGGTCAACAGCGGAACCTCTGAAGCACACCATACCGGCGAGACGCGGAAATTTGACTCATGGCCTAGTAATATAAATCTAGAGGAATCTCTGTCGAAGCAGCACGGACAGAATAATTGTTTGCAATGGGAAATCTCGACGGAGTCCTCAGAGCTCATTCAGAGGCGTTTGAAGTAAGCGCTGACATTGAAGAAACCCAAGGGCGGCGAGGGAGCGAGGGCCCTTTCAAACGAAGAGAGAAGCGCTCACCTTCGAAATTACGAGAAGCGATTTCAAGAGCGTCAGGTTTGGGAGCGTAAACTGAGGAGAGGAAGACATGAAAACCTCTGTACTCGAGGAGATCATTAAAAATGAAACGAGTTGGGCTTGACAAGTAGAAGAGCGTCGACCGAGCCGTCGACCTACCCATGTAGTCATCGCTACTTGTACACAGTACCGAGCCAAATGTTTCAATAATGACCAGGTATTTGGTCCGTGTCTTGGCGCGACAGCGTGACTTGACTTGACGTTCAGTCGACTAATGGAACATCTCGGTCTGTTAAAATGAAACGAGTTTTGGTCAATGTAGACCCTGAAGCTTTTGTTTGGTAGCATGTTTCACTGGCGGCTAACTCCACAGCTAACGTGGCTTTCTGCAAAACTATTTGTGTTGTAAATATAGTATTGGTGCGACACCAAATTATTACTGCTGCTGATGAAGGGAACTCACCACGATTCCCATTCATGACAAGATTGCCGAAGTTGGAAGGCAATGAAAGCGAGCATCTTGGCACCAATGAGTAAATAAAACTCGCTGTTTTACTTCGCCTACACCAGTTAATAGGGCGTCGGTGCCGATCAAAAGAACATTAGCTTTGATTAATCAATCAATACCCCGGTGGCCTCCGTCCTGTCCATTGATCTGCACGCCGTATGGAGGTCAGCGTCAGGCTCGGCGGCATGTGAAACGCTCGGCTGGATTTTTCACACTGGGCCGCTCAAACGAAAATCCGCCCTCATTGATTTTCCTTTCATTTCCCTTCTTCGCCTTTTTCAAATGTTTCTTCTCTCACTTTCACACTGAAGGAAAGCGTGGAGCTCAAGAGCCCGCGCTGCAGTGGAATTTTATTCTTTTCAGAACAATAGTGAAGGTATGTTTTTACATGCTCCGGAACTGTTGTTGCCCCCCCAAACCCCCGCTGAGAAGAGGTTTGTGTCAAGACACTTATCTGGTTGTTAGCCTGGTAGCTTAATACCTTATCTGTTTTAAATTACTGTTAATTTTTAAAAAGTCAGTAGGCTTGTTTGAAATTGTATTATCTTGTTTTGCAAAATGCTTACAAAAAAGATTTGTGCAATTATGCTATTTGTCGAATGATAAGGATTTTTTTCCCTTCACACTCCTTTACATTTTGGTGACAGGCTAATCTCAGTAAAACAAAAATATGGTGTGGACAAATGTCATCCAGAACTCAAACTTTGGGAAAGCAAGGTCTTTTGTGCAAATGAGGCAGAACTAAGCCCCGCCCCATTTACAACTGGACAAACAATGAGAACGGATTACCATGACAAATACAAGGTAGGTGTTAATACATTTTGAGATTTTTTTTTTTTTTTAAAGATCAGTGGTTCTTGAACTTTTTGTACAAAGTACCACCATCAGGACCGACATTTTCATACACTTGCATCATAGGCCCAAGTGTACCACAAAAATAAGTTAGGTGTTATTGTAACAATTTATGTTACGCTTAAATATATTGTTACATTTTCATACAGGGTCACTTGATGGGGAAACCTACAAACTCAAAGAATGAGCAAAACTAGTAGATCTTAAACCAAATTAAAAGGAATTTGGAAGTCACTATAAAAAGGATGGGATAACTCAGAAGTCAAAATAAAAGAAAAATCCAGCTTCTTAATACTTTCAAACACAGAAATGACACAGACAAAAACACATTTAAGGAGCCAACTGAGCTCTCTTTCGATTACCTTCGGTGAGTCCAATTGTCAGCAGATGTGGGAGATGAACCCAGTTGCATGCCACGATTCAGTCAAAATGGGGCGCACCTAAAAGGCAAAATCCAAATCAACGGCTCAAAACAAACACTTGGTAGATTATTGCAAAGTCAATGCACGTTAACGTGAAATACAATTGAAGAGTATTCAAAAACAAACAAACTGACACCAACAGACACATTGTTAGATACGGGCCACAAAAACATATCATATATATACACACAAACAGGGGCAGATATATGAACGATGAATTGATTGACTTTTCTGGACGAAGTATTTGTCTTGTTATCATTTCACAAAATTAGCGTATAAAATGGATTTATGCTCGAAAAACATTTGTCACACTTCGGTGTTCACGTTGCAGGCGTGCAAAAATCCTGCCTTGCTCTCATTTTTTAATCAATTTCATCAAAATGAAATGACTTCTATTAAAAAAAAAAAAAAAAAAAGAAAGAAAACTTGCAACTTGGACCAGCCAAGCAATTATTAATGCTTTCCTGCAAAACAGCGAGCCAAAGGTCGGTGATGCCTTTCACCTCAGAAAGTGCACGTCTTAAAATAATCTGCAGTCAGTTGTCTCCAGTTTTTGGCGAGCTTTCTAAAATGAGATGACGCTTTTTCCTCTCGTTTATTATTTTCAAAAATAGATTGTGGAGGTTTGGCCTTTCCTCAGGTAATAATACATTTGGATTACAAACTTACATACGGTATTATAATGGATTTACAGTTGCCTTCGAAAGTATTACAAAGTCAAATCTTTCGTTTTGATGTATCCTGAAGTCATCCATCCAACCATTTTCTTCGCCACTTATACTCAGGAGGGTCGCGGGGAGTGCTGGAGCCGAACCCAGCTGTCAACGGGCAGAAAGCGGGGTACACCCTGAATTGGTTGCCAGCCAATCGCAAGGCACATAAAGACAAACAGCCGCACTCACAATCACACCTAGGGGCAATTTAGAGTGTTCAATTCAAGTTACATGTTTTTTTGGGATGTGGAAGGACACCAGAGTGCCTGGAGGAAAACCACCCAGGCATGGGGAGAACATCCAAAGTCCACATGGGCGGGTCCGGGATTGAACCCGGGTCCTCAAAACTGTGAAGCCAACGCTTTACCAGCTGTTCCACATTGCTGCCAATACTGAAGACATTTGGGTTGAAAATCAAAAGATGAATATGAGACAAAAGCTCGGATTTGCATCTTTCATTTCATGGTATTTACATCTCGATGTGTAGACCGAGCACCTTTTGTCTGAAGCCACTCACTTTTCAAGTGAGCAAAAGCACTGCATGAATAATATTTCATATTTGGTGGCATAACCCTTACTTGCAATTACCGCACGGTGACCCACTGAGTTCAGCATTTGAAATGCTTTACTGAAACCTTTACCAGTTCTTGTTTGTTTTTAGGGGTTTCAGGAGGTGAAGAGCATACTCTATTGGGTTAGAGTCTGGGGACTGACCCGGTCTGGAGATTGACCCCTCCCCCCATGTGGGCCTGTGCTTTTCGTAAGCAGACTGTTGAAGGTGGTGATCACAGGATCTGCCATTCTACCGGGGTTTGGGGGGTTGGTGGGGAGTATGTGAACTTTTTATATCTACTGTACCAAGAATTGGGGACTTTATCAATCATTAACCAATCAATCCAGTGAAAGGAACTGAGGGAGAGAGAACATCATCTTTAATGAAGAAGTTGCTCCATCTCCCAAATTCCATATTTGTTCAAGCCCTGCATGGGCGATCACCAAGACAGCAAGCGCTTCGAGGTTCCATTTCAAAGGCACGTCGCGTTGTTGTTTTTTTTTTTATTTTATTAGCCCCCCCGTTCCTCCACCAAAATGCAAATGAGCGTAATTTGAAATGACAACGAAAAGTAAACTTTTCGGAGTTGCGCGCGCCGAGGTTCCCCGTGGGGGGACGGGGAGCCGCGAAAAAACCCTGCTCTAATTCTGTCATTGTCAAACTTTCACGTCAGTGATTGTTCCGTTGCCTTTGTTGAGTGATACAACGGGTAACAGGGTCCCAGTTCCTCCGCGTTAATTTTTTAAAAGAAAGCACAAGATGCGTATTCCTTGAAGAAATGTTTGGCACTGCTTATGCTAAATATTATAACATCCAGCCAGTCATGTCTTTTGTGTTTTTCTCGGCTTTTATCTCCTCTTATCCACGGGAGGCCTTTACCTTTGCCACCGAGCCTCATAACAGCATCTCGGAAATAATTTAAGAAGGCCTTTTTTTTTTTCTTTAAAAAAAAAAAAAACACTAAGACAAGTTGGAAGAATTTCAAAATGAGATCAAAGTGGTGCAGTTTCTCCATCGCGAGGGCGTCAGCTTTCTCTAGCGCGCCGCGCGATGATCAAGTGCGCGGTTTTGTTAAAAGGCCTGTCCTGGATTGCTGAGACGTACCCGCGGTACACATCCGTGTATTTACAGGCGCGCGTGTGAACAGTAAATTAAGTGTCAAGTTGAATGACGGAAGCCCCGACATGAGCACATTATGTTCACTTTATTGTCGCCCTGGATCATCTTCGAAAGAGTTCGGATTAGGGTGGCACATTTAGTCACGTTTCCGCTCTGTGGAGGTGTGGGTACAGAAGTACCCAAGTAAAAGTACTGATGTATACCAGTTTAAAAAAACAAACAAACAAAGGCCTCAATAAATTCAGGCACGAGCCAAGAAATGGAAAAATACAATTTTGTTTACACTTGTCCAACAGCACAATAGAGAAAAATAAAACAGTAACAAGGAAGTTCTATGGTGGATATAAAAAGTCTGTACACCCCCCTGTTCAAATGCCTGGATTTTTGTGACATAAAAAAACAGTAGAACTGAAAAATATTTGAAGGAATATGTAAAAACAAGGAAGCACGGTGGCAAAGCTGGAAAGCATTGGCCTCACAGTTCTGAGGACCCGAGTTTGATCACAGACCCGCCTGTGTGGAGTTTGCATGTTCTTCGCATGCCTGCGTGGGTTTTTTCCAGGCACTCCGGTTTCCTCCCACATCCCAAAAACATGCAACGTTAATTGGACACTCTAAATTGCCCCTAGGTGTGATTGTCTCGATGGCAACCAGTTCAGGGTGTACCCCACCTCCTGCCCGTTGAGACCTGGGATAGGCTCCAGCACTCCTGTGACCCTTGTGAGGATAAGCGGCGAAGAAGATGGATGGAAGTAAAAACAAGCAACTGAGATGTGCAGAAGTTGTTGCACACCACATCCCGAGAAGAACAGCTGAACTTTATATGAGTTCTTCAGAAGCAAATGGTTGCCATTTCTGCATTTTAATAACAGGCTAAATATTCAATTTCGATCACTTCTTCAACACGTATTAACATTTGATAATGACTTCCTTCATGTTTTGATCTGTAATAGAATAAGAAGTGGTCCCAGCAACTTGTAAAAACGTGACAATTCAGAAAAATGTATCATCTAGTCAGTGGTTGCCACGCAAATCAATGACGACTTTGAGTTCAATCATTCATATTTCAAATGGATACAAGCCTCACCTGAGGCCACGTGGAAAATGGACACTCCGCTCCCACAGCGTGGATTTATCGCGTTAGCCCATTATTATAGACCGAAAAGTTTCTCAGACTTCAGTTACTCTTTTCTTCTTCATAAATCTCGGGATAAATCTGGGCTGGAAACTTCACAGTGGAGATTTATTTATTTTTTTTTTTTTTCAATTTCATCACCTCCACTGACTGACAAGTATCATTATGGATAAAATTATCTCGGTAATTATCCTGCCCGGAAAGATTTATATCTCTTTGGGAGGGCTGAAAGGAAAGGCACGGGATATCGAGTCGTGGTTACATGCGAGCGTGCAGAGGGGAGAGAGAGAGTGCTTTGTTAAAATAGCGCCGTAATGAGGAGCTGCGGCCCCTCCTGCTGCGCGAGATCCTTGCCTGGCTGGATCACCCAGAGTGCATTGCTTTTAGTCTGCCAAACTCGGTTGAAGTAACGAGGGCGGCAAAAAAAAAAATTAAAAAAAATTCCACAATTAGGTAATTGCGCAGTTTGCTCGCTGTGTCATTTTCGGTCCATAAAAAAAAATGGGGGCAAAAGTCGTTCCATATAGTGGATTTAAAAAAAAAAAAAAAAGTCTACACACCCAATTTGAAAAGCCTTTATCGGACCATATCGCATTTTCAGATTTAGCTGCTGATAAGTAGTTCTTCCTCAAATGTTGGGTGATGATGTCATAAAGATTTGGTTAATGTTTTCCAGTGTTTATGAATCCAAATGATTGTTGCTACGTTTGTCTGGTTTCCCCCCAAAAAATGGTGCGAAATGATGTCGTGTTATCATCATCTATCAACACAAACTTTTTTTCCCCCCAATTGCGTTTTTAAATCATCTTCCGCTTCAGAGCACAATTCAATTCACGCGCATTTGCCTATTTCGCCCTTGTAATGGATTGTTTTTGAAAATGTATTCAGCAAGGATATAATAGAGACACAGTGAAACTGCACTTGCAAGTAGGACATCTGTGTTCAATATTATTCATTATGTCCATAAATGGCAGCATTGTGTTCACTTTAGTGCACTTCATTCATGCCCGGACCTTGCGGCTTTTACCGCCGTTCTGTATGTCACAATGGACTTTAACAGCTAATGACGAGGTTTTTATATGCTACCAGATGCGCTAACCGGTTTGATCGCCCGCCTCGACAATGGCTTGCTAAAAAGGTGGACGTAATGAGGGTTCGGGGGCCACGTTCGGAAGTGAGTAAAAAGACAAAGCCTAAAGGGCCGCGCCTAATGAGCAGCTGTGTGACTCATTAAGAGCGGCGTGCAACTGCTGATCCTTAATGAGCGTCTTCATTAAGATACATTTGGAGGGGGAAAAGTTGTGTAGGTTTACTACCCCGAGCGCCGGGGCAGCCCACCACCAACAGGGAAAACCATTATAAATATACCCGCTGACTGGATGTGCGTTATAGCACTCATCAGCGCAGATTAAGATGCCGTCAATCACAAATGATTGGCGCTCAAACGTGTAAATGGGTGCAAAAGAAAAAAAAAAACCATGCCAAAATGTATTAAGATCTCTGGCAAACATCATAATGTGTAACAGCATTGACATTTTCTGACGTAACATTAAAATGCTGCAATGCGGTAGCGGATGTGTTGTCCGAAAATAGAACGTCACAAGTCATATTAGCTGTGAATTCAAGTGGTCCCGAAACAGACCAATGTGGCACACCTTTGTTAAAACTACTCAGAGCCACAACAGTTTGACTGTGGTGATTTTGACTGCTTAACTTAAACTTTCAAAATGTGTTGATTATGATCAAAAGCCCATGCCCATAGGTGAGGGTAGGAACGGAGATCGACTGGTAAATTGAGAGCTTCGCTTTTCAAATTACCTCCCTCTTTACCACAACGGACCGATACAAAATCCGCATCGCTGCAGACGCTGCACTGATCTCTCTGTCGATCTCCCGCTCCATTCTTTCCTCACCCTAGAACAAGACCCACAGATACTTGAACTCCTCCACTTGGGGAAGGATCTCATCCCCATACCCTGGAGAGGGTACGCCACCCTTTTCAGACAGGATCATAGTCTCAGATTTGGAGGTGCTGATGGGCATGAGCGCTGGGTCATGACCGAAAGAATAAGATCCCGGTTACAAGAGGCCGAAATGAGTTTCCTCTGCAGGGTGTCTGGGCTCTCCCTTCGACATAAGGTGAGAAGCGCGGTCATCTGTGAGGGGCTCAGTGTCGAGCCGCTGCTCCTCCGCATTGAGAGGAGCCAGATGAGGTGGCTTGGGCATCTGATCCAGATGCTTCCTGGATGCCCCCTTGGTGAGGTGTTCCAGGTATGTCCCACCAGAAAGAGACCCCAAGGACGACCCAGGACACTCTGGAGAGAGTATGTCTTGGGAACCCCTCGGGATCCCTCCGGAAAAGCTGGAAGAAGTGGTTGGGGAAAGGGAAGTCTGGGTATCTCTGCTGAAGCTACTTCCCCCGCGACCCAACCCGGAGAAGCGGTAGAGAATGCATGGATGATTAAAAGCCATTATCCACCCATTTTCTGAGGCCCTTATCCTCACAAGGGTGGCAAGGGTGCCGGAGCCTATCCCAGCTATCTTCGGGCAGGAGGCGGGGTACACCCTGTACCGGTTGCAGGCAAATTGCAAACAAAACTACCAAAGAGAAGCATATTAAGACTGAACAATGCAGGTCCATGGAGAGACCCTTGGGGGACACCATTATTGCCTTTTAAATGTCCATTAAATAGAATCCTCATTGGTGATATTTAGAAATCCGACGACTAGGATTTAAACTCATTTAAGGGAGCTCCTTTAACGCTGCTCACTATGGAACACAGCCACGCACTTTCTTGGCAACCGCGTCGTCGTGAAAGTTGGAGAGAGAAAGGAAGATCGGTTTCAAATTAAGGCATTTGGATCAAGAGTGGGCTTTTTTTTTTTCCCAGAAGAGGTTCAATTCCAGCCACTTTCAAGGACTGTGGCACACAGCCCGTCAATAAAGACATATTGATCATGCTAAGTACAGCCGTGCCAACTGGTGAAGGAGCGTCCTTAAGTCTGACGAGCTCTCGGGGAGTTGGAGGAGAGTACGAGCTGAATTTGAAAAGCTGATCGGACACAAACCTGAACCTCGTCGTTCTCGGGAAACCATCTCGACAGCGAGGGACTGGATGATGATATGCTATGATGAAAGATGAGAAATGATCATCATCAGGGAAAGTAGTCACACACAATATGTACAAACTCCAATGGGTCACGTGACCACGTATTGAGGTGAAGGTCTCCTATTAATCTCATGTCTTAATTTGTGTTAAATGGTAGACGGAAATCAAAAGATTATTCATAACAGAAATGGAAATGGAACAGTCACTCATAAATCCTTGGCCCTAAAATGGTGGAACCGACAAAGGGCATTATCCATTTGCGAAAGAATTATGAATTTACGTGCCTTATAAACTGGAAGCGACTTCGGATTTTATTCAGATATTATTCGGAAATGTGATGAATGTTTTCCAAAAAGTATTGAGCGATGTCCTTCACCGAGTTTAATTGAATTTGAATAAAAACCTGAAAGTGAGTTTTGTATCATTTCTTGAAGGTGGTTACATAAATGAAAAGAGTCCGTTTATTTGGTGTTCAGTGATTTTCAATGTACGGTACCAGGACCAGTTGTTTGAAGCATTTCAGTACATATTTGAGAAATTGTCAAATTTGTTTTTTTTATTGAGGTACAATTTTTAACTCAACTCATATGTTCTGAGCAAATTCATACAGTTCGACAAAATTAACCAATTTCTGATACAATATTGCGGCTTTAACTGCTATTCAGCTGTCACTCCATCAATCCATTCAGATAATAGGATTTTTTTCTATTTTGAGGTTCAGGTAAAATGACAAAATAATAAAAAAAAAAAAAATTGAATAAAAAAACGAGCCCTATCATCAGTACAGTCTTATCAGAGCATTTCTCCTGTTTGGCTGCTAATCTGATTTCTTATTTCCGTGCTGCCCTTGGGCCACCGGCGTGTGAATGGGGTCAAATGAAACCCAATTGGACAAGTTAATCACACAATATTTATGGTTTAACCCACAGGTTGCGGGGGGAGGGGGGGGGGGACGCTTGCACTTATCAATTGGATCGGTCGGGGTCACCTTCCAAATCCTGATTATATGCCGCCAAATTTATTGCAGCGACGCGGTGGCAAAATTCGGCTTTCATTGATTGGCGGCTGCGTGTGACGGTCCTGAAAGTAATGCGGACACCGGTTGTGATCAATAAAAAAAATGTATGTGCCTAGAACCTAGGAGGCATTCTGTAATGAAATCAATAACTTTGCTTGGCTTGTGGCATTAAGATCATTGGCCAGGCTGTTATTTAGTCATTGTTGTCCTACACCAGCGGCATAACCTGGCGACCATGAGAAATCAATGGGAACACAGCGCAGCTCGCATCCCAATTACTGGGGGGGCTGGCAAGGAATCAATGCAGCTTTTAGCCATTACCGCTCCTTGTGGGAAATCACGGGACATTAGTTTTCTCGGGGAATTTGCCGCACAAAAGAGAGGACGCCTCCTGTTTGAAAGCGTGCGGATAAATGAGAAATACAGGAGAAATCGCTAATATTTTGCTGCCTGCTCTCGTCGGGCGCGGTGACGCATTGATCAGCGGGCTCGGAAGAAAAGAAACAAAAACATCTCGAGCAGGAAAAAGTCTGAAGTCAACTTTTTTTTCATCCACCAGGTGGCTGTAAAGACATTTTATGCGACTTCTGATACCGGCTGCATTGTATCATAAGCTCAAAGCACAAGTGTCATGCCTAGAAACATTCTAAAATAGATATTGTAATGAAAAATACATGTAGCATTATTCACTTCAATGTCTATACGAAAAACGGAGAGCGCGTCATCCATGCAAAGTTGCGGAAGTCTCATTCGACACCCAAGCGGTCGCCATATTGCCTGCAACGACTGTTGATGACATCACACCAGGACATTCGCAGAGGAACAACAGAGCTTTTCGGATTTTTCCGACACCCCTTCTGACACGGGAGCTTTTTTCGAAGAAAACATCTCACAATCGAGTGAAATGACCTGGGCGATGTTACCCTTTCATTTCGAGCCATATTTTGATGATATGCGATCACATCTAACTAACAACAGACTGTATGTAGCGTACTCAGGAGGACCCATGCCGGGGTGGGGGAAGCTACTTTCTCCTCCCGCACGGGGCCAAACCACCTCCGCACCAGGGCCGACGCGGAAGCCTTCGCCGGCGAGGCGACGTGGAAGCCATCTGACGCACACATCGACACTTTTACCACTCCTGACTTACGTAGGCGGATCTTTTGTTACGTTCTGAGAGAGGTATTATGTGGTCTCCCCCCTAACTATTATTTTTTTAAGAGCTCTATACGCACTTACCTGTCATTTGGAACCCACAAAGCTCTCGTCCTTTGCACCGGTGCAATCCATTTTTCACGACAAACCGGATCTTTTGTAAAAGTATGAAGAATTAATCAATTTTCCTGAGTGTTCGAACAATATTCGGCAATACAACGAGCCGGCATTTTGGCTAACACGAAGGAACAACGAGCTACCTTCCAGCAAGTAAAACTCGGAGAAACATACGAGAGCGCTTGAGTGGACATCACTTCCCGCTTCTTCTCGAAAACATATCTCGAGAGGATTTTCATGGCTCGAGAGACAAAAAGCCATATACGTCAAAATCATGTGTGGTGAAAAAACGGATGGGTCCATCCAGCTGCCTTTTTTTTCCCATTAATAACTAAAAATCATGCATTTCATGACAGTGGACCTTTGAAATATTGCTTTTAGCCTTTAGTCATTGACTCTGATCCATTTCTACAAATGCAGTTTATTTCCTGGTCATTGTAAGCAACGATGAAGTGATCACCGAATAGTTTTTTGAGGAGTATCTCGTCATAATCCGAAAATGTAAAATGTACGAGAACAAATGACTTTGTTCAAGGCTGTAGAAACATATTTTGCAGTCTAATTTAAATTTTATCACTTATAATCTTCGACTTGTAGCTTTGATGTGCTTTTCTGGTGGTGCCCAAAAGAACAGCTAAGTACAGTTCAGTTGTATTTCACTTTCTGAGTTCAATTTGTTTGCGTTTAAGCTTTAAGAATTGTTTGTTCAAGTTTTATAAATTTACTACAGGTTTATTAAACTTTTATGTACAAAACCTTTTAATTTAATTATTATTAAATTACATTTTACTCATATATATATATATATATATATATTATATATATATATATATATATATATATATAAGTGGAGCGTTCAAATTCAAACAGTGCATAATGGCTGTTTTTCTTCTTCTTTGTTTTTCAAGTAAAACCTCCGTCTCGTTTTTCATGAACAGGAATGTAATATCGGTTATGTTGCTGGTACTTGGAGAGCTAAGTACTTTGTGTAAAATTTAGAGAACCACTGTTCCAAGAAATTCCAGGAAAACAATATTAAACCTATGCTACTGCTAATCTATGCTATTATCAGGCGAAATATTTTTGACTTCTTCAAAAGCGTTAGCTGTTTACAAACGACTGCATCATTTTTTTCCCCCCTCCGCCACTGTTTGAAATAAACAAAACAAAAACCCTAAATATGGAATAGAGTACCTTGTGTAGTATGACTGATGAGCACTCAGAAATGGCTGACGCAAAGGGCATTAATCTGTTTTGCACAAACACAAGCGCCCCTCTGTTCAAAGCGAAGAGAGCAGGGAAAAACGTCAGGCGCCGAATAACTAACATTGATGGCTTGCGTGTCACCTGATATTAGTCTCACGTTTACACATGAATCAGCGTGTCAGAATCATGGAAAACACGCCTCGGGCCATCTAGACAAACTACCAACATTCTGTTTCTATTTGGCAGCCGACGCTCGCTCGCGACGCCCTACAACAGTCGACGATTCCCCTCCCAAACTGGCAAAGGCACCCAACAAAGTGACTGCGGCGGGCTCGCTGGTATGTGACTGGCAGGTGTTTTGCACGCTCTTTTCAAAGCGCCTCACGTTGGCAAGGCACGGCTCTTTGTTCAAGCGCGGGCTGTTTCAAGCACCTGGCTCCCAAACACTGCGACATGACGTGCGCTTGATTAAAGCCAAATGACAAGAGTTTGAGACAAAAGTGATTGCGACTAGCGTGCAGCTCGGGTCTCGCCGCAGTCTGGCGAGCGCCTGTGTTGACTGAGGTTTGACGGAAGGGAAGAAGAAGACGGGAGCACTAAACGCAGCCGTGGAAGTCACCAAGTAGAAAATAGCACGTTTGCTTTCACGAGGAGAATTTCATGTCCTGACACTGTGAGTTGGTTTAGTTTGCAGGCTCGCAATGGTCTCAAATTCATTTCTATTATTTATTTTTACATTTGTGTCCACGCCTCTCTCGCTTATCCTTACACATCCCTTCATGTTTGAACTGTGAAAATACATCTGCCGTATATGCTAATAGGAGGTCATGTGGCTTTGACGAGAAGTGCTAGCCTACTGATAGCTTCCGAGCTAACACGACTATTTTTAGGTGGGATAAAAGTTTCGGAAGCATCAGTACTGCCAAAATGCATACGAAAACAATCAATAGTTGAAATTTGAGCTTTCAAAGATGTATTAAAATCAGAGAAAACCTTAAAAAACTGAAATATTACGATCATAAAATCTTTCTCAACCAGTGAATCGGAGAGGCAAAAGGCTGTTATTGATAAAAACATTTGACTTCTTTCAGTAGAATCGATTTTCACGTTGTTTTAAAAAGTGGTCCCCTTGAGCTTGAGAGAGAGGAACACAAAAATCGCACAGAGGCAGGTCGGATGAGTCGGACGGTTTCTCCACCACGGCGTTGTTCTTCTTGGCCAGGAACTATCTGATGTTCAGGGCACTGTCGCGAGCAGGCACCTTGTCATGGTGAAGCAACCACAACTCCCGCCTCTTCCTCACAGTGACGAAAGCAAGAGCAGCGGGATAGGATCTCTTTGCAGGCCCGCTCATTAGATCATCTGGCCCAGATTCACTATTTTCTTGTTGGCTGGCTCCACCCCTTGATCGTAACTGGGTTAAAGTTTGACTAGTTTTATGTAACACATTCCTGTCTTGTCTCGCTGCAACTGATACCACACAAGCAGGAAGGCTGATCAACTCCACTGTTAGCATACATACAAATTTTGAATCATTCTTTTCTATCAGCTGTAAAGCAGGCACGATGTTGGACCTGATGCAAGATGATGTCTTCATGGCTTTCAGCACCTACGCACTTATTGTTATCCTGAAAATGATGATTATGTCGCCACTGACTACGTTTTACCGCTTCAGAAAAGGGGTAGGTCAACACCGGTCGCGTCTGCAATGACCGTTCAAAACGTTATTTCAATGTTGATGTCGATTGCTTTAGTCCTTTGCCACTGAGGAAGACGTGGCCCATAAGTCTGCAGAGGAGAGAAAGAAACTGCTGAGGATCCACCCAGATGTCGAGCGAGTTCGTAGGTGAGGCGAATTCTGCCGGGACTGCAGTTTAATTCGTGAAATTGTGTATTTGTCTTGCCTGGTCCAAGTAAGTGTAGATAATGAGTAGCAGGCAGTGCATGTGGTCCATGGGCCTTGAATCCACCTCTTGATACCGCTACGCCATGTGCTCAGTCAGATGTTATGAAATTCTTGAGCAATCCAAGTAAAACAACTGCAAATTTGCTCCCGTATAATAATGTCAAGCATTTCCTCTATTTTTAAAAAATTATACACGACCATACTTGGAGCAAGAAAGTCAGTGAGCATCCTGGAGATTGAAGGTGAAAACGTGCAGAGCAAGTTGACAACTTATCAATGACGTCATGGATTAATAAATATTAACTCGACTATCGCCATCTTTGCGTTGATAACATAAACATGTGGTCGCTGAAACGTTAGTTATAAAATAGCAGGTTTAGAATTATTTGAGCATCAATGCTAATTTTAGTCTTCGTCCGCTATTGGACTTGCATGATTTGTAATGCATGCATGCCTTGCTTGAACATTTTGGTGTTTAAATCTTCAATGTACTCCTCCGTATTCCTCATTTCAGTCATTTCTCTTTTTTTGCTGACCAGATGTCACCTGAACGACTTGGAGAACGTCGTTCCTTTTGTGATGGTCGGCTTATTCTACGCCATGAGCGGACCGGAACTCCCGGCCGCGCTCCTTCACTTCCGCATCTTTGCCGGTTCTCGGATCTGCCACACCATCTCCTACATTGGGGCTTTCCCCCAGCCCTGCAGGGCTCTGTCTTTTCTCGTGGGCCTGGCAGCCACCGTTTCTATGGCCTACAGCGTCCTCAGTAAAGTTCTCGTTCTTTGAAGATGACTGTCCCTCACCCATTTTCACCATTTGGACGCTTCAAGATCACTGAAATTCTGCTCCAACTTCTGCAGGTCTTAAAACCATCTATACCCATCTTAAAAGCACAATATTTTCATGGGTGTCATTTATTTCTAACGGGGTATTAAAATATTCACTTGAATAATTTGGCAAATAAACATTTTTCATACAACCATTTTAATGACTATTTATTTGGTCAGCCAAAAGTTCAGAAAGTATTGCATCAGAAGTGCCAGAAGGCATACTAAAATATTCAGTAGCTCAAATTTGAGCTTTCAAATCTTTCATTGGATATGAAACCTGAGTAAAAATCTTATAAAACCTTGAAAAACTGAAACATTACTCTCAAGAATACTCAGTTTCTTCACCATTGCATCAGAGAATCGTTTCAGTCAGTGTACACACTCACTGAATCACCAACTTGACATTTTGGGCAAAGAGCTTTACTGGACAAAAAAATCAACTGTGGGGATCAGCCGAACCAGCGAATTCCAGACTTCACGATCTAGAATCACTTCCATGGGGATCCAAAGATATTCCCAGGCCAGCTGTCTGTCCAATTTGTCCTGGATCGTATCAGGGGGCCTCCTACTGGTGGGACACGACAGAAACACCTTCCTTGGGAGGGATTCTGACAAGATGGCCAAGCTACCTCATCTTCTCTTGACGCAGAGGAGGAGCGAGCAGGTCTACTCTTAGCCTCTGCCGGATGACTGAGTATCATCTCCCCCCTCTTCTTGAGTACTTCACGATTTTCGACTGCAGACCATGGAGACCATTTGGAGGATCTGATTCTCATTCGAACTGTTCCACACTTGAGTGAGATTTGAAGGTTGCGGTTTCACGTAGATGAGAGGACCAAACCATCTGCGAAAACCAGCGATGTAATTCTGAAGCCACCAAAGCGAACCCTCCCAACACCTTGGCTGCGCCTGGAAATTATGTCTATAAAGATGATGAACAGAATCAATGAGGATTTTGGACTCAACAAATGCACTGTACTTAATACCAATGTAACATTATGAATAGTTTGGATGTGAATCTTTAAGACTTAGCAGAAGGTGCTGTGGGGAATTTGATAAGAAGAACTGAAGTGGGAAGAGTTGCCGTTTGGAAGAGATGGTCAACCTGGAGAGGTGGTGTCATATTGATTGGACGTCGGCTGGGGAGCAGTCAAACAGATGGAAAAACAGGTTTAACTCGTTTGGCCAGTCCTGGTATTCAGTTGGGGCTTGTCCACCCCCCTTCAGTTGTGTCCACACCTCTCGGGTATTGTTCACCTCAAGGCATTTTTCCTGTTGTACTCTTTGAAGTTCCTATTTATCCCCTGAGATAAAGGCTCTCTTCTCAATCAGGAGAGTCTTCAGTTCGGTGGTCAGTCAAGCTTTATTGTTGAACAAAAAAAAAAAATACTTTCCTTCCCTGTGCTTTCCAAACATAAATGTATAGTCTGTGATGCAATTGGTCAGACCAGCAAAGTCCTCCTCATGTGAGCTTTCCGCTTGCTCCTAGTTTCAGTTTTCACTGTTGGCTGGCTCCACCCTCAGAGTGACCAGGTTTAGGGATGATTCGTTTCTTCGTAACACACCCCAACTCACGAGCAGCTAAGCTGACCAATTCAACACTTATTCTACATACATAATTACTTTTTGTAAGTCAACCACAACACTAATAGCGGTCTCGTCGCTGTGGAGCAGTCAACGATGGTGGACCTGATGCAAGATGAGGTGTTCATGGCTTTCAGCACTTACTCACTTATAGTTATCCTGAAGTTGATGATGATGGCGCCGATTGTTGCTCATTACCGCTTCAGCAGAGGGGTAGGTCCACGCCAGTCATGTCTTCGATAACTGTTAAAAGAGGAAACATTACATTAGCACGTATGGCCATGTTTAGGCCTTCGCCAATGAGGAAGATGTGGGCCATCGACCTACGGAGGACAAAAAGAAGATGCTGAGAACACACCCAGATGTTGAACGAGTTCGTAGGTGAGAGAAAATTCTGTGTAATGTGCAATTCAGTTTCCTAAATTGCTACTTTATGTATCCGTCTTATCTGTGGCACATTAAGCCAGGATATTTTGAACAGCCTATTCCAAGTAATTGCATAATAATTAGTGTCAGGCCAAGGATTTCTTAACCTGACATGCAGTACTCAACGTCATACCGCAACATAGTATCGAAGGAAAATGGAAAAAAAATAAAGTAGAAAGTTCTCTTAGTGTTTCAAGTGTTTATTACATTAATCTATAAAATATCATCATAACAAGCAAGAATTACAAATAGCCAGTACACACTATACTGTACTACTTGTCCCGATGTTGGATTGTTGTACATTCATACATAGTCTTTATTTCTTTATGGTCACCTTCAATTTCAATAATTTGCAACGATAAAGCAGAAAATAAGTTTTTGTTTCACAGATGTCACCAAAACGACTTGGAGAATGTCATTCCCTTTGTGTTGGTGGGCTTTTTCTACGTTCTGAGCGGACCGGAACCGTCAGCCGCCCTGCTTCACTTCCGCCTCTTTGCCGGTTCTCGGATCTGCCACAGCATCGTCTACCTGGCCGCCGTGCGTCAGCCCTGCAGGGTTCTGTCCTTTCTCGTAGGCGTGGCGGTCACCCTATCGATGACCTACCACATCCTCAGTAAAGTTCTTGTTCTCTGAAGATGACAGACACTGCCCCCAGAACTGTTTGTTTACTTCAGTTTGCTAAATCTCAACGACTACCGTAAAAGGTTTTGGGTGGCGATGGTGCTGAATGTTGAGCATTTAAATAATGAAAAAATAATACTCCACCTCATTTTGCTCACCGTCTGAGAAATTGATGAAACTTAATCAGTGTACTAGGTGCAAACTTGAAAGTGGGTTTGAAATCTGTGGACTCCATTAACGTGAAAAAAAAAACAAAACAGGTAACTTAAATATACAAAGTAAATTATGACTTGGGGTCTGATCCTTCACCACCAATCTGGTCTTTTACTGCCACTCCCGAGTCCGAATTTAGAGTTGTATCTGAAGGGTCTGTTGATTCAGGATCTTCATCTGCTTGATTTGGAATTTCCATACAACATCAGTGAATATCGATAATGGTTCCTTGATGCTCTTATTTTCTTGCTGGGGAACTTTGAGGGGTTTTTCAGCAGCTTCATTCTCAACCCCCAGCAATACCACGTGGCTAAACTCCAGATATTCACGAAATTCTGCTCAGTTCTTGATCGACGGAGTCCAAAATCTCAAATGACTAAACCAGGTTTGGAGAACGATCATGGCACCTTCTTTTGTTTGGTTGGCTACCCCCACGACAAAGTGGTGATAGCCAAGTTTCATCCCGGTCGCTTTGTTTAGTCAGGTAAAATTTGGAAAGTATTCTGCAATTTTTTACAACTTTATTGGGGGTTCGACAAGCTGCAAAAGTATACATGGTCTTCTGACCTACATTGCAGCTGCCTATATTCAAAATAAAGTTGCCTTGCATCCACAAACATACTGTGTCAGCATAGTTGCTTTGAACAGAGCTAAAGAAAATGACCTTGGGCAATGAGCCACATGCTGCTAAAATCAAAGAAACTGTTCTCTGATCATGCGGCACTGACTGGACGTCACCATATTGGAGCCGCTCCCAGTTACAAATGAAGTTCTGTCAATTCGGGCCTTCAGTATCACTGTTTACTCTCGCTCGGCAAACCACGGTATTAATTGGATGCTTATGGTTAGGACCCCAGAGCCGGACCACGATGGCATGCACATCAAATTCTGTTGTTTAAGGTCCAGGTGACAATGGATAGATGAATTGTCAGGTGTCGGTTATACCGGTAGAACAGGTTTGAACACAGGTTCTTAATTGAGTGGCATTGAAACAATGTTGCTCAGTCCTAAGAGTATTCAAGGTCCTTTTCTGGAAAAAAAAAAAAAAATGAATTGCATCACTATACCGTCCAACACGTCCGCGGGTTGTGGTTTTTCAGTTCGTCGCTTGCGATCAAATAAAACACGAAGCGGGAGTTACCGTGTTCAGGTACGGCTCTCACTTCAAGAAAAAGCTCGAATTTTTATTAGGATTGGTTGAGTGTTATGTAATGTTCTTAGAGTACTTTGATCACTGGCAGTGAAGGGACATGTCTGTGCACCTCCCAGCGCATTCCACAACTCGTGGAAGGCTTCCAGGCAATCGTGTCGATCTGATCTTCGGACAGGTTTTTGCTTCCATGTCGGTGCGGGGAGGACCAAAACACACCCAGACCACACACACCATCTTGTATTTAAATTAGTAATGATTACGGTGCTTGCCTCAGCACCAACCTTTCCGAACAGCCAGTGATTTTATTTACAAGATATTGACATACCCCCACACAAGCTAACTTGAGGTGGTTACAATCTCAGACAGCTAGCCCCGGTCACTGAGTTACGAAATGCACGTTTACCGCTGCTGAATGGTATTTACCACTGCGTCTAAATAGTAAATTACACTTTACAAGTGCAGGGGGATCTTGGGAGCAATCCGTTTTCCTTTCATGCTACTTAGAAAGCCAGTCTGTCAGGAGAATATTAAAAACGTGTTTGAATGCTAGAGAGGAAAAAAAAAATCCATTATTATTATTATATACATTTCAAAAAATATTATTATTATTTTACATCCACTGATTTCACAAATCCATTTTTCCAAACATTGAATGAAGATATCGGTGGATGTTAAAGAAAATAAAAATTATCCCATATACAAATATATCAAGAGCTATCTGTTGTTTTGATCCACACATAGTTCATCAGCATATTAAATTTAAACCACGTCATAGTTTCTATCAGCAGTGGAATCCTGCATGTGTTAACTAAATTTATATATTTAAAAAAAAATCTGGATTACCTGACCATTTTAATGATTAATCACATCAAATTCTGACACTTTAGTATTTGCAGAAAATTAATCTTTGACTTCATATGTAATTTGAAAAATTATTATTGTATAAAGACCTAATTTCTGTATTGGACTAAATCAGATTAAAAAAAAAACATTTGCATTTAACTGACAGCTAATTCCAGATACATTTGTAATAATGCATTGTCAACCGCTAAAAAAAACATAATGGTTAAGGTTATGAACAGACTAAATTCAAAGTTCTTTATCCGCGCCCCCCCCCCCAAAAAAAAAAAAAAAAAAAAAAAAATCATTTTTGCACAGTGCTGCCCGTGTTCAACCACCGCAACTTGTGCAGCTCCGGTCTTTCACTGTGATGATTCAGAACCATTTCTGCTTGCCACTAGAGGGAAGCATTTTAAAAGTCAACCGGCCTGCGTCCTCATTAGGAATCATTTATGGACCAGGTGCAGCCCATAAAAGTGCCTCAGCTCCAGCAATTAACTTCATTAGCTTTGCTGCGAACATTCCTCCGCATATCCCCACAACGCTGCTTTTCTTTCATTTCAAACCGGGGCCAAAAAAAAAAAAAAAAAAAAAAAAAAAAACACCCTGCTGAATGTCACATATTTAACACTCGCTGCTTAATCGACATACACGAACAGGACTCGCTTTTAGCCCCGTTCTCAAATGCTATTGGAATGCTAAGGCACAGAAAAAAGAAAAAAAAAAAAAAGAAGAAGGAGCAGACTTGTTTTGATACAATGTGTCAGCCGCTGATATGATGAATGCCTCATGCTGCACATGAAGGTGACTGGCGTCAATCCAGAGCGCTGCAACCCATGGGTGGGCATCGCAAATAGTGGGATGAAATTACCATGAAGGCTGCTTTGGGCAGCTGCTTGTCTGCATTGTGTCCTGTTCCTGTATAAGTAGGAAGTTTTTTTTTTTTTTTTTTTTTTATGGGAGCTCATTTGTTCGGGACCCTTGGCCCTTCAGGGTCTCTCATTCCTCAGACAAGCCGAGCATTTCACAGCTCGGGAGAAGAGGAGGAGCCGAAATAAGCCCCAAAACAGTCTTTAACTAACAACCTTGGGCACGCCCAGTACTTGCTAATGCCCAGTATGCCGCACTCTGTCTGCAAAACTAACTACTAACATTAAATGTATGTACAGATACCCGGACACGACATAAATTATTCAATATTCAATATCTGACGATTCAGAGCGATGTGGCCCTGTGTGGAAAAAGTAATGGCTCAATAACTGGTCAGGTTACCCTCACCAACAACAACACCAATCAAGCATTTTCTCGAACTGACATTGAGTCTTACACATCTCTGCAGAGGCATTTTTGCCCAATGATCCTTGTAGAATTGTTTGAATTCAGCGTATCCTTTTTAATGTCATGTCATGCCACATCATTTTGATCAGATTCAAGTCCAGAATTTGACTAGTCCACGTTAAAACCATTTTATTTTCAAGCCATTTAGAAGTTGACTTGCAGGTGTGTTTAGGATCATTTGTCCTGGTGCAGAACCCAAGTGCGCTTAAGCTTGAAGTCATAAACTGGCGGTGGAAAATAATTGTAGAGAGCAGAATTTATGATAATGTCAATCATACCAAGTTGTCCAGGTCCTTAAGAAGGAAGCAGCCCCAGTTCATCACTCCCACAATAATGTTTGACTATTTCTTTTTCTGAAATAATATTATATTTGCACCAGATGTAATGAGACAAATTGTGTGGCAACACATTAAAACTAGAACTATACTCAATATGTATACAGTACAACCTCGGTTCCCGACCACAATCAGTTCCAGAAGGCGGTTCGAGAAGCGATTTGCTCGAAAACCGAATCGATATTCCCCACGTCTGCGTCCAGAGGTTGCATTACACACAATAACAACGCGCGTCGTGGATCAGCTGGTTGGGCCGCGCGCGTTATGTTATTTCCGGGTTTTGTCGCAGGCGTTCGAGTACCGATTTTCATTTGAAAACAGAAGCAAAAAATATCTCAAAATTTTCATTGAAAAACCGATTTGTTCGAGAACGGAGTATTCATTGTATATTCTTTATCTTCTATGAAAAATGACTACTATAATACAGCATACTTAGTCACTTATTACTCTTTGTGTATGATGTAAATCTGTATGACGACACCTGGTGGGGCACGATATCAATGACCAGGTAAGGAACTCGATGCAACTTGAAATCAACAATTTTTTCGGGTGGTGGTGGGTGGCGAGCGAGGGGGTTCACAGTCACATTCGTCAACCGCAACCCTCCCTCCACGTACAGGCTGGGAGGAACATTTACACCAAGACACGCATTAGAAATCGGCTAATTAGCCAGACTTTGCCCACGCACACATCCGGTTTTGATCCGGTGTGTGTTGTAAAATCTATATTTCACGTATGACAGCCTGATTAGAGTCTGCGTGGATTTGAAGGTGTCACGTCACGATGTCTGTTCTCTTCCTTTTGTGTCCGGGCTTCATTAACCGTCATCCACACGCTAAGGATCTGCCTCGCGTCTTTTCTGTTCAGCTTTTTAACAGAGTCGCTGCTTAATTAGATGCAACTTCAAAGAAACGCTCCACACGGAGATGAAGCAGATATTTATATCTTACGGCGGCACCTTAAGGTCTTGGAAATGTAATGAGAAAATAGCCGGGACGATTTCACGGGAATGGGAATCAAGTGGGTACCGTCGAGTGGACATTTCGAGGACGCAGAATCTTTATTTTCTTCCCTTCCCATCATGGGAAGATGTGCAGTTTGGTTCCACTGAATTGGTCCGACGGTGTTTGATTTACTACAATTAATGTATTTGTGTTCATCTCTTTATCTCAGCAATGTACAGTGTCAGGCAGAATATTTTATATGGTCTTCTAGTAGATAGCATAAGGTCGTGTTGACAGGTATATGAATAATCACGGGCATGTATTCTTTATCCTCTGCGAAGAACAACTAAAATTATTGCATCTTACTGAGGATTGATTGGTCTCGAAGTATATCTGTGTGTCTCTATTATACTGGGCGGCACGGTGGGTCAGCTGGCAAAGCGTGGGCCTCACAGTTCTGAGGTCTCGGGTTCAATCCCGGCCCCGCCTGTATGGAGTTTGCATGTTCTCCCTGTGCCTGCGTGGGTTTCCTCCTGGTACTCCGGTTTCCTCCCACATCCCAAAAACGTGCAAGATTAATTGGACACTCTAAATTGCCCCGAGGTGTGCTTGTGAGTGTGACTGTTTTTGTCTCTAGTGCCCTGCGATTGGCTGGCGACCAGTTCAGGGTGTACCCTGCCTCCTGCCCATTGACAGCAGGGATTGGCTCCAGCCCTCCCCGCGACCCTTGTGAGGACAAGCGGCTAAGAAAATGGATGGATGGAAAAATGAGAATATCATTACCGTTTATTTTTATTCATACAATCTTATGGTGGTACATCCTATTTATAAAAACAAACTATCTTTTGTTGTAATTAGTATTTTCTTAAATATTCATCAGCAACCAACAGTACCTGGATTAGCGCCCAGCATTTTAATCTACAGTAAACAAAATTAATTTTGCGATTTTCACAACACACAAAGCAAGCCAATGCTCATGAATACCGCTTCCATTGCACAGTATATGGAAATTGTATTTTTTTTCCACTGCAGTTTTCATACATACAAAAGACAGCATAAAAACTTGCACCTTATGCATCACCTCGCAACTTTTTCCCTTGACCTGCTTGCAAATGCATATGCACAAATTTGAAAAGCACAATCTGGCATTCTATACTCCTCGATTCTATGAGTAGAGGTACAGTATACTGTATTTCAGAATGGAATACAATTGAGCACACAAAACCCGACATATGTTGTTGTTCACACTGCATGTGTCCATTTTGCAACTTTCCAACTCCTCTGGGATTGGATATTCAATGAATGAACGTCTGTGTTTAACGTTTTGTTGGCTTTTGCATAAAATTGCTGATATTGCGGCATGTATATGGCCAGCAAAAAGTTATACAAAAAAAAAAAAAAAAAAAAAAGATGTTAAATTCAACATCAAATGATTTGTCGATCATGATCGTGTTGGTAATTAGCCGCTATGCTTTTGGTCACATTAACAAAAATATAAACGTAACGTAAAGAAAGCCTAACTGTGATTGGCTGGGTGTTCTGCCTGGTCGCACAGACTGAATTTCAAACAGCGAATTGTAGCAACTATGGAAAATGAGATCACTTTACATTTCAAATTCAAATCCTGGTGGCACTAATCTACTTCCATAGTTTTTGCTCTCGTTTACCTTCAGATGAAAAAGTTCCATGTCCGCAAAAAGCCTGATGGTCTACGCTGCCCACGATAAAAGGCAAAGTAAAGCTCCTGAAGCCCAAGGTAAAAGGTCAGTGGGAGGGCGTTGGGGTGTGTGTGCAATAAATAATAAGTAATCCAAAACTCCTCAATCACACCATCTCTGTTTTGTTTTTGTCAGGCGTGGTTTGTTCTTGCAAATCAAATTCCAAGCACAAGATTGCGCCAGATGATGTGGATACATGATACTCATGCAGTACTGACAGTTTTAACAAATGTGACAGAAAAAAGTGATGATATGGTGAAAATGACAAACTTCAGCTTTATCGCTTGTGAAGAAATAACAAATGCCCTAACTCAGCAGCTGTAGCGCAAAGTTGTAGCGGCGACTAAAACAGCTAATCCCCTTTAATTGCTTGACCCCTTTGCTGTGTAATTCCCGCACGACCGATCCCACGTTCCATATCACGCAGGCCTCTAAAATGTTCTCGTTAATAAAACTGTCTCGGCCTAGTATTTCCACTTTAAAAAGTCCCGCTCTCTTAATAAGAAATATCAAAAGGCCAAGCGGGTTCACGCAAACAAATACATATACAGCGTTTTAATCTCCGTTGACCCCCGCAGCCAGCTGACTCGCCTTCATATGTTTCAATCAGTGGCTGAGCATGGCTGGGGTCAGCAGATTGCTTATGCTGATCCCGGTGATTGGAGTGCAGGTGATTACCATAAGCAATTTAAATTTTATTGATTTAACCTCTTGAGTGTAGTAATTGAAAAGCTAGGTCTCCCGTTTCCACTCTGTTTCCAAACTGACCCCCAACCCCCCCCGCCGGCACACAACTCTCTTTCCAAGTATTTTTCCAGCTCACTGTCCGTCCTGTCTTTTCTCCATCCTTTTGTTCTTCGTCTCGAACTGTCAGGTCCGAGGAAGCGGTAGAAGCACGGGTAACCGATCAATCGACAGCCCACCTCGGCAACAATGGAGCAGTTCAATTAACGGCCGCGCCGTGGATAATATACGCTCTTGCCGTCGTCGCGGGGTGGCAGAGGTCGCGCGGAATGTCCGTGTTTGCTCCCTTTCATAAGAATAATTTTCTGATAATTCTCCCCTTGAATAGACCGTCATTACTAATCACCATCGCTAACACAAAAGCCCAATTTCTTACTTAATTACAATTTTTATTTTAGATAACAAGGACGGCCTAATTGTAAATTACTGAGCGGAATTGACCAAAAATGATATTGGCGTTTGTTCATTAAAATATTCCCGAATGTGCTCCGTATCTTCTTCATTATACCGAGGCATAATGGAGGACCAGATTCCGCCGTCAGATCAATTAATAAAATGTAGAAAACTCCACCTGGGAGAGACACTTGTGCGTTCTCCATTTTTCATCAAGCGGCAGCCATTCCTCAGAGGGGATCACAATTTCTTGTTTTAATATTTTAGTGCTCTAACTTAAGCTTCCAAATTCTCTCCAGGTAGAACCACTAGATCATTTTGACATTTCAAAGTACTGAAACCTTTGGAGTAAAGCGATTTTTATTAAAATCTATTAACATAATTTATGCTTGTCAGGTGCCCCTTCTTTCGCCATATTTCACCCTCTGGTCCCTTCAGACGGGAAAACCAAGTAGTTCCGACGCGTTTGACACCCTAGTGATGATTACGGCGGCAGAGCGCTCGCACAATATCCGGGGACATGCCTCACTTCCTGTTGAAGGAGGAAGTAAACCACGGGAAGTGACAGAATTGGGAAAAAAAATTCCCCAGTTATGTTTTTAAATTACAACAAGGACGCCAAAAAGCGACGGCATAATGATGTCTTGAATTCCATCCAACGGAAGTAATTGAAGCCCTGCATACAATTTACGACTTGCTCGAAATCCAGTAAAATAGGCATCAGTGGGCAGCATTATGAAGTAAACTCCGACCATTCCTCTCAGACACACGTTTGGAGTTAATGAGTTCTGTGGGAGAATAATCAATAACCTGGAGCGTGGCTAATTAACTGCTAATCATCTGGACCCATTTTGTTGAGGCAAAAATGTGGCCATTATAAGTAGCCATGTTAATAATAGATAAATCTGACAGTTTTTTTATTTGGGAAATAAAAGCGAGCTTATCGACTGACAGGTCCAAAATTGCTCCAGGGAATAAGTGTTTACCCTTCAAAAAGCTCCCCGCATGAAACCAAGATGGTTTTTGCTTCGTGGTTGTTTGAAGTGACTGCGGTATTTAGAACGCAGTTTCACATTAATTCGGCCTTCTTCATTGAGAATGAGAGTGAACATTCCTTCTGCGCAAAGACAATGCAGATTGGTTTGGCGCAAGGTTATTTCCAATTGATTGAAGAGTAAACTACTGTGCACATCTCGCTGAAGAAAAACAAGCTAAGACTTCCTTTCTGTCAATAAAAAGTACAAAAGGGGTAAAAACAAGATAGGATCGGGGATGTCGTCTTATGCGACAAACTAAATTGCTTTTCCCAACTCGACTGAACTAGTGAGGAATGTGGCGGGTTCTGCAACAAGTTTTGTGGATCAGTGGCTGACCATCGGCCGCTGGTTCTGCTGCCATTCCGAATTTGAATCACGGGCGTCACAACTTTGCAGCTATAACGGTCATGCAAAAAAATCCCATGTCGTGCCACATGGACTTTGAAAAAAAACATTTTTCAGATAAAAACCGACATGCAGGCCGCCAGGACCAAGCAGGTAGATGTGGTGAAAAAGCGAAGTGCGGAGAGCCCCTGAAATGCTTGAGTGTAGTGGGGCGATAATTGCCAGCACCCTGTCATGAGCAAGAATGGACAACGGCCAAGAGGGGCGTGGCCTGGTCACCGCTTTGGGTGGTCTCATAGACCGAGTATTTAAGTTTGAGTTTTGTCACTGGCATTTGCCAGTTCGTTGCCTTGAGTTCGTGAGTTGCATTCAGTGACAGTAGGAATCTCCGCTGAGAGAAAGTGTACTGTGAGCTATCCTCGTCACAGCGTTTCTGTGCCACGGCAGTTTAGTCCTGTCTTAGTTTATATTTCATAGTCATAGTCAAGTCCTAGTTCATATTTCCTAGTTTGTCTCCTAGTCGTCAGACCTCACTTCACATTTTCGGATCCTGCCTTTGCTTATCGTTTGTGCCTCTGCCTTCCCGGACTGCTTACCCTGTTCCTTGAATAAACCACGCCTAACATCATGCTCGCGTCTCGGAGTCCTGCATTTGGGTCCAGCCCCACACCGTTGGTTCATGTCACACCCTCTCAAATAGCCGCACTTGCACCTTTATTCTTGCCCCTTTCCTTTCCTTGTAATATTATAGTAGCTACAGCACCCAAAGACAATCACGGCATGTTCCTGGATCAATAACAAAAAAAATGAAAAAAAACATATCCAGGGCAGGATATGTGGTGTGCTAAAATGTTCTTTCCTGACAAGACCTGTCGGAGTCAGAGTGTTTGTGCGAGGGTTAGTGGCGGGGTTCGAAAGCACTATGGCAACACCACATGAACAAACTACATCGTTTAGCCAATTATGCCTCTTTCCAACTGGACCAACGGGCAACCCAAGAGCAATTTAACTCCCCAAGTATATCCCGCTTGGCGCACTTTGCATGACCAGGTACTTGGGAAGACTTGCAGATGAATGACAAATACGTCAATCCGTGTGCAGGGGAAAAGGGGCTTTGCATTGCATGAAGCAGTAGAATGCTGATCGGAGTATTGTAACAATTCACCCATGAAAACTAAGCTGTGCTTTGATGGCGCTCGCCCTGGATTGTGTGCCGAGACCAATTCAGTCCACTTTGAGCTGTGTCAGAAACCTTCAGACGAGTAACTTTACATGCTTTATACTGAACCAACAGGCATATGGACTCGCTCCCCCGCACTCCTGGGAATGCAGATACACATGTTCTCACTTTCTTTCTGGTTCTGTACAGCGGAACACAATTCCGGTGTGACTTCTTGTCCTTATGTAGAAACACACTCATCGGAATGAAATGCAACTAATTCAGGTGATATGATCTTTGAAATAGCCCAGGGATTGTGGTGTAAATAGACGCCGCAGTTTTAAAGATATTTGGACAGGTTTGTTAATATGAGGGGAGCTTGTTAAAGCATCGCGCCTAATCCATAACCACCGCGATCTTTGAAGCGGCGGTGCGTGAAATCACCAAGCATTTGGCGGAGAATAGATAGCCGGAGGGATTTTGTTTGGTTGGGAGAAGCCATGCACAAAGAAAGGTTTCCACCTATCTGTTTCACAAGGAAATTTGGTGGATTTATTTATTTGCCTGGAAAATGACTCCTCGTTTGGCATCATTTATGGGGGATATTAATTTGCCAGAAGCACTGCTACAACATATGAATAATCTACGAAACCCACGTTTCCAAACTTGTTTAGTTCATGTTCGTGTCATTTTTAGTTATCAAGACTGGTGAAGTATGCCCAGAGCGCATCCGTTTACAGAGTTTAATGAAATTTCTAACACTGCTCAGAGCTAGTGGCCTGCGAATTCCAACAAGGGTGTTGGCATCATGGAAGTTTGAACACTAATACTGCACGTCCATGTCAACCTCGTTGATGCTTTTAGGGCTCCTTACACGACTTCCCCCAATAATCCTTCCTCCATGGAATGTTACAATAATTAACCCTCAATTCCAGTTTAACCGTTGGAACTTGCAAACAGGATGCACAAAGTTTAGCGCAAATTCCCGCATCTGTACTTGAGCGGTACCAGGCAAACCAGAAAATAAGATGCTCCCTCAAATTCCAACTACAGAATTTGCTCAAATAACCCCCAACTGGAAGCAGGTATGCTAGATTGAATTCGGAAGTATTTTTTTTCTTGCCTACGCTATCTAGCGTGGGTGAAGTATGAAATTTGATGAGCATTTCAAGGATGAGGGTTAAGACAGCGAGTCTGAAGGCCCACTTAATCCTTCCATCCACCCATCCATTTTCTTCGCCGCTTATCCTCACAAGGGCCTATCCCAGTTGTCAGGGGTACACCCTGAACTGGTTGCCAGCTAATCGCAGGGCACATGGAGGCAAACAGCCGCACTCACAATCACAACTAGGGGCAATTTAGAGTGTCCAATTAATGTTGCATGTTTTTGGAATGTAGGAGGAAACTGGAGTGCCCCGAGAAAAGCCACGCAGGTACGGGGAGAACATGCAAACTCCATACAGGCGGGTCAGGGAATGAAACCGGGACCTCAGAACTGTGAGTCCAACGCTTTACCAGCTGAGCCACCGTGCCGCCGCCCACTTCATATTCACTCCAATTTTTTTTGCAGCGTATTCTGTTTCGGATGTTTATTTCAGTCGTATTACATCATGATCTACCTTAAAATGACTTGCCTGTGGACTCGCTAAGACAACGCTTGCTGAAAACTTGACTTACAGTAGATAATTGATCGCCTCACGATAGGTGGGTGCTGCGTCTCAGTGCAACGGTGACGTAATATATTATCATTTGAAAATTACTTTAGGCTGAATAAAGCTCAGACAAATGTGCTCCCCCGTGGTGAGCAAAGACCGAGTGTAGAATGATGTCAGCATGTTAGCGGTGTTGCCAGCCCTCTGACATATCAGATTGGGGCGGATGAGGGGAGGAATCTGTCAAGGCAGCATCCCTCATGCGCCGTGGAGATGTCAATGATGTTGCCGCTGCTGAGAGGGTGGAACTGCAACGGTGCACCTGGGGAAACTGCGAGCCCGCTGGCAAAATCGTGATGCGAGCGCGGCAAAGGTACAGGAGAAGCGTGTGACGGCGCAAACACATTTGTTTGGCCCAGGCGGCGTGCGGCGGGTGAAACCCGGCCCAACGCTCAAAGTCGATAATTGAACAGAGCAAGGATAATGGCGACTATACGCGCTGTGCGCCCTTTGAGGAGGATGATGGAAACATATTTGCTGGCAAAATAAATTGCGCCAGGTGGTCGCATGTCTGTACGCTGGAAGATAAATAAAAGGACATGTTGCTCACACATCACTAAGAATGTTGGTCGTCTGCAGACATACGAGGAAAAGTTCCAGGAATCGTGTGACAAGAGCGTTCGAATCCAAATTACAGGCGTCGCCCTGGAGTCTTAATGCATTTTGCCAGCTTTCATGCACACCTGGGACAGACAACAAAAGCAAGAACCACAGGGCAATAAGGCGACCTATAGGGTTCTAAAACAGCTTTCCTCTATATTATGATGGTCTTTCCTTCGGTGAGCTCGGGTGCACCCGCATGAAATGGTGATGTGGAATCCCTCCGCCTTCCCTTAGGTCTTTCTTCTGCAATCTCTTCCCTGTGGCAATAGATCCAATTTCCTCAGCAGAAATCGTTATTTGGCATCATTACCATTTCCAATACTTTTATCTACGGCCCCTTGTTTCCTCACTCCATTGCATGATGAAGTTTGATGAGGGGGCGGCGGAATACCCTTTTACGCCAACTGTAATAAATAAGCCTTAGTGTAGTCCCTTTCATGGGAGTATTTTGAAGGGTTCCAGTTTGGCTGCTGTCTAAAGGGATAAATCATTTTAGGAACACAAAACCATTCAATGTTTCCGACAAGAGCCAGCTTTAATTATTGGTGGAAACTAGCTGCAACAGATGTTCCAATTCAACCTTTATTAGCAATGGTAATGAATGTCGTAGGCTGCCCACTATGCCAGATGTGTTTGCTGTTGCGGAACACAACGTTTGAGCTAGGACTGGAGGATTAACCCTTCAGGCCATTCCTGGTTTATTGTTGTAAGACTGATTGATACGTCTGATGGTACAGTTTGACATGTGGGTTGCCAGCACCCAGACCATCAAGTATTTGCACACCCTATAACCATTGGATAGGGTGAGAAGCTCGGTCATCCAGGAGCGGCTCAGTGTCGAGCCGCTACTCCTCCACATTAAGAGGGGCCAGATGAGTTGGCTGGGCCATCTGATTTGGATGCCTCCTGGACACCTCCCTTGTGAGGTGTTCCGGGCATGTCCCACTGGAAAGAGACCCTGAGGATGACCCAGGACACGCTGGAGAGACTATGTCTCTCGGCTGGCTTGGGAACGCCTCGGGATCCCTGCGGAAGAGCTGGAAGAAGTGGCTGGGAAAGGGGAGTCTGGGTATCCCTGCTGAAGCTACTTCCCCTGCGACCTGACCCGGAAAAGTGGTAGATAATGGATGGATGGATGGATGGATAATCATTAGACCTATAGCACTTCCTCTACCAGTCCAATTTTGAGCACTTTTGACCAAATACAACCGCCAATGCAGACATGATCCAAAGCAAATTAGAATCTGCTCGTTAAGCAAGACAAATGATATTTGTTTATGGTACATCACTCCAAACTTTGTAGACTTTGACTATGACTGACAGGGATTATTAAATGGGTCAGGGCAGCCAGGCGAGACTGTCAAGGTGGCTGTTGCAATTAAAGTAACTAATTATGACCTCAACAACTACCACAGATACGTGTTTTAATTGGACGTGTCGATAGCACTGCTGAAACCACAACAGGTCAGGAGGCCTCAAGGTACAAAGGGTGAGATTTAAGCAGCGCCAGCCACTGTTGCTGTTGTTGTTCAAATTAATAAATGCTGCAATGAAATACAACCCTAACGTGCCTGGTCAGGCATTACAACCATTGAGGTGCAATAAATGTCAGGGAACTTGCACTACCCCTACATTAAAAAAAAAAAAAAAATCTCTAAAATATTGTGGAATTAAGCAGCCATTTCCATGTCGCGTGTCCTCATAGGGGTTGCTGGAGGCTATCCCACCTGAATGGGTACAACGTGGAGTGGTTGCCAATGAATCTTCCACATACTAAATATGTGACCGTATATATATGTATTCAAAAAGTTTTATATTTTCCTATGAATCCAGGCTCGTTGTGCTCTGGACGGTTTGGGCCCGTCATTTCACATCAGTGTGCTTTTAGAGCCTTACCGATCCGGCAACATCTTGTGGTCAGTAACTTACATACTGTATAACACATTAATTAAAGTTGAATCTCACTCCTTGTCGCATTGGCTTATTGTCAAGCAGTATCTCCCATTGCCAAATGTATTATTCATGCTCGCTGTTTTGGTTTCTTAGTTGTCCCTGAAGGCAGGTCCTAGGTAAGTCCTACTGCCTCAGTAGTGCTTCATGTGGCTGGGAGGCCCTGGGGTAGAGCCTCTAGCGATGGCTTTAGCCTAGCTGCTCCCCGGAGACCCTCCCGTTCAACCGCGCCGTTCCATCTTCAAAGACAAATACAAACACTGGAGTCTCCCCTTCTGCAGCTCTCTCTTGTGCTTGCGAGAGCTCATGCAGTATATTGTTCCCCTCTCGCTCTGCCCACATATTCAATCCGGAGTGAGTTACACCACGGCAAATGTTGTACGTGGGCGCGTTCTTTCAAATTGTGAAAGAGAGGTCAAGGGTTCAGCGGTGGAGGCGGCCATAAGAAAGTCTTTTGTGACTTTACAGATGCAGAATTATCTGTGCAAACAAACACAATGAGTGGTGGGTGCATGACGGCGTTGAACAGAACGTAAGACTGAGAAGTTGCTTTGACTTCACAATTAATATATTGGAATGACTAAAACGAAAAACATGCCCCCCCCTCCCCCTAGATTGGCTCAGGTTTAAAATGCTAATTTATCTTCTTAATTTTCCTCAAGTCGACAGTCCACCCCTGAAGTCAGTCAAACTTGACACAGTTCCATCTTGATACCACAAAACGTGATTTTTTTTAGTCAGTTTCTGGTGTTTCTTTCGCTAATAAATCACACACTGTGACGGCTTTTGTTATATTCATGACTTTCAGAAGATACTCCGTGGCCCACCTCGGCCTTTAAGGCTATAGTTTGGCAGAGAATTAGCAGTGTCAGGTTTCGTAACGGGATGGTGAACAGTAATTACAGGAAGGCCGCGGCCCCATCAAGATCTCCGCACATTGTCAGTTGGTCAGCGCTGGATTGGCAGCAGGCGCTCCTGCCCGAGAGTCTCCAGAGTACCCATTAGGATGGAGGCCCGGCGTCCTTATCAAGCCAACCCCTGTGCTCTTCCAGTGCACAATTACAGCACGGTCTGCACATTTGTGGAGCTCACTGTTGTTGTTAGCGTCACCTTAGTCTACAGCCTCCTTAATAACGGAAAGTCAGTAGTGAGGGCTCGCAGAGACGCAGTTGGCAGGGTGAGACGTGCACGGCGAGTTAATGATGAGAGTTACGGCTGTTGTGTGATGTTACATGGGAGCTGATTGGAAGAGAGACCGTGACCTTGTGTTCTGCAAGCTTTATAATTGTGCTACGTTTACATGGCTCATAGACGAAAGCGTTCTGTGAACAATGTGTTTTGGTTGGGGGGTCTTTTCACTTATCTTGGTCATTTATCCCGATCTCGCTGAATTCCTTCGGTATGTCAGTTTAACACAAAAATAAACTGCGAGAATAGCTTTCACAAATGTCTCTGCGGGACTTTACAAACCTGTTTGAAGCTTTTCGCAGTACTATGCAAAAAGTATGATAGCCACACAGAAATGTGAGAGAATAGAAACTTTTGTCCTAATTTAGCACTATGCCATAACATTTTTTCCCTTATAAAAACAACATTTTTGTCAGATTATACATTTTAGTAAGCACTGTATACTTACTGTCACAATAATCCCATCTCCCATATCAATAGCTACCATTTGCAAATTTATCGTAATTGCCAAACACTTTGGGGGAGACAAAGTGCCGCTCTGTGAATTTCCAATTTACATTTTATGTACTGTAATATCTGTATACCACCTTCTTTTCTTACCTCAGGAGTTATTTTTGCATGATTGCTAGTAAAATTTAACAGTCGCGGATCGGAAATTGAATCACATTATTATCTACCTTACTTTGATGTACTATGTGAATGCGTTCTGGGTGGTCATTCACGCCTTTCACTGGAACTTCATCAGACAATGTTTTTTTTTTTTTTTATCAGAGAAAGAAAAGCAAAAGGTAATATTAATTAAAATGATAATTGCAATTAAATGCAATCCAAATTATATCGACAAAAATAACACAGTCTGGGTACAGTTCTGCACTGGGATTGTACCTATGTTTAAACGCATCTGAGGATTTGAAAACCAAAAACATTGATGAACAGCCGGGCCAGCCACATGGTGTTCAAGACAGTACTGCAAATAATTAGTACTACCTTGTGCACACGTGATCGCATGAGCCAATGAAAACAACCTTTGTTCACCAAAGACTGGCGAGATTGATGATACGGTATGGCTTATTTAAAAGTTCTGAAGTCAGAAAAGAGTTTTTTTTAAATGAAAAGAGAGACCGGTACACTCTCATTTTTCCAGAAGTCAATGTAAAACCGTTGTCTTTCACATGCTGAGAGACGTTTGCTTTAATAATTTCAAAAAAGGGAAGGTTAAGTGGGACTTCCAAACAAAACACTGATCCTTTAGCCGAACACATCCAATGAACTTGGACTCCAGAACATGTAAGATAAATCATTATGATGTTGTTTGACGGGTTGGCTCGGCATGTTGAAACATTTTGACCTTTGAAAGCCATTGCAAGTGGACCCCTCGGAATTATAATAAAAGATCCTTGGCCAACAGGGATGATATCCTGCAACTGCGAGAATGTTGTTCAGCAAACAACCTGGCTTTGAACATCACAAACACAAAAGGGAGGCACACTGATCTCTGCTAACCTCTCCTGGTCCGGAAACACCTCGACTGCTCGACTTCGCGAAATGCTCAAGAAAAACAACATCCTGCAGAATCTCCTTGTGACCTTCTCCTGCGCAACCACTGAGAGGATTCTGACACACTGCATCGCAGTGCGGTTGAGCTACCACTGCTCTGAGGCAAAAAAAAGTAAGAGGCTCCAGAGAATGGTCAATATGGCGCGGAGGATCTTCAGCAGAGGCCATCAAAGGTGACAACACGCAACCCGCCCACCACCTCTTTGACCTGCTGCCCACCCTTCAGGCAGGCGCTACCGGTCCATCAGCAATGGAACGAACAGACTCGGAGACAGCTACTTCCTCCAAGCCAACACTGCACAGGACTTACGATAACGGCAAAAATCACACGTTGTTGCTGCTGCTGTTTTCCATTCAAAGCATTCCTGACCTTCGTGCATTGCTTTACGCATGAGTGGAAGTCACTACTTACCAATACTGTTGTCATATTGAATGATGTACACATATTTGACTTAAAGCTATGATTTACCCACGCTTGTTGAAGAACACAGTGGAAGTTAGACAACAATTGGTTCTGTTCCACTTAATGAAGGTGTTGAAAGCACACTTTTCAACTCTTATTGACTGTCGAAACAAATCAAAAAGGCATTTTTGACATCGGTGGACCTGGAACGCTTTTGCCAAATACTAACTCACGGCATTATCTGAACCAAAAATTATAAAATGAAAGCCAAAAGACACGAATCAGAAAAGATCACAGACTTCCCATTGTTTTTTTTTTTTTTACCTAAAATATATAAAATTTAATTCATCAAAATTAGTGTGGCATCCTAAAAGTCTGTGTGTCGTGCATCAGTTGAAGCTCTCATGCCATCTGTATTTTCTGCCCTTCTTAATGCCGATAGTCAAAGTTCCTCAGATCCTCCATCTGCCCTGTTCATTTACACTCATCCGCCAGAAAGAGTTGGAGAGGGGGAATCGCCTTTTGAGCCACTTCCACCATTTCCCGGCGACAAAATAAGACGTTTCATTGCATCTAACCAAACGAGCTGGATGAAAATTGCCTTTTCAATAATCTACCCCGCAAACCTGCCTCCCTGCCGCCTTTTTCATCCTGAAAGGTTTTCTGAAGGTTATTGTTGGGAATAAGGCAGCTTCTATACCCCCCGCAGATGACAATCATCTTTCCAATTTGTTTGAGATTAGGTCATATGGAAACAGGACTTCATAAACACACAGGATCGGCATCAACTGCCATGGAGACGGGGAGGGTGGTATTGCTCAGGCACCGGCGAACCAGGAAAACAAACACAATTACACAGTGCTCCCTTGCTAACTGGGGAACTTCTTCCATTTCCAAAACAGCATGACCTGGCGAGAAGTTTGATTGGGATCACGAAACCCACTTTTTCGACATAATTAATATCTGGGCAAACACCCGAGTGTTTGGAATTCGGCTATATGGACTATGGCGCTGTTAATTGCGGCCCAAGCATGCCGTGCGAGAGCCCTCCTGGAATGACTTTGTTTCTCCTGTGCGATTCTATTCAGGTCAAGTTAAATTGCCTTTTTGAGGGCTTTTCCATACTCCGACACAATTTTAAAAGCACGTTAATCCTGGAGTCTTGAATGCATTCCCCGAAGCTTGTTTCACTTTAGCCAATAAAACCCATATGGTGAAAGTCGGGGACAAGTCTTAGTATTTCCCAGACCTTCCGATTCGTCCGTGAAGGCCTCATTCTCAGATATCAGTAGATGACTATCCTGTGGTGTGGGATGTGTCAAGAGTTAAGAGAGTAGGTTAGGGTTAATTAAAACTAAGTTCAGAAGTTACTACAAGATAGCTCAATAGTGGAAACTGGAAGTTAAATGAAACCATAAACAAACACCCACACACAAAATTCAGACAGCCAACTGATGGTATCGACTCCCTGAAGACGTCGGCGGCTAGTCCGATTGTCACAAGGTGTGCGAAATGAACCCAGGTGGATGCAATAGCTAAGATTCCGTGTACGAAGCGTGTGAGACGGAGCAAAGTTTGATAACTTGAAAAAAAAATGCAACTCCAATAACTCACTTCCACATCCTCTTGTGTGCAATGAAGATGCTGGCCTTTAAAGGGAGCATACAGCGTAATAGGAAAACTGACTTTTTAATTATTTGTATTTGAATAGTTGGGTCTTTGGAGTGCCTGCCCACCCATGCAGTTGAATCTTTATGGGCTGCTGCTTTATGGGGTGTGGGGGGAAATGGCTAAATTAGCAATCATTTGCAGTCTGCGTCAGTCAGTGTCTCCAGAAGGCTCCAATGATACCACTAAAAATCCACGTGTCCGTCAAGAGAATCATAGATGCCCTCTGGTGGCAGAAATCTGTAGATGAAGATTCCATAGACCTCGAAAACTTTTGCGGGCCCCCGTCAGGCGAGCGAGGACCCGTTGAATTAATTGTATTTGTGACCACCAAACCACATAAGCGCTGCGCTTTAATACTTTAAATCACTTCTGCCGGTCAGGTGAGCGTTCGCGTGGGAGGGCGGATTGCTGCAATTTTCCACGCATGGTTGACCTCCTGGACGGGGTCCTGAACGGGCATCTGGTAGGAGTTATCCCGCAGCTTCAAAAGAACGAAGTTCACAGCCCCAAATGGCGCAATGAATCCCGATGACCGTGCGGCGGATCAGTTGACGGGGTCAGATTTGTGATGGGACATTGATGCAATCAATGAGGTGCTAATTGCGCGGCTCGCAGACGTTCGTTTTCCATTCGGATTGTCAATATTTTGCCGGGCAAGGTTGTGACTCCAACTTAAAGGTTTTAATTGCCCCAACCTTCACAAATCCCCAAGTTATTGCACAAGTGTTTGCATGACTATGAAAGCTTTAAACAATGGAACAGATTCAAATATCGCAGGAGGATTAACTTGAACATGAAGGCATGGTGTGTGGTAGAAATACAACCGACCACAATTCTCCAAAAATGAGGATACAGGCTGTTTATTACCACTCCCAGTAGTTTACTGTCAAAGTAAACATAAAACGTTTAAATAAAACCACCACACATCTTTGCCCTTGCAGTGTCAAGTAGCTTAATGCTAACACACAATAGAAAAACAGCGATACGGTTATATGCAGGATATTTGAGCAGAAAAAAGGTGCAACACATCCAGACAGAATATATAACACTGATTATCAGCAAATATTCTTTACCTTCTACTCTCTCCATGTACAGTACATCCACATGTCTGTATTATATTGCCTCCAGGTGGCAAAAGCACACACATCAGAAGGAGCAGCACAATATCTATTAAAGTGACGCAAAAACAATGGCAAAAGCTTCATTCTTTACATTCTATTTAATTATGCAATTACCGTGTTGTTAAAAGGTAAACTATTATCGCATACTATTTTTCTCATTATAAACATACAATTTTGTTTTTGAGACGATAAAACAAATTAATTGCATTTTGATTCATTGCAAAGTGGAAAGCTGATTTGCGATACAACCGTTTTGATTTATGCAGGGGGTCAAATGAAAATATGATTAGTTTCAGAAGGGACGACCATAGAGGAATTAACCAAAACATTTTTGAGCCTAGCAAATGTCGCTGCTAAACTTTGATGCGGTGTTTCACCCGTTCACATTCAAACTGCAAATGAATGACACCACTTGCTAATCGGACCACTAATCCACTACTTATATGCAAGCATTTCAAAAGTCCCTTGTAAGGTTTTGAGAACAATTGCTTGAATTGTCTTTTCTTGCAGTTCCAGAGTGAGAACTCATCCCCCCCCCCAAAAAAAAAAAAAAAAAAAATTGTCAGTATAAGATTAGTAGCCATAATCGTAAATTTAAAACAGGCTCAACAAGCTTGCGGAAACAACAACTTTATGTAAACCGAGAACAAATTATTATTTGAGTGTCCCCAATGATGTGTACGCTGACTGGGTGCTGACTAATTGCTCAAAGACTCAAATTCGCTTGGGTCTTACACTCAAATTAGACCCAAAAATACAAAATCCATTATCAGCGCAATAAAGAGCTAATGACCCAACAACTGGAATTTATTTGCCAGGGCGCCCATCTCCTTGAAAGGGCCAAAGGATAAGGAGTCATTAAAGCAGCGTTATCTGGTCCAGATAGCATTGGCATGTCTGTAAAGATCATTATTTTTGCCCCTGGAGCCGTTTGGCAAAGGAGAGCAGCGCTAACTCCAGGGTCAGCATTAACACAGGGATGAAGACGCTAACGATACACAGCCTGGCAGCTAATACTTTTTCTAAACGCTCTTAATGACTGTAGATTTGGATGTGGGAGAGTTTGTGTTTTTCTTTGTGCTCGAGCAGATCACCGCGGCTGTGAGCGGCGCGGTGCAATTCTTGAACTGTTCTTTACTTTTCTCAAGGTTCCGTCTCTTTTTTTTTTTTTATCCATCTATTTGCTGTGGCAAGATGAGATGAGTATGTGTTTATTTTATCTTTCTTTTTCAGAAGGACCTCGTCAGCTGTGCATGTCTCCCAATAGACAACTTTTTTTATTCGTTGGTTTTCAAGAATCTTACCCAACACCCTCAGTTTGTGATGTACACTTGCAGAAATAAGGCACGTGCTGTTATGCCAAGTCTAAAGACAAAAACGTGGTTATCTGATCGCACTAACTTGCCATCACGTAAATGAATGCAGTTACAACATTTGACAGGCGGTGATTGTTTAAATTGTCAAATCATTTTCCCCGACATATTTTTTTTCCCCCCTGAATTGTCGCACTCGCCACCTACAACGCTCCTAAAATTGA
Source organism: Syngnathoides biaculeatus (assembly GCF_019802595.1). Taxonomy (NCBI): domain Eukaryota; kingdom Metazoa; phylum Chordata; class Actinopteri; order Syngnathiformes; family Syngnathidae; genus Syngnathoides; species Syngnathoides biaculeatus. The sequence goes on along the minus strand of NC_084659.1, from coordinate 11,130,850 downwards.
GCCGTGTGTTCAAAGCCATGTTCAAACATGGGCTCTTTTATGTTTTGGTACCAGAGATTGATTAGCGAATTAGTTGTTGACGGAAAACTAACAAGTCGTTATTGAGCGGCAACGTCCTCCGCTCCGGGTCTGCGGCGGGCAGCGCGACAAATAATGTCGACTTGGAAATAAACATAAATAGATGGAGATATTTTGTATAAATTCAGCCAAATGCATACAAAATACACATACTGTATGAATTTTGGCAGTTTTTTTTTCCAGTTTATCCCCACAACAGCTGTATAAATAAACATTATACCAAGAAAAGGGAATACTAAAAGTTTTCCTTCTCGTTCATTCCTTTCAACAAAGAGATAAAAAAATTACAGAGGGTGCCATATATTCTAGTCACAATTAAAGGAGAAAGACCATTGTAATTACGGCATAAATTTTTTTTAATTGCTTGGAGTGACGCGTGCAAGAATCTGGTACATTTCCGTAACAGTTCTTTTTTTGGCAAAAATTTTGAATGAATATGCATTTTATGGAGAGCAATGTCTTCTTATAGTAGACTGTATATTTTGCCAATAGGTCAAATATACGGAATTTGGAAAGCTAGCATAAAATGTGTACTATTTGATTCAATATATAGCTTTCATTTCATACTACTATTTCCTCCTTCCCTCACGATAAGCATGTGATTTCCCCATTTAAAAAGGTATGGACATCAATCAGTTTTTGTGACAAAACAACCTGGTTACGGTATTCTCTTTCTCCGCGGGGCAAACGTCCGTGACAAAGCAAGTGTGTGTATTTCCCACGCAAACTCCTCCTTTATTCACCCGCACATCTTGTAACGCTGCAAACGGCCATCACGTCGCAATGTATCATCCCTGTCACAAAAGACAACACGGCGCTAATGATGCCAGGCGATCAGCGGTACGATTGGGGGAGTCGGGGGTGGGGGCAGGAAGCTAACATCTGACTCCAGAACAGGCGAGGCAAAATAACGCATGACACATGTCTGCCATTAGTGCGAATCCTCCCCGCGGTTGCCACACTTTCTTTTAATTTCGCTTGGCTGTAATCTCCCATCGACTCGAGTGTTTTCATCTACTAAAGGACTTTCAACAGCTTGAGCCTAATCAAAGACATTCTCTCTTTTTTTTCTGTCTCTGGATAAGGAAATTCAATTAGCTTAATTGGGCTGGATATTATCCTCTGTAATGTGATGGAAGCATCGCTTTCACCAAAACTACACAGGGCACTTTGGAAGCACCCCGCTAATTAGTGCAATAACTTTAATCCACATGTTTTACCTCAACATTTGAGATGATTCCAAATTGAAATCCAGGTAATTAGTAGAAATAACCCCCCCCCCCACGCACGAGGAGATCACACGACTCCATCTTGAAGGCTGCTGACGGCAAAGTATACATGAAGCGTTCCACGTTTGACACACACCGAAATAGAAAAATTCTTTTTTTTTTTTTTGCCTTCTGTTTTACAACTGCAAAAACGCACGCAGAAACACATTTTTTGCAGAAACACAAAGTATCCACACCCCTGTTTAAATGAGACCAAGATAAATCATTTTAAAACTTTTTTGACTGATAACATACAACCAAAACCTTAAAGAACAGAGTTGTAGACATTTTGTATGCACTGTATGGGAAGTTTTCATCGAGATTGCAGAATTTGGACCGCCGAGATTTCGTTTGTGTCCTTCCATCTAAGCAAAAGTGAAATGGGATTTTTTTTTCTCCACCCCGCCCCCGCCCCCAAGCAGCAGAGACAACAAACTGAGGAAATTATTGCACTTCAGTCATATATCATAAGATGCACTATGCTCTGTTGGTTAGGGTAATAGACAGAGGAACCGGCTTCTTTCTGATGGCTGGTTTGCATCTAATGCCGTCCCCTTGAGCTAGATATTTAACCTTAGGAGCTCTAGCAAACACCAGGCCTCCTAAATGGGTTTGAAAGTGTCAACCGTTCTTTAGATATCCAGTAAATTTCTCCTGTCGACTGGTTCAACTAATCCCAATTTCTCCCCTTACAAGGATAGAAAAAAAGACACTCAACTCTGTGTAACACAATAAAACTGTATTACATTTGTGCTTAAAATTATTACAATTACAGTATTTACAAGCGTTGTCCTAAAAATAAACATCTCATGCTGGATGACACACACAAAAAAAAGAGAAAGAATTGTACAACAGGCAAGCAAAAGTTTTTCTTGTTGTTGTTGTTTTTTTTTATGTACACCCACATTTTACAGAGGACATTTTGAAGTCAAGAATGAAAGGTGAGCACAGCGGGAGAGTTCACGCAACACGTGGGGTTCAAGGTGATGAGACTGCAGGTAGCGAGTTGACTCACGCGTCCGCCATTGATTGCATTCAAGTATCAGCGTGTTGAATCGTGCCGAATTTAGGACAAGAACTGCTTCAATAAATAAAGTTTACCAATCCCCCCCCCACAACATCATTCCATACGCCTGTACAACTGCGGCAGGAACCAGCCTCCATTAAGTATTTCGCCAGCTCCACAATGCAAAGTTGAAATAAATGCATGCCTCCCCCCCAAAAACTGTAACTCCAAATCCAGGCATCAATTAGAGCAAAATGTGATTTCACGAAGGTTATTTGTAGACCACAGTTTGCTCGCTGAGGGTGGCTCATGCTCCCATCCATTGAAAAACAATGCACGTGTCCCATTTGTCATTATTATTATTGGCTGCGAAGTTCAAAATAATGTGCAGAAGTCATAGCTGAATTGTCGTCATTGATTGTGTCACTCAATATGGAGTCTGCCGAGGCTTTAAAAATGGTGGATTTCAGTTTTTGCTGTTGTTGTTATGAAGCTTTGTCATGCCATTCTGATTCTGGGAACTGGACTGGTCCATTTATATCATAGTTCAAGATTATCTGCTATATTTAATGAGTTCCTACGTGTCCCCTTACCCCTTGGCATTTGAGTTTTGACCTGCTAACTGCTGCTTCTCCTCTCCCGCCCTGAGAGCTGGCAAGGTAGCACTGATCGATGTGAGCGCTCAGACAAAGTCTTTGTGGGATTTGTCCAGTTTTGTAAAAATGGGAAATCACAAAAAAAAAAAAATACCCAAGTGTTTTGCACTGTACTACCGCATGTCAATCAAACTGCCAGAATTCATGAATACTGAAAAAACATGATAGAGCGAATAACCTGATGAGATCGCAAATCTTTATGGTCAGACTCCAGACTAAACAGAGACTACATGAGAAAAACTCCTCAAAAAAAAAGAAGTTATTTGCACACCCCCACGCACCCCAACACAAGTATTAAATTATTATTATTTTTTTTTTCAAGCTCCTCTGTTTACACTTTACAACATCCAGTAAAAAGGTGTTTATCCCAAAGATACACTGATTGGCAATACCTCGGTGTGTTTTCGATTCAAGTAGTTGGAGCTCACAGTCCTTGTCGTAAAAGGTGACACATGAAAGCATGTAAATATCTGTCCAACAACTTGCTTTGGGTTTTTCTGAGGCCAGTGTTTTTGTTTGCCAAGAAGAAAGAGGCAGCACTTGTCAGTCACAAACAAACAAAACCTTATTTTATTTAAGAGTCCGCTTCCAGGGCCACTTGCCTGCTCTGCCGCAGTCTCTATGGCTATTCTGTACAGTAGAGTACTTCCCCTTCCAGGTTGGGCTTCATTATGTACACGTGGGGGACAGGAGTTGGACAGGAAGCGATAGTGCTTTTTGTTGTGTGATTGCAAGCTTTCCGTCAGTTTTCTCCCACTCCTCTGTCTTCAATCTCCTTTTCGTTCCCCCGCCCCCCCCTCTTACGAGGGTCAACGGACCTGGGGAGCGTAGCCCTCCTTCATCAGGCCCTCCTCGTAGTCCGTCTGGCAAAGGATCATGTTGTTCTTCAGGAAGAACTTGTCTCCCACGCAAAACCTGCGCAACACGAGAGGAAAAAAAGGCAATGAAAAAGCAGTTGAGCATCGTTAATATTGAGCTGTAGGCTAGCAAGGCTACGGTACTAGCTTGTCTTTGGGAGCTAGCACTGTGCCAAACCCCTTCAGCTGCAAAGTATGAAGGAAATGCATTAACATGGGCAAAACACATTTGTAATCACGCAGTTGGTGGAGGGGTCTTTCTTTGTGTAGTTCCCTTACACCTGCAGATGGTACCAAGCCCCTCACATACCCGACAGGCACATCCTTACAAGTGGGGGGCTCTACGGTTATTTTTGACCTTTCAGTGCAGCGCCAAGTGGAGATTATGCTGAACGAGAGGCAACTCTCGCTGAATTGTCCTGAGGGTCGCTTATCTGCCTTCAGGTTGGACAAGGTCGGCAAACACCGGTGCCAGTGTTTACCAGAGGGTAAGGGGGGGCAGCTTTGGTTGGGGCGGTGGCAGTTTCTCCTCTTGTTTGACTTTTAACAGATACTAAGAATACAGAATTCATAGCTGGAAGCTGCACAGTAGCTTGTGTACCTGACGAGCTTGTTGTGTTTATTCAGCGGTGAAAGGCAGATGGAGAGCATGATTTGTTACATCCGTTTGGGACCAATTAACAGATAGACCGTAAAAGGTGAGACCTTTGCGTTTCGGGAAAGAAGGCAAAAGTCAGCGATTATAATTACTTGGGGAAACGTGCTAGGAAGCTCAACATGCAGAACTGATACAAATTGAAACTATCAGACCAGAAACGCCATATACACCAGGAGAACCCGGTCACTAAAACTGAGGAAACTGGATTGGAGTCGTAATTCCGACAACTTCATTTTCTTATTACCGGCTAATGTACCAGCCCAATGAATTCAAATTGATAAATGGCGTAATACACGTACTGACAATTGGGAAGTGTGGGGATGGAGCAAATTAGAGGTTTGAAAACAAATAGCAAACTCTTCAACATGAATTCTAAAGTGCAAAGGCAGTCAGTGGATAAGGGCCAGAATAATTTGTGCTCCCTAATACGTGTTCCAGTTAAAAAGCAAGCAGCAGCATTTTAGATCAACTAGAGACATTTGAGGGAGTGCCGGCTGACTCTAAAGTGAAGTGTATAATAATACAACCAAGAAGTGATGACACTATGGATTACGTAATATGATAAATATTTTATATTTTCATATTTTTCTTTTTCAATTCATGTGGGGTGTCCTAAGAGAGATTTTTTTTTTTTCTGATGTGTAAGGTGAGCACTAAGTTTGCCGTTAATTGTGACTTGAAATGAGTAGACCACATATGATAGTAGCAAGAACACATTTCCTATTTTTCACACTTTAGGTCAAATTTCTACGAATCACTACTTGAAAATAAACGCCTCTCAAAAGTCTATTATTTTTCTGCTTACACTGTGTCCACTCCCATAATGACCTCATGTCAACTCGTTTTTTTTTTTTGTACTCCCTTCTCTCATCCAGTCAAATTGTTTCTCCCCCTTTTCACCTCCCCGCACTCGTTTCCTCTCCCCTATTTCACACAGACAAATTGTTTCTGCTCGGTGAAATGTCAACAGCATATGTGACATCTGTACGGCAATTTTGATGAGGATATTACACTGGGGCCCATCACAGGCGTGTCTAATAAAGGACATTTTGCTGCCCCGGACTATTTCCAGTTTCTGGAACAAACAATAGCAGTGTGCCTTTTCTATATGTGGTTCTATTAGGTGTGACTTGGACAGTGGTTGGCTCTTGCTGCACTTTAAATGACAAGAAACAGACAATTAGTGTTGCTAACAGCAACTGCGCCAAGTATACATTGGACTTTGAGTTTTGGAATACAGAGACAGGATAGGGTGCAGTCATTTCAATGAAACGTCAAAATCCGGGAGAAATGCATAATATACTCAAAGCATTATTTGTTCACCATATCATCAGCCTGTGCTAATGAGGCTCATTAAAGAAGTCCCTTGACATCATTAATACAATTCGACACCTCGTTGTATTCAGACTATGGTCCGTAGTCATACAGATGCTTACTGTGCATGCAGTCATTGTTCTCTGACGCTTTCTTCATCTCTCCCTTTTCGCTTTTCTTCCCTTTCTTTACCGAGAGGTGAGTGTGACTAATGAGTCTTTAGAGACCTCTTGTTGTAGAGGGGAAGAGAGGGGGAAAAAATGGCTTCCACAGGCGCACACTTAAAAGATGCATTGTGATGCCAGCTATATGCCCCGGAGCCACGTGTTAACTAGAGTAGTCGCTTTCCACTCAAATGAGGAAACGGGAGAAAAAGTGAGCTCCGTCACATATAGTTAGTGTTCGCAAATACTCATCCCCATGAATGGGACTGCGTCGCTGCATTGTCAGACAGCACAAGGACAATCGTAGCAATTTCCTTGAAAAACTCGTTCTCGCACTATGTTTAGGGTCATTCGTCTGCACTGTGAAGATCTGTATAATCTATTGGAGCATTTGACGGTATGTGAATAAAGCAGTGCCACATACCTCTCAAAATTGATCTTGTTACTTCTGTCAGGAATCAAATGTCCATACTAAAACCCCCTTTCACCACTTCACATGGACGACAAACAGTTCCTTCTCTACGTTTCTGTTCCCTCTGACGTTCCGATTCCTGGATGTTATCAGTGGGTTTCCCCTTGTTGTAAGGAGTCTTGAACATTATAACAATGACAGACCTTCTTTTTATTTTGGTGCATTCCAAATCACGGTATTGATCCAAATAGTGGACATATTCTACATACCGTGAATGGCTGCGACTCCTAGATGGTAAATGCCACAAGGAAAATTAAAAAGCTACTCTTCAAGAGTACTGATTCCTTGTTTGCGTACTTACAGTATGTGTCATGTTAGCTCTTCAGTTAAGGGAGGTCTACAGATACCGGTAATTGGCCTGGGTATGACTATTTCCCCTAGGGTCCTATTCTTGGATTTCTCTAAATCCTTTGACTGATATCCTGTGGTGTGGGTCACCTTGATGTGTTCAGAAAGTGTTTTTCCAGATCGCCAATCATATATGTTGAAAAGCTTTAAAAGCAAATCCGCTATGTTTGGTCTGGACTCCTTCAATTGTTTCATGAAACTGAACGATCGCTTGACTGGAAGCGATCTCAAGCAGAACACTCGTTATGTTGGACGCTTGTGGAACGTGACGCCCAAGTCATCGACCACAATTAAGATGACAAGTTTACAACTGCAGTGTCGTGACCCATTAAGCTAACAGCTTACTCAGCTTCTGTCAGGTGATGAATATGTGGAAAAGTGGCACCCAGACCAGACTTGACAAGAACTGAGAAATTCAACAAAATTTGGTTAAATCAAATGAGCGTGCGAGCACGAGAGACACATCTGAAGTACAAAATGACGATGACGAAAGATTAATGTGGTAAAAAAAACTACTCGAGTGAACAAGAAATGACAAAAAGAAGTGGATGGAGCCAAAGTGGAAGGAAGACTCCTAAACCATAAAAAACAAAACAAAATCAAAAACGACAAGAGGCAGAAAATAACAGTGGTAATTTTCGTAGGAAACAGAGCAAACAGTAAGTACCACAGAGCCCGACAAACTGGACTAGAAACAACTAAATACCGATATCTGCAATGCAACAGACAAAGGAGATTGTGGAAACAGAAACAAATTGAAAGAACAACCAGGCAGAAACATGAAAGTTTCTTTGATTTCCATTCATCGATTTTCCAAGCCACACATCCTCACAAGGGTCGCGGGAGTGCTGGAGCCTATCCCAGCTAACTTTGGGCGAAAGGCGGACTACACCCTGAAGTGGTCGGCAGTGAGTTCCATTTCATCATCTATTCCATTTTGCCTTCTACAAAATCTTCTTTGTATTTTTGAGAAGTTTGGATGCTATGTGGCAACATGCTGCCTCTCAAACGTCAGTCTTGGTATTACAACAGTCATTTGGTTTGGTGTCTGTCCTGTCCAGGCATTGTTGCCATGAGTATTTCTTATTTATTTATTTTTTAAGTTTGCTGATACTTGTTCAGTCTTCCTTCAGTCGTCAACAAATGGTTCATTGTGCTTCTCTTTGTAATTGGGGCAAAAAATTGGTTGTAACCGTAAATGAGTGCGGAAAATCCTCATTTGTGTATTTGAATGTGCTGTGATTATCTACCCCTCCAGTAGATCGGGATAAAGAAACACGATTGTGTTCTCCAGTCGTCTTCCCTGGACAGGCTCTCGGTTCTCGACACCAATCACACACAAAGTGACAACGATGTCCCTTATTGCCTATTAGGCCGCTGTCTAACAAGCCTGACTCACGACATACAAGGCACCCGTGGCTGAGTTTTGCTGTGCTGAACCCAATTGGTGTCAGTCTCTCCTACCAAGGCTCAAGTATGGAGATCCCCCTACCCCAACCCTTTATCAGCACTGACCTTCCCCTGCACTGTCACCCATCCTGCTTCTCTCTGCTCCAACCTTCCTCCAGCCTCCTCAGACTGTGGCCTCCAGCTCATCAGGGGGAAATTGGGCCAGCACTGGCTAGATGATGAGGCTGGACGACAGCCTCATCGATTAGCTGTCCCCCACGGCTGATCTGTGGCTAACTGCTTGCTGGATGGAGGCTCATATCTCCTTCCTTATTCCCAACACCTCTTTTCGGAAGCAGTCGCCTGTTCCTTACGGCTCCAGCTTCCTTTCTACAGCTCAGGTAGGGAGAATAACAGTCCGGCCAATTTGGAAGGTCACAATGGTAGATTTATATTTGGTTTAACGGAGTCAGGCCGCATTGGGTGCAGACACGAGGAAACAGGGCTGATGTAAGAGCCTATATTTTCACTGATGGACCACGGACATGGGTGTAGTCACTCCCCTTTGCTTGATAACATTTCAAAGTCATGCTCGGAGTGGAAAAATTGTGAAAAGGAAAAAAAAAAAAGGGGTCTGCCAGATGCACAAGTAAGATAACTGGCGAGGCTCTTCCATTTATCGCACTCTTCATTGCTTTCACGACAATACATAGATTGCTGTCAATTTGACAGTGATGGTGACAAAGAACAAAGGTCACGGTCGCTCGCTCCCAAGTACTAATTGGCCTTTCACTTAACCAAGGCCTTTAATAGCATAGCATGGCAATGACTATTAGAGTCCTACACTGACGGAATCAGAATAATCACTGGCTTCCGAGTTCTCGAGGATAGTTTGAATGCACCCACAAAGGAACGGAAGACACGGGTTGATAAATGGGAGACGGGGGCGGGTGGGTGGGAGTGGGGGGGGGGGTCGGCTGTATGTTCATACGTGATTGTAGCAATTCAACCTTCAAACGCCAATTTACGCAGCGGCTGACCTGGAGGAGCGACGGATAATTACACCAAGTGACCCCTGCCGACCCGCCGATCGCCTGCTCTGTTTATCAGATTTCACATTTTCTGACGACGTTCCACAGAGAAATCTCTGGGCCATTTGTGAGATGGATTAGATTGCTTTATTGAAGGGCCTGTCGGGGGAGCGGGTCAATGGGAGGGAAGGGGAGAGTGGGGGCTGGTCTTTCGTGTTTGTTTGAGGCCGGGAAATGAGAGGGGACAGAGCTGGTGCCAATGAACAAGGCGAGCAGACAGATCGGTATGCCAGACAGAGCGCAGGAGCCCATTTTCAGGCCATCCGAAACAAGGTGGATAAACTATTCAGGAAAAGTGAGATCCCCCGAGAGCTAAGAGCAATTTGCTGAAGGTCAATCTATTAATCACACTATAAATGTTAAGCATTTTACCTAACCTAAGCGTGTTACTCTCTACTAAGGCGTATTAAGGCAACACAAACAACAAAGACAAGTTACAACGTTACAAGAATAAAGTTGTAAAATCAGAAGCATGGGCGAATGCTCCTGATTGGATCATGCAGAAATTTGGACATTTTCACAAGACGAAATTTATATCCCAGAAAAATTGGGACCACCACACACTAGCGTTCAAATATTTTTGTCCATAAACGTATATAGCCGCTGCAAAAAAAAAACTAGTAACAAACTGTAAAACAAAAAGTCAGAGCTGACGAACAGCTTCAATTAAAGTCGGTGCCACCCCATAAACCGTGGCCAGACTCTGGCAAAAATTGTGATGGGCATCTAAATGGCGCCTGCAAGGCTGCGGTGGACCATGCGAAACACACAAACGTCAATTTTATTCAACAGTTCATCAGCCGCCTTAATGTAAAAAGAAAGATTTGCCCCCGCTTAAGTGGGTTCTAATGCAGGAGAGCAGGGTTGGCCTGCCTGGGTCTAGCTGATGAAGATTAGCTGACTTCTCCTATTAGCAAAGGCTGTCTGGTGCAGCCAGCTGAAGTGGCAAGACAATAACCAAGTGCTAATTGTGCGTAACCAGGTCTCTTGCCTTTTAGTATGCACAAAGTGTCTGGCGCGTGCAGATGCCGGCAACACAGACAGTAATGCTCTGTCTGTCTGATTGCACTTCTTGTAACCTTCACAAAAGCAAACTCAATTGCGGTCACCTACCGCAAGCGGAGATAGCTTACGTTTTGCTGCAACTTGTGAACTTGGTGTACGTGATGAAATGTAATATGTACCCCACGGTCCCAAAACATTATGACCACATGCGCAATCTTTTGAGACTGAGTAAAATAAGTGGTGCCTTTGCAAATACAGCAAATAGTTTTGAATGACATTGTTAAACAGATATGCAACAATATTTTTACATGAGTTATAGTCGTGCACTGGCCCTTCGTCATACTGAGAGCTGTTTTTAATAAGATTTTGACTCCGTCATGTAGATCAGTGACCCTCAAAATGAGGTACAAATACCAATAGTAGTACTGGACACAGGATTATTGGTAGACGGAAGAATCACACCCTGAGTACAGTCCAGTTGTATTTTACTTATTACTACATTAACCTTTTAGAACAATTTATTTTCAAACGTTTATTTTGGTACTTTTTTTTTTTTTTTTTTTAAACACATTCCGACTGAACCCTTGTGTCTTTTTGCTTTTCTGTATAGAAATGTAGTGTTCCACTTATATTTTTGAGGAATCTCGATTTTATTTTTGAATGAAGACTTTTGCCTACTAAGTATTATATTTTAATGTTGGTCAGTTTGGTGGTGCTTGGAGAACGACGAGTCGTTTTTGAGGTGGTACTTTGTGTAAAAAGTTGGAGGATTACAGATCTAGAGCATGAACCAAAATACGCGGGAACCTTTCAAGAATCAAACTGCCCTGATTATAAAATCTTTGTTAAATCAACATGCGATTTTGAAGAAACAGTCTCACATTCTTAAATGTCAGGCAAATGTAGTTAACTGCTGTGTTAAAAATGTCACACTTTAACATTTGTAATTATCAAGCGTCTTATTTCATGAACAGTCTTGCTACGGTTCCTGCTTGGACTTCCTTTTGTCTTTGGACCTTGTATTTTGATTAAATCTTGACATTTACATTGGACATGAGGTGACGGTACAGATTTTAGTCCAAGTTTTTGCATTCTTCTATTTGTATCTCCAACAATCGGCCCGCTCCTTCTGTCCTTTCCAGGTGTGCCTTGTTGTCTCTTTCGTATGAACCAGTGATAGGTTTTGAGGATAATTTTTAAAGAAAATACACTAATCAGAGTGGCTCCGTTATTTTTGGGAAACAACATGCATGCGTGCAACAGCGTGAATGTGAAAATCTCATATATGAAAGTCTTTGAATCTTGGATGTTTTGAGTTCGAGAAAATGTCGGTGGAATTCTGGATTGTGGAAGAACAAGATTCTTCTTGTCCGATCATATTGTTGATTGAATACCTCTGAGGCAGTGTCAATCACAAGTCAGCATCGTTGTCTTTGTAAAGGCAGAATTGTGGTACAAGCAGTCACCTTTGACCGTGTTCACAATTCGGCTGGACTGCCAGTAATGAAGACTGATGGGACTGATGGAAGAATATGTACAGAGAACTGCCCCCTCTAGCTTTGTCTAGCTTGAAACTCGACAGTATTAGTACAAGATCATCATCTCCAGGTCTATCTAGGGAATCTCTCCGGTCACTTGTTAGAGTGATAAATCTCCCGATGTTCAACTATCAGCGGCGGGGTTACTGCGCCGCAATCGTTCTTCCCGGAGCAGCCATTTGGCCGGACACAGGTAGCGGCAAAGAGACGGTAGTTCAGTGCAGTTCAATCACTCACCTTTGATTGCAGAGCTGGCATGCGAAGCAGTCCAGGTGGTAGACGTTCTCTTTGGCTCTCATGACCATCTCGAAGGCTGGAATTAGCTTGCTGCAGGCTGCACAGTTTCCCGTCACGCCAAACAACCTGCGCCGTAAAGTACACCTAATATTAGTATCTGAAACTGCCAGTTTGGAAGTCCTGCACTTTACAGACAGACTAGAAATGGGGAAAGTCGTGACTTCATTTCCCACTAAGGATTATTATAGTGTGGAACGCCAGAGCGGCAGCTCTTTGTGCTCGCAAAGTCTTACTGACTGCATCCGCCCAAGGAGGTGTCGATAGTATCACTTTGTTTGTGTGAAGTCTTTAGAAACGCTTCACCTTGAATAGATCCCACCTTCAGAGCATTGAAGATTTGATTGTGGGTGTATGTTTGTCTTTTTCGCAAAACAGTTTTATTCCAAAGGAAAAACACCAGAAGGTAACTGAAAGAGATTCATATACAAAGCTGTAAAATTGAGTATATGCGTAGTTATTTGCCGTCAGTGCCAAAAGTACTACGGTTAACTTCTGTTTAACTTGTGTGACATTTAAAGATTAGAAAAATAGAGATGTGAAGAGCACTTGTAATTCGACTCAGCTTTTATTGTTATTCCACCTTCACATTGACAGTGGTTAACTGATTTTTACAGCCATATAAAAGTACTGATTAAACTGATCAAAATGCAAAAGAAGCCATGAGCATACCTTCACATTTATAGACAAACGCTGTATCTATTATTTTTTATTATATCAATTTTCTATCCCACTTATTCTGTTCAGGGTCATCATTGGAATGTGAACTGAACCCACAATGCCTGCATTGAAGTCAAGTGAGTCAAGCACTACGCTTTTATATAGAGACAGTTGAACAAAATGAATGTCAAATGTTCAAATGTTGACATCAATGCATTTACAGTGGTGCCTTTTGATACAAGTTCATTTTGTTATGTGAATATGCTTGTAACTCAAAACAATTGTAATCCAAATCATCTTCCGCCACTGAAATCATTGGAAAGGCGATGATCTGTTCCTCCCCTAAAAACATGACAATTTTTTGATGAAACAAAACAACAATCCGTAGTACTGTACTTTGATGAAAATGTACGATGATGACCTATTCGAATGGAAATATTTAATATTTTGGTGCACTTTTTGCTTCAATTCAATGGAATTTGTGCTTTTATTTCCGTGCCACCTGAGGGTGGATAATACATGATCTGGTTATACATGGAGACGGTTGCATCTTGTCAGTATTATTAGTCGTTCGACGCAGAGGATAAACAATATATGCCGTTAAGTATTGTTAAATAATCTGTCAACGTGTTGCCCCACAGTTTGTGTTAGAATAGTCATTGATTGAACGATATTAACATTGTGACACCGATGCTAATTTGTTTTCCTTTTTGTTCGCACTAAGACAAGGTGAGTGGTAAAATTGAAGCTATGTGGGTGTTTTACATAGATGACTTTTTGTGATTGAAAAATTAAGAAATTTGGGACAAGTACTGGATATCGAAGCACCACTATGCTAGATAACTACAACTTAACTGCATCAGAGAGCAAAATGTTTAGGTTAACTGACCTGCCGATATAGACTAGTATAGGTAGAGAACAAAAATAGCTGGATTGGTCTTGGCCCAAGGATTAAAAAAAAAAAAAAAAAAAAAACAGCAAGGCCACAGCTTGTGCCATTGAAATAGATGGGACATGGCTTCCACCACTGCCCAGGGAGGACCCTATTATTTCTTTGCCTGCTCCAGGGACTTTAATGGGAGTATTCATTAGGGATTCAGGGCTGTTACGACACAGCGACCTAGACCAGGCTACAAGGGAGAGAGGAATCTGATAACGAAATCATATAACAAAATAACCTATTAAGCAGACTTCTTCGGGCACTTTTAGCCATCGTTGTTAAAATGATAAAACGGCATGCCACTCTCGGAGTCTGTAAGAGATCGCAATCTGATAAATGATCTCGGGGCTTGGGATATGCAGGGTTGTTTATTAACCTTCAGAAAGTATGTTTCCCAGAGGCAAAGGAAGCAGATAGATTGCGCCCTCATGAATACCTCCAGAATTAAGGGCCACTGTCAACACACCTTGAGACAATGAAGGATATTGCTTGTAACGTGGTAGCTTGGTGAAAACAAAGAGGGCCTCTTCCATGGATTATTACTGACTTAATTAAAAGAATTATGCCTCCTCCTTTGAGCCCTCTAAATTTAGATGTGTCTGCGTTATCTTGTGGCCTTTTTTTTTTTTCTTTCCCTCACAAATGTGTATCGCCAAAAGGCGCTCGCATGAAATGGATGAAATGATGACTTTTCTCCTTACAAAGAACGGTAATAGATCTAAAAAAAACCAACAAGAAAGAGCCAGATGTGATAGATTTAGTGTGATATAATGAGCACGTGTGTTGGAGCCTAACAGCGACACTTTGTATTGCGGCATACGGCAAAGTCCCAGCGAGACGTCGCTTACTCTGCAGGGGTGAATGTCCTTGTCTTGCGCTAACCCGAATCATTTCCAGATAGCATGCTCTCAAGGCTCCCAGATTATGAATGATGGAAGGTATTCGCAAAAAAAAAAAAAAAAAAAGTGATGCTATAAGCTTTCTGCCTGTCGGCTTGTATCAAAACGGTGTTCTGTTTCACCGTCTCATTTGCCAGGTCTGTCCGTGCTCTTCTCTCAACTCCCGAAATTCGGTTGGCCCGCTCTGTTTGAGAAAAAAAAAAAAAAAATGTCCGTCACACTACTTTGCTCGCAAAGATTCTCAATCGACGTCCTTGCGGCCCGTTACTATTCCCCGTTGTGTCTACGGCTGCAATCGATAACAAAAGGCTGCTGCTTTCCGCCGGGACTTGCCGCTGTTCCAAGTTAAACGAAACACAATAACAAAAGTTTACTTTAAGGTCAAACCGGCGGAAACCAATTAGAAAATGATTCAATTATTATAATTAGGTAAATCGGTAGAAGTACCAAATTCAAATAGCAGCATCTGGTCTATTAGAGAACATAAACACTCAAATATAGGAAAATTGAAAACAAATATTTAAGAACTTATTCCATTAAAATGTATTGCACATGCAGGTAAAAGAAATCAAATTTGCACTACTTGAGTTTAAAAAGCAGTCTTTTTGATTTTTAAAGATGAAATGCAACTGCAAACCACTAAAACTGAGCTCGTGTACCATCAGTGATCCCCGTACCAAAACGGCAATACCGAAAATGGATGGATGGATATTTATTTCATTAGGTTTGTGAGCAGAACCTCACTCGAAATGTCAGCATATACTGTAATTTTTTATTTTTTTTTTTTTTTTTTACACTTGTGTGCTAGGTGAGAATGTTACTAAGAATAAACTGTACTGAACGCTTTCGGCGACGGTTTGACACTGGAACATATTTTAGAACATATTTTTAATGGCATGTTCATCCTTCTACATCTTTTTTTTTTTCTTTTAAAAAGAGGGGTTCGGATTAAAGTTCTAATTTGATTCCAAGAGAACACTTTTTTTTTTCTTAAAGCCATCATTCTAAGCTTTGGCTCCGCAGCAGAGAAATTAAATCTTTGATAATGTTTTCCAGGGTGTGAGCAGCATTTTTCTTGCGTCGGTGATGGATGTGCTTATTGGGAAAAAAAAAAGAAAAAAAAAAAAAAAAGAAAAACTCATTGAAAAGAAAATGAGAAGCCCAAAGACCCCCCAGGTTCCTAAACAGACCTCCTGGCTGCTTCTCATCCACTTGTTTGCTGCATAATTCATTTGGTACCTATGTGCTACATTAACCACCGCGTTAAATGATTCAACATCGCCTTCTGGCGTGTACTCGCTTCCGGGGACAACACATACATTTGCTTCTCAAATCAAACCAGATTTTTCTTTTTTTTCCCCCCTCCCAACAAGCTTCAGCGTGATGACCATCCTTTGGACGGCAACGGCACCTCCGGTGTGGCGAACACTCCTCCAAGAGGCGGGACGCGGGGAAAAAAACCTGCCTCGCCCTGTGGGGAGGGGAAGATGGATGGCGCGTACCTGCCACTCGTCTTTGGCTGCTCTGCCAGTTTGATGTCACAGACGCTAATGGCTCTCAGGGGATGAGGCAAATTAAGCGTGGTTTTGCTTGTAATGAATTCAAAGGCACAGGCTTGCACGCAATCGGAGGATGACGGCTTAGAGGTCTCGTGCGTGGACGACCCGCAGCCTGGGATTCAATACATTTAGCTCTGCATTATAATTGGTAATGAATAAATACGTTTCTCGTGGCCTGCTCTCTTTTTCCTAACAGCTGCCTGTTATGTCTTGAGAGCTGCGGGATAACAATGTAAAACAGCGGGATTGACATACACTTAATATCCACGGCTGACAAGACAGCATGTATATTTAAAGCGCTCGGAGAAATTAAAATTCATGCCTTGCGCAAATCTGAATTTGAAAGGGTATTGATGCAGTCAGTGCTCAATACCTTGTATTGTCGGTCAGAAGGCGTTCACTGTGAATTACAGCCCGGTACGGCTCAGTGGTACCTATTTGATGAGTGGTGAGAAAGAGTGGTGGGGGGGGGGAGAAGAAAAAAAAAAGAAAAAAAAAACAACGATACCAATTAAATTATTCCACAAGGCTTTAGCCCAGTGGACCCCAAAACCCGATCGGAGTCGGCGAGGCACTCTTCTCCTTTAGCGAATGCACAAGTGGTGTCATGCCAAATGGATTGTTTCAGCTTTTTCAGCTTTGGCGAACTAAATGTGTCAAAAATACGACGACTGCCGGCTCATTACTGGGAGTGCTGTAAATGACGTACAGTACCTTATGCTGGAATATACGCATAGTGGACACGAGACACAAAAGTTGTGCCTTCTACAAACTAGATAACAAGGCGAAAAGATTGAGGTTTGCATATCGATGCAAAGCTTTCCTGCCAAACAAAGGAGTTGAAATTGTTACATCTCAAACAATGTACCGTATTTTTCCCACTGTAAGGTGCACCTAAAAGCCTTTAATTTTATATTTTATAATCCGGTGCCCCTTATATATGGATCTATATTGAGCCTTTAGTGCAGCTCCATCTAATGGATGCATAACGTAACCCCAACCTTTACTGTAGCGTCTATTCTATGCGCCTTATAGTGCGGAAAATACGGTATATTAATCTGGGGAAAAAATAGAAATATCCTCTGCCAACTCCAAAGGTGGTTATGAAATAGTAAAAAACAGGGAGCACGTAAATCAACCAAAAGGGGATGGAAACAATACCACTCACCTTTCCGATTACTTGGCAGCGGTAATAATGCACGGAGCAAAACAACAATAATTAACATACAGCGGGATCTTGCTACATGGGTGACTCAAATTTGAGATTTATTTATTTTTGCTTTGACCTGTGAGCAAAAATAAAGAAATAAATGAAGATAGAAGCACTGTCTTGTGGCAGTGAAATCAACATCACCTCTCTAGTACAACACAAAAAAAAATGAACATGTATTTAAAACAACTACAGTATATAGCTCTGTCTTACTAAAATGTTGAGCTTAATGGTAACAAACAATGAAAACGTTTGAAGCTACGCTAATGAATAGCATTACTGTTGCAGAGTTATGACCCTTTAAGCAATGGATATTTAAATAAAGTGCGGCGGAAGACATGTAAACAGTATTATATTCAGAGACATTCTTAATTTTTTACGTAAATGACTCGTATCACTCGCATTAAAGTGAAGCAAAAAAGCAGGGGAAAAATGATTCTTTAAACTGTATTAAAGTATATACATTATATATAAATATATATAAATTCTAGTTGTGTGTTGTAATTTTTTTTTCTGAACATCGCAGATTGTATCAGCCTAGAGAACCCCTGGAACTTTTGAATCTACCAAATGAAATGAATTACAATTTCCATATTATTTTGTAAAATAAATCGGATCGCTAATTTGCTTCCTGGGATATTCTCATTATTGCTATTAGTTTTATTGTGAGGGGTTGAGTTCCAATATCCATTTAAAATTCCAGCTGCAGCATTCCTCGTCTCACTCCTCCACCCGATCTCCATCTTTCCCATCCCTCCCACCACTTCAATTGCCCCGGCCTCGGCATGCATTCATCAGATGCCGGATTAGAATTTGTTTCCTCACAAACCATTGATCATCGGCCTATTACTAGGCAAATGACAGTTAATTACCCACTACATTAACCACTGGGACCCAGGGACCGACTCTCTGTGCCATCAGTCAACATGATGAATGTGGCAAGTTCAGTAATGCATGGCCGTTCCCTCGTCCGCCTGCCACGCCGAGAACAACCCCGGGATCTCACTTCCAGGCACCCAAGGAAAATCTATGGTAATCTGCATAATTACAGGCTCAGGGTTAATAACAGACACATGATTTGTTGCATCTCAACATGGGATTCTTTTTTTTTTTTTTTTTTTAATTTCTTTAATGGGATCGCGCTTAGTCCATTCGCTGTTGCGGCCTGTCCGTACCTACGAGTTTACTCACAGGGAGTTTGTTGAATGAATTGCAATGATAATACGGTTCCTGGTTTTATAATACAGTCAGAAAGTAAAGAAAGTTACGACAGGGTGGATGGGAAGGGGAGGGGAAGACCGTTAAAGGTGGCAGATGTAATCAGACTCTCGCGTTCCTCAATTTAATACCCCCAGCCTGTGTGATTGTCAGTGATTAAACAACGTTTCGGGGCAAAATTATTTCAATTACCGTGGCCGTGACCTGGGAATTGTCCGCGGGATAAGATTTTCTTCCTCGAGTGCCCTGACTTGCCTGGCTGCCAGCCTCTATCAGTTCTCATCTGCACCTGGACTCTGATATCCTAATGATGAATTATGGCCCGCTTGCCGAGAGACTGCAGGGTATACAAGGCAAACGTTCCCCCAGTAACTGTCAGCTCGGGGAGACGCCACGGAGTGCCACCTAATTAGTTCCCGTATAACCTCTGCCGAGAGGTTTAACAACATCTGCTTTTCCACATTAAGCAACTTGGAAAAGATAAACCATACGTGCAAGGTCGTGTTCTTTGTTACTTTGAGCACGTATCCATAGTGAGGTTTCATTGTTTCCGAATGTGGGAGAAGCTACAGTGGTGCCTTTGAGATATAAATTTACGGGGGAAAAAAAAAAAAGGAATGCGTAATGAGATCATTCAATAGAATGTAAACTATTAAAGAGTTTGTGGAGAAGTAACAATATGAGTTGCTCTTTGCAGAGGATAAAGAATATTTACCCAATGGGTCTATTGAACAATATGCCTGCAGAGTGTATTGAAGATGGCTGGGTGAACATCTGTATACATAAAGTAATAGTTTTTAAGCAAAAGTTTCCGATATGTCAATAAATCACTGCTTATGCAAGGGCGCCGCGCCGTCGCGATGTTCACGATTGAAATAACTCTTACAGTCTTGAATCACTTTTTTGAAAGCTGTTGTCTTCACAATGTTCACAATTTAAATTATCCTAGGAATTAAAGTCCCAAAGCTCTTTTTTTTTTTTTTAAACAGTTGCAAGTGGATTCGAAAGGTCGCTAGCTATAGCAACAATGTGTCTAATTCATCAGCACTGATAAATTCACTTTTGTGAACTACCCCCATTCTGTTCGTGCCTGTTGTTAGTATTAGCAATGCACATAAACAGGGACACACGTCAAACAACTGAAGCTGCAATAAATAAATAAATAAACACAATTTAATCGGTGACATTGATTACCCAGAAGCCCTTCTTTCAGTTCACCCATATGATTGAATACACATGAGCACGAATGTTTGCAAACTACCCTTAGCAATAATAGTTGAAAAAGGAATCAAGTAATCTCAAATCAACAGAAAAACTGTTTTTTTGGCAAAGCCTCTCCCCGGGTCCATTTTGAGGACGACCAAATAAAAGATTCTATCCAGATGTGTCGTTCGATAGGCACTCTCCCAGCACCAGCCCACCTGCTATACCACGCCGGGTGCCAGATAGTGGCACACACAAGCCCCGCAATTATCTGCACCAAACATGCACAGCCCCATGAGTCATTGCTCTTCACAGCTAATTTAACTAATCTCCACTGGAGGGGATGATCCAAAAGAATAATGCATCCAGGGGACTGAACATGTAAGCATTTTAGTCCAATTGGAAATATCGACGGCAGGGCCCACGCGGAGGCAAAAGGTGCAAAGAAAGTGGCAAGACTCTATGGCAGGTTCGAATTTAGACTTAGAAGAAGAAAAACGGCGCCGCATCTACAATCAAAAGTCTTGAAAATATAATTTATAAGAATAATAATTTATAGGAGTTGTTTGACCAATTTAAGGTGTTGAAAATAGCTTGAGAATAAATCTATCAGTAACTCTGTCAAAAGTGCCTCTTTCCCCACTTTGCAGGAGTCGTGGGGAAGTATGTCGCCTCAAGATGGAAAGTCTCGAGGGTTTTTAAAGAATAATGAGTGAAAATAGTAAGGTTAGATATATTTAAGTCAACCTGTTTTGTTAATTATGGGTCGCTGGAATGTTTCGGTGCAGACAGAACTGGTCAGTTACGAAGGTATGCGAGCGTCGCGATTCAGGGCAACACTTCATGTTAAATTGACTTGAATGCAGCTTTTGAGCGGGGCAGCTGCTTTAGTGGGAAATTGAAAATGACAAAGAGTTCCCTGAGGACTTTCCCCTCAAATTAATTACGGCTGCACTTCAAACGCACGCTAAACGATATTGCCATCGAGGGCCTGTCATTTTATTCCATCAGATGGCATTCCTTCCGTGTTTTTGGGAGCCAAAACAAAGGAGACACTCTTGACCTCTGCTAAACAAAACGTAACCCCCTCCCTACTCATCGGGACAATCAAACGGGGGTTGAAAACAGACCCCTCCAATGTGTCCGCGCATGACCCTCCTTCAGACACAATCACCGGCGCCCAGTTTGACCTCTCGGCAATTTCAGATTTCACGTGAAAAGCCCGAAGTAATTACAGGAAATTCACATTGCCACATTTTGTGAGCTTGGTGCATTATTGGTGAGGTAATTGCTTGGCGTGTGAAGTGAGTGGTGATGTAGGGGAGGGGTTAATGGAAGCCAAGCTGTAAAGCTACAACATTTAAAGAGTACTTTGCCAGAGTTTAAAATCTAGAAAGCATCTCATTAAAATGGTGAGGTAGAAAGAGCAGGAGGAAATATTGTACATTCTCATTTGTCTTGCAAAACAAGCCTGAAAAATAAAAGAAATGGTTGGAATATTATTTGTAATACTAATAAGGGTGGATAAGAACTTTCTGTGATGGCATTGATGACTGACTGACACCTTGTTCAAAATGTGGACGTGCGTCAGAATACAAATATTCCCACCGCTCCCTTCAAATCGGATTGTCATAACTGTCCGTGGCAATCTCTTTGCATTCATTCAATTTTGTTATCGTCCAATCAGTGACCGGAAGGGGAAGTAACCGAGAACGGTCTGTTGAAAAGGTCAACTTTTTCCACAATGTTCATACGATTGTCCTCATTTCACAGTACGTAATTTGACATTGGTTCTTATTTTGGAAGAAGTGTCACTAGAAAAAGTGAAATACGCAATGCATAAACCTTTGGATAAGATTGAAGTAGCCATACGTGTGGACAAAGTGGATTGTCAAAGTCATCACAATGGCCGTGATGACATTGACAGATGCGTTTGAGTGACTCACACAGTAATGTTATTTACCTTAAATGTGAGGAATGAAGCGTTACGCCTTCCCCACCGCACACCTTTCCAATGGCGTAATGGCTTATTATTTGAAGGAAAAACATCCCGATAAGGCAACAATGTGTGAAAGCCAGGCAAGCTGCGAAACAAAAGGCGACGTCGCTAATGAACGGACACAGCGCGATGCCAATTAAATTAATGAGATCATACGAGAGCCGAAATATGTGAAACCATTCAAGTCTGGGGGGCTCTCAAGAGGACTGAGGTAAACTGGCTTTTTATTGTTTGTGCGAGGATAAGCGCTTGTCCTTTTGGAAAAGTGAAGGGCAAACTGTGCTTTTGTGTCACCTTCTTGGCAATGACTTTCCATGCATTTTTTTTGGTCAATATATGTCTGAGAATAAAACAGTACAGAATTAGCTTTGAGTAAGAAAACGCATGGCCAAACGAAAAATTACAATCAATAATAAGCACTGCCTGTGACTACAAGTACTTACATGTCAGTACTCGCCAATACTGAGTACCCTTACTTGATAATGCCGTTAAAATATGTTTCATATAAGTGTTTCAAACTTCTTTTGATTCTTTTCATTTAATGATAAAACTTTTTTAAGTAACACGTTGTCATTTCTGACATTTTAAGATACAATTGCATGTTTTTCAAACATGTCACCGCACATTTTGCTGAGCTCTATCCTGTAACACAAGGGAATGTTAACGTAACCTCACATGGTTGACATGGCTTGTACCTGGAAGCTATATTTTGGGCTAGTCAAGTAGTATCCGTGTGTATCTTTGGTGCATTTTTTCATGAGTACAGACGTATTTCTCATAAAGATGTTTTAATAAGAATGTGACAGGATCCGGAAGAAGAAAACTAGGACTCGGTTTTACCAAATCTAGACATCAGGAATGCTTCCTGCAAGATGTTAAGCACCACACTGTGTACTTGCCACAAATCAATTGCAGAGACCACAACTATACAACCATTCATATTCTATTTTCAATAAACAAATTACCCTTAGTGATCATGGCTGGTTCATGCTCACAGATAGTTGGTTGCGCTCACTCCATCTCTGAGCATTGCAAGTCCTGTCTGTACCACCCACCATTCAAGTCTTCACCGGGGGTGGATGAGAAATCACAGGACCAACATTTGAACACCGCTGCGCGTCCCTCTGATTGCCTATTTACCATTTCGCAGATTAAAAGCGTCCAGAAAAAAAAAAAAAAAGCGGCATAGGGTCCAATCAATGCAGTGATAGCCGATTTGCAGCCTCCAAACACAACCCATATACAAGCGGCAAACATGACCTCGCCACCACATTGATTCCTTCAAACCCCCCAAAACCAATAAACATTGGATACCAATAATGAGTCTTTGAATTATTTTCACTTGAGTGATTCCTGACTTTTAATTTTCACAGTTTGCCCGGGCAAACATTTCCAGATTAAAACCGGATCATGTTGACAGTGTTATATCATTTCAACAAATACGCATTCAACAACATCTGCGGTAAAAGATGGGTCTTCTGTCGCGTGACGTAACGTGCCAAAGTGGTCAGGTGACCTAATGAAGTTGTTAATTCCCATGGTGAGTGGCTTGTTTGTCAACGTGGCCCAGCCAAGGGCAAAGCAGTGTGTAGCATTAGCATTCTTGTCTTTCTTTTGGCATCCTCATGAATAAATCAGCCTGTTAAAATTGCCATATTTACATCTCATTTCACACGAGCGTAGCACAGCAACGGGGACCGCCTCGACTCGGTTAAGCAAGGCGGACTTCTCCATTGTGGAGTGCGTTATCTGCGGTATTCAGGTTTTACAAAGCCTCACGCGAATGCAATCCGGAGAGCAGCGTTATCATGGAAGAAAGAGCAACATGGAATAAAAAACACACAAAAAAAAAAAGCATCATATTGCGTCTTCAAAGCAGTCACGATGAAAACAAAAATGGGCCGATAAGTCCTCTTCCCAACAAGTCCGCGGAGAATAACTTACCAAGTGCCTGATCACTAGATCTGGCAAACACGCGGCATTGGAAGGTTGGAGCGGGATGATGGTTGGGCATTGGGGGGATGCACAATAGTGTCTGGCAGTTCCGCTAGGCCGCCCACTAATTGAGAAGTCGCTCAGGGGTTCAGCACAGGTCTCACAGCCCTGCCTAAACCATTCAAATAACCCCTGTAAGTGGGGCTGACACCAACCAATCAGCAATTTGCAATGCCGTTTTCCACCATTCTGCCCCCATCTCCCCACTTTCACCCACGCGCTGTTTTAATAACCAGCTACGATCGCTGCGGCTAGCGCTCGTCTCGGTGTCTTCCTCTGCCTACACCCCTACTTCATCTCCATAAAGGCCTCATTAACCAGGGGTTGCTCACAAGGCCTCCCCAAACACACACACACACCACACACACACACACACACACACACACACACAACACACACACACACACACACACACACACCGGTGTCGACGCACATTACCACACTAATTGCGAGCATACCCGAACCGACTGACTCGCGGATCAGGTTCCACCGCTCCCATACTTCAATAACGGGGCTTGACTCCAACTCGCACACTTCCGCTAACAATGCGAGACTTCGAGTTCATGTGACCTCCCTAATGGGAGACATCACCTCTGACACCAGCACGGTTGTGGGAATGGACATGCAAAAAGAGAAGAAAAAAAAAAAGAAAGAAAGAAAAGCAGGAGTAAAAGAAATCAGATCTTTTTGGTATGAAAGTAGATATTGCGCTTCATCGTTCGCTACATCGCAGCTTTGCAAAAAAAATTGTTTTTACCGTGTACATGAAAGTCTGAATTTAGAGTTGTGCACCTTCATGGTAGTATTACACAGCACTGAGGTCTACCGGAAGAGATGCGGAGTAATTAACTCTTTCACTGCCAGTAGTTTACAAAGCAGAGTTCCCCACATTGCCACCCGTTCTTGAACACCACTTTCAGGACCCAAACCTACCAAAAATGCGGACTCACTTCTTTCACCATAACAAAATAATTGTTTACAGCTTTTTCCATTCTTTGGTAATCAGCAGAACAACATGGGTTGGTTTCACCGAAACGATGGCTTATGGCCTCAAACTATAAAACCACAAAAATACAACTGAGAATGGTCTTATGAGCAAATAAGTTAAGTTAGTGGACTTTTGTTAAAGAAACTGATATGATTTGGTTGAACATTTTTGTTTTGCAATATACAGTATTTGTACATCATCACAGAAGCCTTGTACCAGGTTCCCAGACCAGTGCTACGGTCTCAACTGGGTCATAATGAGCTGGTACCTCCACTTATTACCTCTCTCAAATGCATATAAAGAGCTTTCCATGTTTATGATTCCATCTGTAGCAGGCACAATGCCATGCTCTCGTCTACCTTCATCTGCAACCGCAGCCACACATCTGCTTTTGTCATCCGCTGCTATTTAACAGCAATGGTGCGAGTTCGTAGGAGTAACAACAGGTTCTTTCGAACGGTATAGAACGGCGCGAGGGCATATTCTGGAAGCTTCCAAAACACACGGGCGTGAAACAAAATAATAGCAGCCTATGCCAAAACTTGTGGGGAGGGAGGCGGGAGGGAATGCTGAACATCGTGAGAGGTAAACAGCAAGCCTGTTATCATCTTCTCACATGCTGGTGAAACGGAGAGTCGCCAAATATGTGGTGGCGCTGTGTTTGCAGCAAAGCTTGAGGCCCGTGACTACAGACAGAAGTCCAATTTCCACCAAGCAGGACAGTTCAGTTCGCTACACGATGGTTTGGAACAGGAGACACTGATCTTGGTGGATTTCTTTTCAGGGGGATGGGATTCATCAGCTCCTTGTACACATTGAAGCTGTTCTGAGTCAAATTTGACCTCTGTCTTCTGGATTTGAGATTCAGTCTTTGTTCCGCTACATTTCACCTGTTGATCTTTAAAGGGGCGGTGGCGGGAATCTCAAAACTGTAAAAGAGGACCAGTCACATTTTTAATTTTTATGGGACAGTCGCCAGAGGGGAGCTTGAAACAACACCGAGAACCGCCTATGTTCTCAACACATTTGCACTGCACAATCAAGTGTTTTCTGCACTTTTATGTCTGTTCTATAGTCTATCCTGATAATATTAATACAGTATTGTAATAAAAGCTCCATTCAGTGATGAACAGGCCCATCCAAATATTATACAAACGCCAAAAGTGGTGAGTATAAGAAATCACTCAAAAATAGGATTTAGTCAGCATAGGAGCGCCAAGCTCATCCCTGAAAAACATCCAAACACATTGATAAATATTTGGACTTGACCTGAACCTTTTTTTTCCAGTACATAAATCTCCCACAACCTGTGGTGTTGTTATGATTGTTATGATGTTTGTTTTTTTTTTGTTTTTTGGGAGGGGGGACAATAATAAAAAAAAAAAAAATCTTACGACATTGATTTTCTTTTTTCAACGAACTTGCTGTGTAACACAGTCAAAAAAAATGGGAAATAGACGAGACTTAAAACTCCACTTAATCTGCAAAGCCTTGCCCAAAAGGAAACGGGATATTAATATATGCATGGAAATGACCTGCGGCACTGCCAGTAAAGAGGGGCCAGCAGAGGTCAAATAGCCGCCTGACTGCACTTGAGTTTAATTAAAAAGACAAAGGGGGGCATAATTTTGGAGTGGACAGCGAAGATTACTGTTCAATGAGAAGGGGAGCTCAGCTCGAACGCTTTCAGTGGGCCTGCGTCCCCCTTTCCCAGAAGGCCTTGCGCCAACTTCTCATCCCTTTGATGTGAATATAGACCATTTATTAGGGCCATAAAGGTTAATCTGGAAGGAGGAATCCGCACGAGTTGCCGCTGTGGAGGAAAGTTCAAATTTAGCAGAGTTCACTTATCAGGTAATCAACTTCTCCCATGTTTAATGAAAAACCTTGAAAGAACAAAGTGGGACATGGCGGGCTTTGAGTGTTTAAAAACTTGATTTGCTTGAATGAATTTAACACAATGGGAGTCAATATTCATTACGGAGAGGTCTGCTCGGTCAGAGAGGGTTCATGATTGGGACGGCCGCATGATTTACTATATTACAAAGTAACACAAGATGATGGATGTGTTCAATTGCACAAAGTAACTGACTCAATGAATTTTTCATTACCCGGCTTGATGTGTTTGGGACAGAGAATTAGATAAGCCCGTTGATGAAACAGAGCTGTGGCTGTGTATCAAAAGGCCCTGAGGGCGGCGCGGGGTCTCATAGCGGCTCTGTGGAAAACGCCGCTTTTGGATTTGTTCGTTTGGCGCACGTTTGTAAAAAAAAAAAAAAAAAAATTAACAAAGCCTTCTGTATAATCCCACTGTAATTACCACGATGTAGGGTTGAAGGAGCGCATGAACACAACTGTGAAAATGTAGGTTTATATTTAATAAAAGTATATTCCACTGAAGGGAGCACAGTGGTGAGCAATTCTACAGTCATGGGGTTCTGGCTTCAGATCCTGCTGGGTTTCCTCCCACGTTCCAAAAAGATGTAAGGTTAATTGAGGACAAACATTTTTTCATAGGTTAGAAAATGTGAGAGGGAATGGTTATTTTTCCCAACACGTGCCCTGCAATGTACTCGGGGGTGTTGCCCGCATTTCGGCCAGTCAGCTGGTAGCTGGTGGGGAAAAAAAAAAAAAAAAAAAAAAAAAACACTCAAATGTACAGTGTCTGTAATGTATATGCAAAAATCCAAGAATAGGATAATTTGGAAGTGGTCTCTTTTTTCCCCAGAGCTGTGTATATAATAAAAATGATTATCAGAAAAACAATTGCAAAATTTAAATGCAAAACCTTAAAGCCAGACAGAGAGTTGAGCCCCTAAAACAAGAGTCTGCTACATCCATTTGTCATTATTAAGCTTAGTGTAGAAATACCATAACTAGGAAAAAAAAAAAAGGATGTAAAGCAAAGTTTAGTTCCAATTTGGACATTTGGGGCTAATCCATTATTGCGATCAGCACTTTCCTTGACTGCGCAACAACTGGGCCAACTCACACTTTCATGCCTGCTGCAACTATAAAACCAGGCGACTTGTGTAAAAACAAGGTGGGCAAAATAAATTAATGCTGCTTGGCACATAATTCATCAATATATGTTGTTGTTTGGCAACCTTTTTACTCAGCTTAATAGATAAAAATATATATGGGCTGCATCTTCTGATATGTTTCTTTCATACAGCTGTTCAAAAGCAACCGCCTTATCCCCTTTTCTTCCGTATAAGTTCACAGGTGAGTTTACTTGAGTACTTTACATAATATTCACCGTTCTGACGATATAACCATCAGTCTGGACTTTGTGTCGGTGTCACCGCCGCACAAAAGCCGGCGATAGATGCAGTGAGATGATGAGCAGGAACATGCCAACCCGAAGATGTGAGCGAGGGTGAAAAAAAATAAATAAAGGAAAAACCTTGGAGAATTACATAAGTCCACCAAGAGTATGTGACGGTGGGAAATCAATAGAGCAACAATAACAACAATGCATAAAGGCGCAGGCGGCACAAGCGAACCATTACAGTAAACAGCGTGTTCGGCGAGAGTGAGCTGTCTATTCACCTGTGAGTAATCATCTTGCTGTCTAATACGCAACAGGAGGATCACAAGGGGAAAAAACTAGCAAAGAAACTTCAGCCGGGAAGAAATTAAAACATACGTTGGTGTTGATAACATCGATTCATTGCTGTCTGACTGAATCGTTCATAAACACGTGGAAAAAAATAGCCACATTCTGCTATTTCAACTCGAATAGTTAAAAGTCACACAAAGTTTAGAATGGAGCATTTGTGGTCGACCCCGATGTCATGACTCAATGTTCTGGCAAATAAGTGGGGTCAGGACGCCAGTCAGCAAAATATCCACCAAATTAACATTTCTGGCAGCCTGTTCGATGTGCAACTGGTCCCGAGTGTCACTCAAATGGTGAAACTGAAAGTCATTGTCTTTAAAGATCAATGCACCCGACTGTATTGCTGATTTTTAAGTAAGCGTTTATGGATTTGTGCACTTTACAGGCAAGTCCGGATTTAGTGACACATTCAGGGCTGTCATGACTTCCTTGATTTGATTATAAGGTAGGGAAGGTGGAAAAAACCAGCAGAAAGGGCTTCTCTTGGAGAACTGCATCATTTCGATTAACTGTAGATGACACCCCCCAACCCCGAGCATTCAACTATCTTTCAGATGTCTCCTCTCATTTTCACAGCCCACACAGTGAGATTCTCCTCTCAAGATGTGTGGGAGGAATCACTGCAGCAGCATCTCGGGTGCCTTCAAATCCCGAACACAAACACGGGAGCCCTTTTAGGCCTTTTACACTGACCCATTAAGACATAAAGCTAATCGCTGTAATTGCTGTTTTTCTACATTCCGTCCTTAACATGCAAACCTAGATTGACCTTGAATTGCAACAAAATGCTGCAGGAACACCAATACAATTTCTTTACACTTCATAATTTCACAACAACTGCGTCCATGATCGATAATATCCAAAACATTTATGTAGCGTGACCTTAAAATTCTGATTTAACCCGCTGGGCAAAGAACTGAGGCCGTCAGCATGGAAGCAGCGATTCCCATTGTACTATTTACAGTTCGTCCATGCGTTCCCAACCTTAATTATTTCCAGTGTAATCTCAAAGAGACTAGCTAATTATGCGGCGCCGCTAAAATGGTTATAAACCCTCATGAATTCTGCTAACAAGAGATATCCCATAATGTGTCTGTGATTAGCATTGCTCTCATTTTTATGTGGGCTGCTGCCACTGGCTCCACGCACATTGTCTATTTGAATACTGGCGTCAAGAAAGTTACCTTGGAGTGACCAGCATTCTCCTTTCTTTGGGTGGCCGGGGGAGGGGGTGAGGGAGGGGAAGTAATCTATAAATTGTTGGCTGCTCTACTTGTCAGTTATTACACACGACACCAGTCATTGGTTGGCATTTCGGTAATTCCTTTTGATGCCA
Source organism: Syngnathoides biaculeatus (assembly GCF_019802595.1). NCBI lineage: Eukaryota > Metazoa > Chordata > Actinopteri > Syngnathiformes > Syngnathidae > Syngnathoides > Syngnathoides biaculeatus. The sequence continues at coordinate 11,101,083 of NC_084659.1, read as the reverse complement.
TGATTATTAGGGTCCAGCTGATTTATCGGTGTCAGCAAACTATGGCAAAGTTTTTCAAATCCGAACCCCCCCCACATGAACAAAATATAAAAAAAATTATTATTATTATTATTTTTTTTTAATGACAGAAATTCCTTTGCCTTGCTGCAAACGTTTTGCCTTTAATTCAATCTTCCTTGTCATAAACGTTAAGGAGCCCATAAATAAGTTATTTTAGTCATATATTTTTTAAATTAATCATCCGATTGCACAGTTTTCTGAATTTTATCCTGCCAAACAACAGAATCGACAGCTGTTTCAAAAAATCCATATCGATCGGGGGCTGATGGTCCTCTTGTCTTGTGACAATGCGGAATATTGTGAATTCATCCATACATCCATTTTCTTTGTCGTTTATCCTCACAAGGGACGCCGGGAGTGCTGAAGCCTATCCTAGCTGTCAATAGGCAGGAGGCGGGGTAAACCCTGAACTGGTCACTGGCCAATCGCAGGGCACATAGTGACAAACAGTCGCACTCACAATCACACCTACGGGCAATTTAGAGTGTCCAATTAATGTTGCATGTTTTGGGGATGTGGGAGGAAATCAGAGTGCCCGGAGAAAACCCACGCAGGCACGGGGAGAACATGCAAACTCCACACAGGTGTGGCCAGGATTGAACCCGGGTCCTCAGAACTGAGAGTTCAACGCTTTACCAGCTGATCCACCGTACCGTCATTGTGAATTCAGTCACTGTTTATTAAATCATTGGTTGCTTTGCGAGTATTGGTTGTATTTTCATTGCTTGAACGAGAATGCAATCAGTTTCCCCTTGTTAAGCAACAAAGCAGAAATACCAAGAAAATATTATAAAAAAAAAAAAAAAAAAAGGATTCTGAAAGTCGGCGGCCAGTTTTGCTTAAAAGCACCAGGTGGTGATATCTTCATTTTTCACAGCCCGAGAGTGAGGCTGCACAGGCTCTCCTTTACTTTCCCCCCATGCATTATTCTTGCTTTAAGCAGCGAGGCTCCTCGGGGGGGGGGGAGAAGGGTTTGTGGGTGGGTGGGGGTATTGTTTTACAACACACCACGCTGCGGCCTACTTGCCCGGCCCGAGGTTCTTTTTCAAGGAGTTGTCTTTGCTGACCCCTCTCTCTGGCAGTTATTAATAATAACACGTGCCGGGGAACAGTTCACCTTGTAGCGCTGGGGCCGCTGTATATATGTCTAGCCTCATACAGAGATGTCTCGTGGGGGGGGGGGGGTGTTGAGAGGTAAAGCAAGCCAAGCAGAGATGCACACAAAAGACATCAAACAAAGTTTCCATCGTGCTTGCGTGTAATTAGAATCAGCTATCATCTACGGCGCTGCTAAAGCGATGGAGAGTCTGATTAGCGGGCATCAAAGAAGGCCAAGAGGGCCAAGACTTGTGATGGAGGGCCTACGCGGAGGGGTGAAAAAGATGAAGGCTAAAGATGGTGGAGTGCTGAGGCTGACAGCCTGAGTGCTGCATTCTCCACCTCGAAGTCCCCATTAAAAGCTCGAGCGGGCGAAGCCTTTTGTGCATGCTGAGTGCTCCATTGTAATAACAAGCAGGCCAGATAGGATTCAAACTGGAGCCTGAATGAAGCTTTCCTGACAAAATTCTGCCGCTAAAGTGTTCAAAGCTCTCGACAAATTGAAGGCTCCCTTTGCTTTTCCAGCGCAAAGAAAATATTTTAAGTTTCCGAGGATGGCGGCGTCGGAGGTTTCCCCCCCCCCGCTCAGCTTGACATCCTAATTGATTATGGCGAATTCAAACCGCGGCTAGTTTTACCTCGACGTGACCACGGCCCAAGGACAGCATAAGTAATACTGGTGGCATTCGTGGGCACAGCGGGCACCGTGACCTTTTGCAGAGCCGCATTTGTCAAAACACAGATGGTTACCCATTTTAATGCATCGCCCAAAAAAAAGTGTTAAAAGAAAATAAGACTAATGGACACAGATGGCTGAAAAGTTATTTCACACAACTTATGACACTTTAAGGTCTAAGGCTACCATGTCGCAGATCGAATGCACAGAAACTTTCACAACAAAAATTGCTTTTCACAGTACAGTACAATACAGTATATACACAGTTACAAATGAATATTTCATTATATTTATCAAAAATACAATTGTGCGCCTTCCATTCAAAATGTAAATGAGATACAGTGGAAATATAAAGTCTACACACCCCTGTTGAAGATAAATCATATTGAAACTTTTTCCACCATTCATTTGACCTGTAAACTGAAAAAATAAAATATTTAAAAGTGGAAGTAAAAACAAACAACAGATTATATAGTTGCACAAGTGTAAGCACCCTTTTGACTTTGGATGTGGGTTTATTCAGAATCAACCCATCAAATCCAAACTCATTTTAAGTGGGAGTCAGCACACACCTGCCACCATTTCAAGTGCTTTGGACTAATCATAAATACAGTTCAGATGTTCTAGTAGGCTTTCATAACTTTATTGTTTTTTTTTTTTGCTTTCATCCAGAAGCTTGAAGGTTTAGAGCTAACACTGAACAGTCGAATACCACAAAGTGATAGCACAAATTCTTCAGGTTTCTGCTAGAAAGCCCAAAAAAAAAAAAAAAAAAAAAAAGTCAGGAAAAGCCTCCTGGGGGGGATGAAAATTTTATTTAGGGAAAATTTGAAGAACTTTAAGTGGTGCCAGCTGTGTGCTGACTCACATTGAACATAAGTTTGAATGTGGGAGTTTGAAAGTGATTTATCTCAGTTTCAATTTTTTTTTGTAATATCACAAAAAAAAAGGCATTTGAACGGGGGGGGGGGGGGTGTAGACATTTTATATCCCCCAAAGATGGAGGGCTCTATTGCTATGATTTGAAAACCTTCAACACTAATTCAAACGTGTTTGCACTCGGAAAACTACGTTTGTGAGTAATCACACGCCGCAGCGAACGGAATATCCCTTTTCTTATTAAAGCGATGACACATGTTCACAAGCGGGAATGTATCTAAATGAGATTTCCGAGGAGAATAGATCGCTTTGAGACAGGCTAAGCTTTTTTTCTCTTCACTGCCTGTCACTTGGCAGTGATAAAGGTTGACATGATGTCACAGTCACGCCTGACGCCGACATACAAATGCGTAATAAGCTCGATGTGAGATATATATATAAAAAAGCTATTTTGTACCTTTTCTTCCTCGTTTACAAGAATATGGTTGATTCTGAAGGAGAGGCGTAAAAGAAAAATATTACAGTAAACCATGCTCCACATTTGGTTATCTCTCAGCTTTCCAAAAACTTGAATAAATCCCACTGCGCTGACTGGTGTGCGCGTTTGCGTCCGTTCACAATCTGAGTAAAACCACTGTAGAGGAAAATTGGAAATTGAGGGTGAAAAAAAAAATGACTGAAAAGATAGATAAATAAATAAAGCGTTCTCCTCGTGCCGTCTTTAAAAGGAATGCTCGGAATTTACAGTTTTCCATTAACTGGTGCCCAACAGCTCCCCCCCCCCCTCCACGCGGCCCACCTCTCCTGGCCTTGGAGCTGACGGGGCTTCATTTTCAAGCGGAAATGCGTGAGCTGTTAGCGTCCCGCCTCATCTGGCCTTTCCAGCGCTGCGAAAATAGCGCATCAGCATAAACAACGCGGATACAATGCGTTACCTGGAATCACTGACGGAAAAGCTGCGAACAGATCGTTTATGGAAGCGTTATTCTCCATATTCATAGGGAGCAAAGTACAACTCGAGCTTTAGGAGATAATAGCTGTAATTTTTGTTTGCATTCCTCGCTGTGCGTCATATTCAATCGCACTAGGGGACTGCTGAAGCCTTAAGTATTATTCCCACTGTTTCTTTTCATTTGAGGGGGATTATTACTTCTCTGCTGCTTTTTAGACCCCTGAAGAATTCTATTAACCCTTGTTATGTCAAGCTGAATAGCATCGCAACCTGCTAAATAGAACAGGACCACTGGTGTCAGAATATAAAAATGGACAGAGTCTGAAATCGTGATTTCCCCCCCCCCCCCCCTTACCCCCTCACCCCCTCCCCTTGCTTCTAACCCCGGGCTGACACAACAAGATAAACACAAGTCCAAATAATATACAGGAAGCGCTTTTTTTTTTTTTTTTTTTTTTTTACGAGAGCGACCGTGTGTGTGCGGTTGCGGGGGTCATGAATCTGTCGCAAGTCCTGATAACGTAAATCATTCAATTTTAAAGCAAGGTTAGGTCGAGTCAATGTGATGTCCTCGGCGAGTGATGGAAAGTGTAAAATTGCGGCGTTCATGTAATATCGCGGCCATTGATTGCCTCAGTGATGGAGCCTGACTTCTTGTGTTGCGCCGCAGATCAGATGGGGAGTGCTGGATTTGCCACTCGTTAGCCTGCAGTGTACGTGTTGGCAAGATGTCGCCATCGAATCAATTCAGTCACCTTGAAGATGGAAGAATAACTAGTTGGAATTGGCCAAACACCCAGGGAAGCTACGTGAGACCGGTGTGTACTTTTTTTTACAACACCGCGACAGAGCTCTCCAGTTGGCCTCTTGCCATGTGGGGAAGTTGATGGAAAATGTTCAGAAAAGACCTGAAACTTGAAAGCCAAAAGCTAAACGAGAAAAGAGAAATATGGAATACTGAATTGTGGCGCTTCCGTTTAGTTTTCAACTGTTTTTCACCATTTCTGGTTCAGTTTTTACCATACATTTTCCAGGGGGCCGTATTTTCTTACATCGTGCGGACACGCCCACAGCAATTTGTGAGCGGAGACAATGTCGAGATTTTTCACAATTTCGAATCCTCATTTTATCTACTTGCTGATTTGTTTGGTCGTTCAAGTTTGTCAGGGTTGTTCCAGGAACTCAACTAATTTAGAAGACATTTATTTTGACTTGAGTGAACGGTAAAAGTGAAATGCAAATGTGTTGCACTCAAAAAGTTAAATTAAACTGAACTGCAGTGGCGCGCTACCATTTGAACCTCGCCAGACTTGGCCGTGATCCCTGCTCATGAGGATGCTGTGGAGTTTCCAACAATACAGGACAATACTTTTGCACCATATTTTTTTAGGAATAAAACCCAAGTATTTTTCAAGGTGGTTCTCAATGCAAAAAGTTCGGAGACCCACAAAGCAAATGAAAACTAAGGAAGGAAAATGAATTTCTCGTCCAACCGCATGTAACCTGACCTCTTAAAATTCTTTTTAAAATTAATTTGAATAGAAAACACACTCCCGGGATCACTCCGAGTGTTTGTTCAACGCTCGGAAAACTAAAATAAAAATTCTTACCGTAGGTAGTCTCTCCGGCAGAGGATGAGGTTGGCTTTGGTGTAGAGCGTGGAGCCCACCTCGCCCAGCCTGCAGTCGCAGCAGGCGCACTTGAGGCAGTCTTCGTGCCAGTACTTATCGAGGGCCTTCAGCAGGTAGCGGTCCTTGATCTTCCGGTTGCAGCCGGCACAGCCTTTTGGCTTCGTGTCCGGCTGGACAGAAAGCATTTGTATACCTGCGACAAGGTGACAACGGAAGGGATTCAGACGCACAATCAAATCAAGATGTATTCCAATGTTAGAGTCAAAGTACGGGATATGCACATCGTACACTAGATGTGCCTGTTTTTACATTAAGAGACTATGCAAGAAGGCAAAAGACAAGGCACAGTAGAATGAAATAATACATGCTGATTTTTCATCCATCCATTTTTGATAGCACTTATCACGAAGACTGAGCTGAAAACTACACTAGATGACTTTTGGCAAGACACCCTCAACCAATCACAGTGCACATGTCAGCAATCACACATCCCATTCAGACCTTAGTCCTTTAGTTGTCAATGAACCCGTTTGTTTTTCCATACAGTACAGCGATTCATGTATTTTCATATTTGTATTACAGCTATTGACTCAAATTCCGTGTCCATTTACTTTATTTTCTTTTACCTCATTACGAATGAGAAGTATTTCTTGGGTAACAAGGTAAAAAAAAAAAAAAAAAAAAAAAAATCAAGGCGTAGCAGCAAGTGTAGGTTTTCTCTGGCACAGTAGTTTCTTACGGTATATATCACATTAGTAAATATAATATATAAATATACATGACAACTTGTTTTGCTTTAAAAATGGAAAAAACGCCCCCTTTAGATTACCAAATGTGTTTTTCTTGCCTGTTAAAAAGGGCAAAGAAAAACTCCTTGACTTACAAAGATGGAGAAACATCAACGTGATGCCGTTTTGAAGATTTTTTTTTTTTTTTGTATAAAGCGCATGTAACAATGAACATACAATCACACCGATATGAAACGCTGTGTGAGTCGGAGTGTGTGTGTGTCATCTTTGTAAATGTCAAAAAACAAATCTCTGAGTGTGGAATCAAACACGGGAAGAAGAGTAAAGTAAAACGCCTGAAATGTCAAACCCACTTTCTGTTGCTCGTGGAGAGATGGAGGGAAAAGTGCCAAGGCAGCTCAAAACAAAATGTTAAAGTGATGTTAATCTGGAGGGCGGCGATTATAAATCCTACTCTGTGTCATCACGAAATGTTCAGATTGTCCCAATTTTAGGAAATGTGTAATATTTTACACATATTCAGCATTGAAGTGTGTTTTGGTGGACTGGGCTTGGGAGGTGAAGGTGGTCACGACAAACTAGGAGCCCACACAGGCACAAAGACAGCACTTTGTGGACACTTTTTTTTTTAACTGTTTTTAAATGTGTTGACCTCCTCTGCATTTAAAGGGGCGTGGCCCCAGACGAGAAGCTTTGCAGAGAGTCTGCATTGTTTGGCCTGAGCTGACTGGGGAGAGCCTTTGTTGGTCCACTGTGGGACTTAAAGAAGAGGCGGGGATGGGGGGGGGGGGGGGGGGAGCGGGCTGAAATTAGTATTCTCCCACAATTCCCTGAGGAGAGGCGTACCCCCGTTCCCTCTTTGTCCACCATTCACCACACACACGCACTACTGCTCAGTTTAGTTCAGAATTATCTGTCTTTTTCCTTCAATGTTCTATCAACTTTGCAGAAAACACCCAATAAACTGTCTTTACAACAATGGAAACTTTTCAAAAGGTCAAAATTTACCGTTTGTATTTGTTGTATAAGTATTCCACGCAGGACATTTGATCTATTTCTATTGAAACTGCACATGCAGTTTTGATCAGCATGCGACCACATCACAGTATCCTTACATTAAGAACAAGGCAGTGTTTCATTGGTTTTCTGTTTTACATTTCCTGTGATGTAAGTCCCAAATACCACGCACTTCAATAATCCAATTCCATTGAAAATAAGTTGTTGTCAAGCTTCTTCATGTGTGGCCCATACATTTTCCTGATGTTGATGTTACATCGACTTCTTGTGAAAGTGTGCATTTCTGGTAGTGAATAGCGTGCACTTAGTTTCCTGTCAGACAGAGATCCACTAAATCTGTGTAAATTCACCACATAACATGCAATGAAAACAATCCTTAAATATAGAAGACGTCAGTTGTGTGTGTTATAATCCAGTATAAAAACTTCAGCATTTTTGGGGCCCTGCATGACGATGCAATTACATTATCCTTAGAGATTAAGCTCTTTAACTGTGATCCCATTCAAACTTTGGCATTAGGAAGCCCCTTCATAACGCTCAAGAATAGCATCCTTTTATTTCATTTTGTGTAAAATGCTGTTTGAACGCATTATGAACACGTTCTATGCCCAAATCAGTTTGTTGTTATTGGTTTTTTTTTTTTTAAGATGCACCGTGGATATATAACGATATATAAATTTTTTTTTTAACTTTTAGGATGTTTTTTTTTTTCCCCTGAATACCACTTTGTATATATTTTGAGCAAATCAGCAGCCTTGAATACATTGCACCGTACATAACATTTATAAAATAGTCAGGAATTGTTAACACATTTCGACTGCAAATTAAGGAGTATTTATGTTCAAATTTGTGTTTTGCCGCCCAAAATAACTTGCATCAATACTTAAGATTACTTTCTAAAGATGTCAGCTGTATACCTCATCTGTTTTAAGGCCTAAAATCAATGCGCCATACTTACACGATCATATTTGTGTATTTCTACAATCCCTTCTGCCTTTTTTGTGCAAGTAAAAGTCAGTTTCATCTATTTCTACTGCAACTTCTGTGTTTGGGGGGTGGCCTGAAAGGCGTGCGCGTCCAGTGGCTGCGGTGCGCCAGAGAGCTCAGCTCATTTGTTACAGCGAGTTGCCGGCTGTTGATTTGTTAATTGGCTGGATTTAGAGAGCGCTCGGCTGCTGCTCGCCCCCTGGTTCCTCTCCGCCGCTCCTGTTCAGCTGCACTGATCCGTCCTGCAGCCTCGTTAACACTACAAAGTCGCCCGCTGCTCATTACCGAACCCAGAAGAAGAAAAAAAGGGGAAGCCAGCACCACCCCCCCTCCCCAACACACACACACACACAAAATCAGAGAAGAAGGGGAGAAGCATGGCAGGAATTCGTCCACTTGGCTCTTCCGATTGCCGGTGGAAGAGGAGGGTACGGGGTGGTTGAACAAAAGAGTAATTTTCCCATAAAGGAGGAGGAGAGGGGTGGTGGGGGGGACTCACAGCTGCTCGGAGCGTTAATGATATCTGTTTTATTTGCTTGCTGGCTCGTATCCTCCATAGCGGGGCTGACTGCGCGTCCCCCGCGGTCAGATGCATCATCACCGGATGGAGGACGTCGGAGGAGAGCAAACCCGCCGACCCGTCACTCACTCACACATACATCCTAAACCTCCTACAATTCGATGACATTTCACCCGATCACTTTAATTACCGTTGCCATGGCAGCGGAGTGCAGCTAATTCGACAGTGACTATCACGTTAGAACACCTCGCGGGGAGATTAAAACGACAGGCAGCAGCAACAACAACATAAAAAGCTGTCTTACCGAAACTTTTCTCCCTTTTCTGCATTTGTTGAGCCGCGTCAGCAGCATGCAACCCGGTCCGGTCGAGCAGCTGGCTTTGTTTTATATATAAACACAACACACACGCACACACAGACGCGCGGGGGAGGAGGGGAGAAAGGGGGGGGGGGAGCAATCCAGCCGATGATAAGGGATGTAAAAAAAAAAAAAAAAAAAAAAACACCTCCCCAAAAATAAAAAGAGGTTCCGTTCAGCAAAATGCGGGATTGAAGCAAAGGTCGTCAAGCGTGGTGTTTGCGCGCAGGTTTTTGCCACCAGAGTGTGGAGCTGTGTGTGTGTGTGTAAGAGACAGACACACACAGAGAGGGAGGAGGAGAGAGAGAGAGAGAGAGAGAGAGAGAGAGAGAGAGAACGAGAGAGAGAACGAGGGGGGGGTTGGCGAGGCGAGTGAGAGCGCCGAGTGACAGCACGACAAAGAGATGCTGCTTCTTCTCCGCGGCGCAGCCACAAAATCCCACCGAACGACCTGCATGCGCAAAAACGCGAGCTGCACCGGCACGCGCGACCCAACCCAACCGAGCCACCCCAAATGAGTCACCCACCTTTCTCAACAAGTTGACTGCACGCAAATTCGCTTGCACACACTCATAGTTATCCTCGGGAGGGTCAGGAGCCAGGCGGCAGGTGCTCGCCGGTCTGCGCAATTCTGAAAAGTGCGCGAGGTGTGTGGCCGGTGTCTACATATGCATCGGTCGACCCCCCCCCTCCCCTCCCTATCACCTACCCACCCCAACAACACGAAGATATTTGCAACTAACATAATCATTTACTTCTCGGCTGCTCCACTCATGCGTCATAAAAACTTAGGAGGAACCAAATGGATGTGTGAAAAGAGAAATACATCTAATTGCACCAAATGCACGACAGTTTGTTCACTTTCCTTCTTTTCGCGATGTTTTGACTTCAAATTAAGCGCCCTGGCAACTTCACCAAGCTCCAAACGTGTCACGCATTTGCGTTCCATATGCTTTCCCTGTGCGGGGTTGTGGCATTTAAGTCCTGGCAACTTTCTTTGAATGAATCGGCATCCAATCGGGTCGCCGATGTCAGTTTCCATTTCCAATCTACAATGAGTGCAATAATTGCACACTTTCCCTTGTTTCTTAAAAAAAAAAAAAAAAAAAAATCTAATCACTATAAGATACTAGAATAACTTTTCATATATTTTACGTCAAAGTTGTTGTCTTCGAAATTCTGACAGGCGTGGAGACAGAATGGCATTCGGATTTGAGCCTCAAAAGGCGGCGATAATGAGATGGGTCATAAAATGCTCTCCGCGCGCCATTATGAGTGATGAGATGCATTAAAGCTGACAGGGGTATTACCTGGCCGTAATTAGGTTTTGTCATGGATTGAATTATTTCAAGGTGGCCTATCTTGGTAATCATGCAATTTGCCGCGAAGCCTCTCTCCCCCGATGCCCTCCCACCCGCGTTTCCACACATTATCGCCCCCCCCCCCTCCTCAGTGTGAATGCGGGATGGATGAGAGCTTTCACTGAAACAGATTTGAGATTTTCAGACGCATTACAGACAGTTTGTTGGGATTACTTTACGCGTGCTTTTACGCACAGCCCATAAAGAGGGAGTTAAAGTCGTGCAGCAACACTCGGGGTGTCCAAAATGAATCTACCCCCGTATGAATGGACGGATGAAAAAAAAAAAACAAAAACACTGCAGTTTTGGATTCTTACACGTTTCCGTGCATTTTACACACAGCCAAAAACAAACACTGAAACGCTTACCTTGAAGTGGAGGCAGTGGCGTTCAAAATCAAAATCTTCACCGTTCAACTTCGTCACTTCCAATCGGCGCAGGGGATAGAAAGTCTCGCGTGTCCTCAAGTTCTCCGGCGTCCGTATTAACTCCTCTCTCCTCCCGGTCTTCGGTTTTCTCTCCAAGTGGAGCCAGCGCTCTCCTATTTAAGCCCCTCCGCCAGGTCCCCAGTCAGCAGCACACTCCAGCTCATCCAAGAAGCTGACAAGCACCGTTAGGGAAGGCAGCGCATGTTGCTCTAATGGACCTCATTAAGCTCTACTTACAGATGTTCTCTTAACATAATTGATCTGCAGCGAGTTGAGAGGACGGCAACCCTATTCCCCAGCCCCCAATTATGGCCCGGTAATTAGATCCCCAACCTCCAGTTCTCCACATTCACCCTCCTTACATTCCGAAATATCAAAGTATCTCTTTCTCTCAAAGCGCAGCTCCCCCCCTCCTTCCCCCCCAACACACATCACAACCCACTCCCACCACCAGAACCACCCTCCCACCTTCACCGCCTCACCTCCAATGTCTCCTCCCACCCACCCACAAGACTTTACTATTGACAGTCAGATATGCTAACCTTTTGTAGTGAAGCCAGACTAACTCCAGCTGACAGTGTTCACTCACTCACCCCACTAACCCCCCAGCCCCTCACCCCCAGCCCCAGCCTCCAACCCCACGACTCCCCCATGACTCGCAGCCTGTTGGGAGTCAGTGTGAGTGACACAGGAAGTTAAAAAAAAAAAAATCCCATAAAGGGTTGTAATGATAATCTGTCAAGGGAGACTCTCTTCCATATGTCTTTTATCTTAAATAATTCTTCTGATGGGAACTTTGAGAGAAGCTGGGTGCCACACTAAAGAGTAAAATAGTGATCGCGCAGCTTTTTTTTTTGTAATGCCAATCAGTGCCACTCCGATCACCCCTCTAATAAGCCGCCGTGCTAAAACGAGGACTCACGGCGGAAATGCTAATGTCACGTGTTTTCACTTTTGAAAAAAACAAAAAAAAAAAAAACAAAACAAGGGCACCTTCCATGAAAGTGGTTGAGTGTGAGGAGGTTTTTGAGCGATGCAGGCAAAGAAGTCCCCACGAAAGCATAGTGGGGGAAAAAAACAAAACAAAACAAAATTATTGGTGAATTAGTTACCGCATCGCCCAGGAAATGCTACGTTATCGGAAATACCAGAAACCTGAACAATTGAAACGTTATGCAGTTTCAATAGCAACTCTGCGCTTAAATCCACCACCCATCTACCCATCCATTTTCTTAGCCGCTTATCCTCACAAGGGTCGTGGGAAGGGCTGGAGCCTATTCCAGGTGTCAATGGGCAGGAGGCGGGGGACACCCTGAACTGGTTGCCAGCCATTCGCAGGGCACATCGACACAAACAACCGCACTCACAATCACACGTAGGGGCAATTGAGAGTGTCCAATCAATGTTGCGTGTCTTTGGGATGTGGGAGGAAACCGGAGTGCCCGGAGGAAACCCACGCAAGCACGGGGAGAACATGCAAACTCCACACAGGCTGGTCCGGGACTGAACCCGGGTCCTCAGAACTGCGAGGCCAACGCTCTCCAGCTGATCCACCGTTCCACTTGCTTAAATACAGGAAAAATCCCAAGTACTTGAACACAGATTCAATTAAAATATATTCCACATAAGTTAACACAAACTGTACCTAGATAAAAGACTCTAGAGCAACACTTCCTAAATCTAAAATGAAAATGTATTTTCCAAAAATGTGAAATACAACTGAATTATACGCGCAAACCACTAGTCCACCATGCTGCTCATTTTAGACATGTCATTCAAATGATGAAATGTGTTAATTCCTTGATAGTTAGGCGTGAGTAAAAAGAAGGCGGGGCGACATGGTGAGCCTAGCGGTTAGCGCAACCAAGAGATTCTGTGTCCGAAACTCTGTAGATTATTCTCCCCCGTGCTTCCATGGGGCTTCTTTGGGATGAACTCCAACTTCCTCCCGCATTTCAATGACATAGTGGACGTGTAAGATGAATTTACAACTTAAATTAGTGCTTCTAAAAGATGCTAGTGCAACGTGAGCTTCCTCTAGTGGCGCATGACGGAAACGCCAAATTACTTGTCAATATCCAAACTGTGTATGTGCAATGGCTAGAAGTTTTTTTTGTAATCCTATAAACAAACCAAAATGACATTATTTAACTAAATGAAGTTTGACCCAGACCCTTGGGTGACTGAAATCACGTTGACTCTCAATGTATGCCTCCTATGATCCTTCCCGAATTCTTTTCTGCTATCATTTTCCTCACGAGAGAGTCTTTTCAGGTCATTTAGGACCTTAAGGATGGGACCCTGGTCCTTCAGACACCCTGACACACACGACCCACAATGTCTTCCGCTAATGACCATCAAAAGCACTCCTTAAACACAGGCTAAAAAATTGCTCTGACCTTGAAGCGGGGGTCAAGGGATACGTAATTTTAATGAAAAATTTCTCCCCCTTTTACCCTCTCGCAGGACACTTTTGTCTCGAGGCAGACAGAAGTTCCACGCTCATTTCTTCTCGTACAAAAAAGTCCCGAGAATCACCTTCTGTCAGTAATCAGTCAGAAGGGAACGGCGCAAATCCAAAGAGAGACACGGGCCAAAGAGTACTGACCCTTCTTATTACTCCTCGGAGAGTTAGTGACGATTACTTAATTCAAATGTCTATTCATTTAGTGGGAATATAAAACAGGAGAGCATCAGCAGTCAGAAGAGCCGGCGCTGGCGTTATAGGCCGTTTCGTTCATCCGTTTGACTGGGAACAGCCAATAAAAATCCAGAGGATGGAGGATGATTGAAACGGCACTTAAAATTCATACGTGAGATGTGTTATTTCAATTAAATCCATCGGCTCAAATCGAATGGAATGTCATGCAATTTTATGATGGAAAATGAGCCCTGTGACAAGACTCATCCATAGTATGTAAAAAATAATATCAGAGCTAATTGTATCTAAATCAGCGTTTTTATGACTCAAAATGCAAATGCGAGCACGGTCGTCAACGCCTCAGCAAAGAAAAATGCTATTGGCGGCCCTAAATGATGTCACTGCCTTAACTAAAGACATATTATGGAAAATTGACTTTTTATCGTATAGTTGGTAAAAAGCTCTGGTTGATGATTGATGGTCTGCTTTAGAGTTGTAGCAAACTCACCTTAACTCACTTCTCAGGAAGCAGCAGTTTGGCAAATAAAGAAACTTTGAGTGATTGTAGTGTACCGCTAACATAAACATGAGAATTAAACATTTTGTATTTAAATAACCACATAACCTTGCCTTATACAGAGCTTCCCTACCTTAATGCTAACACGCACAATGTAAAACACCATAGAGGGGCTACAAAAACTAGCATCAATGTTGCCCTGTTAACTCTTTAAGCAAAAGATATTTGGACACATGGTGCCACAACACATGTAGACAGACAATATAGTAATACTGATAAGCACTCAAACAAACGATCAACATTCCTGCAGCTTACTGACGATTAGATAATATGAACTTCATTTGTGATTGTGTATATTGTACTACCCCCGGTGGCCAAGGCACACACCAGGAGGAGTTGCACAATAGACTAACCGTGATATTGTATGTTTTTACTGTAAAACTGTCAAGGTAACATAGTTAGCTTAGCCCGTGGTGGCTTTGTGCAAGGTAAGCAGAGATGCATTCAGTTATGTTGGTCGCACAGACGAGTGTTAGCTTCTGGCGAGCGGCTTACTTGATTGCTTGGTGAACTTCCTGACGTGGTGCCAAGGGTGTGGGGTGCATTTGTGTTTGCTAAGGTGTCCACCTGCCACATACACACAGTAGAGAGATTATAAATTGTTAAAAATGCTTTCGCTATCTCTTGCTCATCCCCCCCCCGACACTCCAAGACTTCAGCCACAAAGCGTACGGGCATGGCGAGGCAACTTCAGCTTTTATCGAAAAGCTAATTTACTTTTCAGCGGGACATGTCGCCATGGTAACCTGTGCTGTCAAGCTAACCTGCTCTACAGCGGGTGAAGTCACCTGCTGACAATTCTTTTTTTGGGGTGGGAATCAAGCGTCACAGTATCTCAGAGATCACACGCAACCCAAAGTATAAAGTAAGGGGGAAAAAAAAACCTCACTGCGTGATGATGTGATAGCGGATCAGTTGGACCCGCTGTTTCCTAATTGCCTGCACAGAGAATTTTAGAGTTGCCTTTTACTGTGGCCAGCAAGACACAACGGCGGAATTATCACACTGTCGTCGTCGTCGTCGTCCCCCTGGTGGCAAAGGCGCACACACCAGAGGGAGGCGCACAGTCACGGTACCAGTGGATGGAAAAAGTTGGCTTGACCAACAGAGTTGGAGGCAATTCCAGGAAAGTCTTGTAATTGGCCCTTCGATTCAAACAAGTGATTATTATACATTGTCATCAACGTGTGCCACACTCCTGTTGAACCTCATCTTTCCATGAAAACTCTGATTTCCCTTTGAATAATATTTCTTCAAGCCTTTAATGATGATAACCTTGAACAGCGCATTGCTGGCAACTGCTACATAATATCTATCGATTCCATCCGGTGCGATTTCCTTGAGTAGCTTGGGCTGAAATTACTTGTGTGTTCCGAAACTGAACATCTCAAACAGACTGCTGTATACCTCGCCAGCAATCAATCAGCCTTAATCCAAAACCAATTTACTCCGCCTGAAGAGGAAAATATCTTTTAATCTCTCGCCGACAATCCCTGATTGCAGTCAGTTGACAGTCAAAGTGTGCCGCCTAGAACGGGACATTTATATTGGATTTGCGGCCGCCACCGCCACAAACACATGAATGAATAGTCAATTTAATACCTATGAGAACCGTTCTCTTCAGGCTGAAGATGGGATATTGCTTCCCAGACGTCTTCTCCATAATCATTTGCCGTTGTTGCCTGTAAGACACGGTGACAAAAGAGACAAAGGTCATCACGGAAAACAAACTAACGGAAGGCGCACACTGGATTTAGGTGGGTGAACAAAGAAAACAATGTCTGACATTCAACAAATATATAAAATAGGCCAAGGAGGAGAAAAGAAAAAAAAAATTACGTGACTAAATTGGAAATATGAATTGTTATGTATAGTTTTCAAATTTAAAGTCTCAAATGATTACATTCGCCGGACAACTGCCAAAGGCTCACAGGGACGGAACAGTATTTACCATTGAAACTTTTTTTTTTTTTTTTTTTTTTTTTAAATCAGTGAGGGGACACACACACAGACAAAAAAAATAAATAAAATCATATACGCGCACCATAAAATAAATCAATCAGGATAATCTTTCAGTGACGTGATAATCGAGCCTTGGTTGTCTTTGAGCAAATTATTGCAAAATATTTTAGGAAAATGCTCAAATTAGACCCGATTATTGGCCCAAGATTTGTTTTTCTCTTCTTATAGTTGCAAATTATAACTGTCAGCATTATTTCTGTTGTTACACCGTACAAAAAAAGCTAATTGGAGCACCATGCAGTTTTTTAACACACTGTATAGAAGAATAAATTTAGTAGTACTTTAAAACTAAAATGCCCCCGCGGATGGGGATGTAAAAAAGTCGCCCACCTCTCCCTTCCAACTTTAAATGCCTGATTCTCCTCACTAACAGTCTGCATTAATTGTGAGATCCTGGGACCAAATTGGGTCAGACCATTTTTTTTCCCCTCCCCTCAGGTTGCTAATTGGCCCTCTAAAATGCAAAGCGCAGCAAAAATAGGTGAGTTAATTTTGGCAATTAGCTTTATAGATCATTTGGTCGGTTCATCTATTTTGTGTTCACTCCCTAAAGTAGAAGCCTCGCCAACGAGTGGAAGGGGGTGGTTCGGGTTCTACATTTTTACATGATGCGGCGCATTTCAAATGATTGCTATTTTGTACAATTCTATCGAAACTAAACACATTGAAGGATGAAGAGAATTTTTGACACACTCTGCTTTGTTGAATGTGATCACGGAAATCATTATTGTCCATTTATTTTATGATGTAACTACTGTATGATTTTATAGAATACTACAGTATATTAGCAAATAGCATAAACAGCCCAAAAGGTTTGTTATTTCCTGTGGATCCACAAGATGGCAGCATAAGACTTTTTTCCCTTTTAGATGAAGCTATGTCCTGAGCAAAGAACGCTCCTCCACTCACTTCAACAGAGTTCCTTGGCATCCGATGCCACCCAAAAAAATATATATACATATACAAATCATTGAATAATTTTGAATCAGCTGCAACAAAAGGAATGATGCCATCAGATGAGAGTCAACTGAGAGCACAGTGCCCTCTACCCTGTACGGCCGGCGTCTCTACGTGCCCCCACCCCAGCTTTCAAGCCAAGCGATGGTTGATTAAGAGCAGCCTTGTGGGTGGCTGTTGTTTTACTCCATATTGATCCTCTAAGCACAACTTTCCATCATGCAGAGAAGGCCAGGGCCAAAGACGACAGCTAATTAAGATGGCTAATCACTTCATTTCACAAGGCTGCAGGCTCTGTCACTCTACTTTCCTGTAGCAACTGTTGTTTTGGTATCTGTGAAATGATAAAACAGCAAGATGGATATATATCTTAATATACATATATATTCCTTAGTAGCGATGGGAAGCAAAGGTTTGCGAAAGAAAGTTCCATCTGAACAACAAGGGCACAGATGTCATCGAGTTCACCTTTTAATTATTTATTTGAACTTTTTCTAGGGTGGAATGATTTTACGACACCCTTGATTTTTAAAAACATTATTTTGGGGAATGCGATGGGCGAAGGGTCACAGTTCCGAGGACCAATCAGAGGCCAAATCCCTGTGTGACTGTCTGAGCCCTCCCGGTGCTGCAAAGTCTCTTTGTGAGTAATGCGCATACGCGTACATTTTGTAAACTTCCAGCCATTCTGAAACATCCCTATCCATGCTTCAACATGTGCCATTCGACAACTCGTCGCCGAGTGTTCATGTTCGCTATGGACGTCTCAGAAAAATGAACACAGCGAACGAACATACATGTGTTTTTTTTTTTTTTAAGCAACTTTTGTTTTAAGGTTAGAGTTAGATTATGATGTATGTTAGCTCCCTCTATGTAGAAGAAGAGGAACTATGAGACCAGGAGATTTCCCGGTAAGCGTTTGCTACATAGCCAGAGTTCCCCCGTTAGTAACGCATGCGCATTCATCACAAGGAGATTTTTCAGCACGGGGGAGCGCTCAGACCGTAACACCGGTCCCGCCTGTGTGTTCTCCTCGTGCCTTTGAGTTTTCTCCTAACACTCTGGCTTCCCCCCCACGTCCCAAAAACATGCACTAATGGAAACTCTAAATTGCTTGCAGATGTGATTGGGAATGCGAATGCTCGTTTATTTCAATGTGCCCTGCGATTGGCCGGCAACCAGTTAAGGGTGTAACCCGCCTCCTGCCCTGTAGATAGCTGGGATAGGCTCCAGCACTCCCGCGACTCCTGTGAGGATAAGTGGCTCAGATAAGGAATGGACGGAAGATTATTTTGGATTGATTCACATAATGAAAATTAAACATATAGGCTGATGAAGGAAATTGCTTCAGATTTTCACTTAAAATGTTGTGAAAGTTTGTTTCTAAAAACTAGACATCACGCAAAAAAATAATCCAATAAACAAAGAAAAACATTTATTTGTATTTCATACACAAGGTACTGTTATTCAATGTGTTTTACATGATTAAAAGCATTTAAAAAAATGAAGGAAAACATTTTTTTAAAAACTGCTGGTTAGAATGATCATCCAAATTTAATTTATGAAATTGTTTTTTTGTGACTCCAGTCATCACGAACGAATTATATTAGTATTTATATTTAGTTTTATTTTTATTTGTATTTTTTTAAAATCTGAACACCAGTAACTAAAAGTGGAAATCTACACTACTTGCAAAGCAACCATAATATACTTTTTCAAAATGAGGACCCTTCTGACAGAATACATTAATATTAAACTACTTCGCGATTCAAAACAAACAAAAAATAAAAATAAAAACGATCCGTGACAACTACCTCGGGAAGGAATTTTTTTTACTACTTTTTTGGCATTGGAGGGAAGTATTTGTTGAGACACATTCTTCAAGGCTAGATAACATGCTTTTGAACATTTAAGTCAAGAAAACTTAAAAATACATGAAAAATGTTTTAAACTCAGTAACATTGTCGAAACAAAATACTTCTTTGTGCCGTTTAACTGATATGCGTTAACTTTTGTTGGTTGTATTTTCTGATAATGAGTCACTGCCAGCATGGTCAGTGCAAAAAAAGTCCTCAAAAAGTAAAGGCAGAAATATTTACAACTCCGTGAAACTGTTAAGATACGTGAAGAAATGTCATTTATCATCATTATACTACCAGGGGAGATAACATTAAAATCTTCAGACATGAACTTTGTATGGCAAAAGCACAGAACGAATTTGTCGCCGGTAGTTGAGGCCACTTTATGACGACGACAGAAAACTGACAGAAAATGCATTGGAGAATTTAAAAAAACATAAAAACAGTGCAGAGAATCACTGAGTCATGAAAGTTACCGGTATTGTGGTAATACTGTACTGATACTTTTTTTGTTGTTTTTTGACAGTTTTCCAAATGAGGTTTCATGATTTCAAATTACTAACAGCGGGACAATATTGACAATTATGCAAATAGCGCAGATGCTTTAATAAATTTTACGCAGACTCCTGGAATCGTTCAAATAAAATAAAAAATCGATTCTCAGTTTTGATGGCTACGTTCCGTTGACCCTGAAGAAGAAATTAGCGTAAACCACCAAAGAAGAGGCAAAACAGTACTAAGATCCAACGGAAGCTGCTAACATAAATATCAACAATGTTTAAATAAATTACCTCAGTGCAACAGTTATTATTAAGATAATATTGTGCAAAGGCGCTCTGACCCTCAGCTTCCGACGCAAGAAACCTCCGCGACGTCAAATTGGGTGAGTGAAACAATTAAATATTTTGTATGTTAACATTGCGGCAGCTACCATGCCAAACCCGGTTTGCACACTTCCACTGATGCCTTGAAGCATTCATTTTCGTCTTAAACCTAACGTAAGAGGGAGCTAAACATTGAGCTCAAACTTGACCAAAGCTGCAACTTTACATCACAGGTAATAGGGGCAAAATTCACATCTACATTGCCTCACAGTGCCACAATCACTGACCTTGTGCATCACCGGTGGGGAGGTAAATGAATCAATGTTTTACAGCATTTGGTTCCACCCATTCCTCCCTTCATTGCCTTCTGTGTCATTTTCAGAATTTACAGGTGGCTGTGAAGTTAATTCCCGTGCCAAAGTGCCGTATTCCGTTGCAGCCCTTCAAAATAAAAGGGTTAATCCCAACCCATCTCAAAACAGGAAGTCAAATTAAAACGTGCACATGAAAACCATGTAACATGATAAACCAGTCCCAAATACGTATTTAAAAAAAATGCTATGCAGTATTTAACTTTTAGCAGAAATATTAATCAATGAAAATTAAGTCAATAAGGTTCATTACACACATTGCTTTTTAATTCCCAAATTTGATATTGATACTGGTTACAAAGAACCCAGTGTTAAATGTGTTTTGATCTATGCTGCAGGCTGCTGAGAAAATAGAAGTTCATAATTTGGATACCCTTTACATTTGAACTATGCAAACTTCTTTTGACCCAGGACCCTAAAAGAAATAGTATCGTTTGGAAAATGAGGAACCGAAATCGCTCAAATCCAAAAACTGCCCAACCCTACCGGCGAAAGACCTAGATCACGTTCCATTACATGTTGTATGTTGTTTCAGATGTCATCTCCGGCAGTAACAAGTGCAGTGGAATACATTGTGAGACCGAGAGCTTGTTATAAAGTGAGAATTCCAGAGGAGGCGAGTCACCCTGTTCCTTTTCAGAATCACTCCAGCTGAGGAATTGGATGCTGCTCTTCATGTCAAGTGGACTTATTCTGGTTGTTATGAGAAAAGGAGGATAAACATTACTCAAGACAGCGGGCCTGGATTTTATGCACAGTGAGGCACAAAATTACAGCTTTTTGCCTTTTTTTTCTTCTTTTTTTTTTCAATCAAGTCGTATTGATAACCGGTTAAAACCATCTGGGAGACCTCGGCCATCATTTATTTTGTTCTTTGACCATTTGGTAAAATGATTTGTGGGCTGGGATAAACACAGTGGAGCTAAGCCCCGACCGGTACTTATGAAAGGAAACTGTTAGAGAATGATTTCCCTTCTGGATTGAGTCAGAAGAAGACACTTTTGACTGCATTATTGAGTGTGTGAGCAGTGTGTTAGACCACAATATAGCCTCGTTCCACTCGTGCGATAAAAGGGGCCGCGTGCTTCTTTGCACCCCAAGAAAAGATTCTGGGAAGTTGAGTTAAATCGAGCCAAGTTGTACAACACACAAACTTAGCGAGAGATTATAGCTGGAGTCACTTCACATCAGGAAGATCCGCCAGGGAGCTAATGGAGACAGGGGAAACAGGAAGAGCTGTCTCACTCTCATCCATCCAAAGGATTGATATGAAGTGGGGAAAAAAAAGGGAATCAGAAAGGATCAAGCGCAGAGATCCGGGCTCGGCAACACATTGGGCCTGTCATCTTCTGGAGCCATTTTGAGATCCCGCCCCCATCCCCATCCCTTCTCTGTCTCGTCTTAGACTCCTTTAAGCTTGGCTAAGGGCTGTTTTCAAATAGGTTCTTCTGATCAGCCGCGGAGGAGGATGAGCGATGGAAATCCGCCAAGGTTTGGAAATCCAACACATTTGAGCGATGATAAAGGAAAATGTGCTATTTAATGTCCTTGCATGTCAGGTGTGGCTTGTCAACTCGCTGCAGCTTTTTGTTTTTGAATGGGGATTTATTTGGGCAATATCGCGGGTGACACATCTAATAAGTCTTGAGAAACCATGGCAGTTACACTACACTGAATCTGACAATGATGGCAAACAAGATGAGAAACTCTTGTTGATGGAAATAAAACTATATTGTGCTGTATAGACCATAGATGAGTGGACTGGGTTGGAGTTCAAACACACACAGCAACTGTTCTCAATGCCCCAACGGCGAGGCTAAAAACCCGGGTCAGGGCCAGCACCCTCTTTGAAACATTGTGGGTGTGAGGTCCATGTAGTCGCCCGTGACTTTATTTCCCTCCATTACACAAGGAAGCCAGAGTATGAGGGGGAAAAAAAAAAAAAAAACATGCAAGTACAGGTAGAACATGATAACGCCTGTCGAAATTCCAACCCAGAATCCCAGAACCGTTGTTGTGCTAAGCTCTCGATCACCGCGCTGCACGCATAAATAAACCCCCAAGGGAATTCATCTTGTTGAGCCCAAATTTTGAATCAGTGGTACTTGCCAGATGGGCCTTGTAAAGGATTTTAGTTTTAACCATTGGATGTGGGCAGAGCATTTGATGTAATTACCATGCAGCACAAATTTCAAATAACTCTTTGTGTTTATTACAAAAAAACTGTTGGTGACTGTGACATCTTGCAAGAAGCCTGTGAGAAACAAGGATACTCTGACTTTAATGGATGCCAAAACAGCAGGATGTGGTGAATCCGAGTGATGAACCCCTCGTCGCGCTGTCTTACATTGCCCTGGGTCATCCGTAATCACGCCTGTGTCGCAGATGTGATTTTGATGCGTTTTTGGGTGCTTTTACAATCTCTGTTTCAATTTAAGGTGTAGGACACTAAAGGGAATCCTTCTGCTGACTCATAGCGGCTTCTCTTTTTATATTGAAAGCTGTGTGCGTAGATTGCCCCGCCCCACCCCTGCATGCGCAAAATATCAACAGATGGCTCCCCCCAGTCTTTTTCTTTCTTCATTAGGTCACTTCTGAGGAAATGTCCTGATGCCTTTCAGTCACTCTGTAAGGCAGGGAGCAAGTAATCTGCACGGTATGAGAGGAAACTTCACCGACGAAGTTGCCTCGGAATAATTGCTTCAAACAAATGAGCTCTTGCAGGTCCATTAGGCGAGTATAGCTCTCATCAAACAGTGTGTGATACCGACGCTTTCTCTGAGGGGTCTGTGAGAAACAGATGGGGGCACATTTTAAGGGAGACTTCCACCCTTTCCTGGGCTGCTATGATTCTCAATTTACACCAGCAATATGTTGATCCTGAACAACAGCTCCAATATCAAGTGGCTGCTAGTTGGGGATACATTCAGTGTAAAAAAAAAAAAAAAAAAAAAAATCTAACAGTAGTCAAAAGGGATTTCTGCATGTACAGCCATGTGCACTAATCATTTTGAGAATTTCCCGGACTTGTTGTTCTGAAGCTGTGCCAGAGTCCTGAGCGTCGATTATGTATCCTCTTTTATTCAATCATCGCATTGCTCAGCGGATGACATTTTGTCAATAATGCAATTTCCTCGTAATAAAGATATGCCAGACAATCTGCACCAACAGATTCCAATAGTGGTGCATTTCCCATACTGCATTTAATCGAGATATTGAGTACGTGTTACAATTGCATGATACTGTTTGTTTTATTATTTTCCCAACGTTTTAGAATCCACCAGTCCATAGTTTTTTTCTGAGTTAAATAACATTTAAACTATCTTCAATATTGGAAAAATATTTCTCTTCTGTTCTTGTTTCTCGAGATTAGACTTTACCACGAAATACAATCTGTTAAATCCTTTAGAATGTTATACTTTTTGACATATTAGTGTTACTCGCTGTCGTAACTACAATGCAAGTTTATCTTTATTTCTTATCTGTAATTTAGTTCAAATTCACATTTTAGTCGTGTCCCGGGGTTTACACCAAAACCTAAACACAGCCCTCTGAATAATTTGGAATTTGTCACATAGATGACAAAGTTGCATTGTTCTGGTCCTCTTCTGACTATGGGAAGGCCCAAAGTAATTATTTATTTTTCGGTATATTTGATATTTCAATACTGACAGAGGAGGAGTACAATCAAGTAGCCTGAGATTGCCACTTGTAAATTTTGAGTAGCTCAATGTTTAGTGTCAGACTGCAAGTTGAAAAAAGCCACAGATGTCAGTTTATTTTGAGAGCGTTGCAACAAACAAAAGTTGAATGACCCAAAAACTGTTTATGCAGTCATTGGTCGGTCTACGTAGCCGTCAGCCTAGGCAGTACCCGTGCTTTTGCCTATGTGTCTGATTATTTTTTGACTTATTTAATAATTAATCACTCCTGGTCTGTTTCCTTTGGCAGCGTGTCACCTCATCTATTTCTCTAGAGACAGAACGCTTGTCTCCGTGGATTACCACATTGTGCATATTTAAAGGCAACACCATGAATTAATCAATGCCCTACAACTGGATGTACTTATCAGCAGCCAGTGCTAGTGACAGACAACTGGATCAAACCCAAACAGCCCCCGGTCGGGTTAAATCACACGAGTCTATGTGATATGGAAATCCTGGCGAGATCAGTCTGTTAATGGGGATTTTTGGAAAGTAATATTAAAACTTTTCAAATTTGTTGTCTTGCTAGCCAATCATCTGTTTTTATAGTACATCCCAAGCAGGAAAATACCATAAATATGATCGCAGTTCATGCCCGTACCAAGACAGCTTCAAGTTATAAGATAAGTTTGTTATTTTAGAGTCGATGTCTTTTCGCCTGAACTATATCTATTTGGTAGTCTCGCTTGTAATTTGCCAGGGCATCAGAGAGCCGAACACAGCCTAGACGTAGCAGAATTAAGATGACCGGTGCTAATGAGCAAACAGCGTGCGGTGACATGTGTGCTGGCAGCACAAACTGACCATGGAGTCACGTCTAGGGAAGCTTTCCAGTCTCACAACAAGCAATAAAGCATCATTAACAGAAAAGTCTCTCCATGTGATATACTGCTTATGATGCTGGGGGCTTTCAGTCTGAATGCAGTATCATGCAGCTTCGTCCTTGGTGGTGTTGACGATATGCTGATGAGAGTCAAGAATTCTGTATAGTAGCTGTTTGGATTTGCTGAGGTAAAATTTAGAAAATGTTTTCAGAAGCACAAATGAACACAATATCAGGACAAAATACAATAACGCGCATGTCAAACTCTCTTTTTACAAACAAAGAAGTTTGCGTCGTTCCGCCCACCAAGGCAGCTAATCTAATCTAAAAGGCTCAAGACTTTCACGTAGTTTCAGAGATCTGGTTTTCCTTGTTTTAAATTTCCGGCCATAAATTATCTTATGTTCTGAAGCCAAATTTGGTTTTCATTTCCTTCCAAATTCTCTGATAAAATAGTTTCTTCTTAAAACCTTCCCACTCAGTTCTGTGTGACATTACCTTGAATGAAGAGTACCATTGGTTTCATAAAGACGTGTGACATGGAGATAGTGAACATGATTCAACCTTTAAATTAGTGTGCCATGTATTTGTGGTAGCAAAAACGCTAATTAGCGGCACAAAACACAATTGCAATTACTGTTATAATTTGATCGTAAATCATAGTTAATTCGAGTTGAGAAAATTGCACCAAAGTTCCTCTTAAACTGCAAAAATGTAATCTCAGTCAAAGGAAAGGGCAGCGTCAAATTTCCCAAACATACATTATGTGCGCTGTCTATGCGGATCTAATAATGAAGGAACCTAAGCTTCCGCCAGTATTGCCTCCGTGACAATCCCACTGTATCAATTGAGGCAATCAGAGTTTATTCCACAGGCCAGGGTAGACACCAAGACCTTATTTCCAGATAGAGGCACAGCATTATCATTCATATTAAACAATAACCCATTGGCACTTGCTCTCGGGGGAACAATATAACGGGTCAATCAATAATGCATCCTAAGTTCAATTTGAAATTGATATTTCGCTGGCAGTTAATATAACGTGGCCGCCGCACCTCAGTTGTGTGAGTGTGGAGGAATTAGCTGACCTGGCTAAATAATCAACTGCAAAGCAGATATTTACCTCCTGAGAGGATTGCCAAATATAGCAGGAAACATTTATTATAAGAGGAGGATAAGCTAATCATTGTGAAGATAAGACGACGGCTATCAAGGAACTAAACGATTTTGGACTATCACATGTCAATAATGGGGAAGTTTATGCATTAGTTAAAGTTGTGCTTTATTACCCATTTACATAGAAATTGCCTTATTTTCAACCTGCTAAGGACTTCTTTGATGCACTTGAAGCTTTTTTTTTTTTTTACAGGCTAGAAAAGGATGCGGTATTGATTTGAAAGAGTTTCTGTGGTAAGCTGTATGCTGGCATTCTGGCTTTCTTGACCTTATCAGAAAGTACAGAGAAAACACAGGATTAAAGGCACTTGCTTACAAGTGTGCAACTTTATAGGCCATTTTTCCGATTTTTAATAATTGGCAAGGTCTTAAAAGTTGTCTGAAATGGGTATCAACTTTCTTTGAGGCATTCAAGTATGCTTGGAAAGTTCAGCCTTCCATTTTAATACCACCTATCCTGGTGAGGGTCACTAGGAGCTGTTGCCCTTCTCAGCAGAATTAAATGTGGCACATACAGGGTGTCACAAAAGTTACTAGTAGAGGCAGTCAAAAAGAGCAAAGAGCCCAATTTTCCGTTAGGTTTATTTATTGCAGTTGAAACTCATCGTATACACAAAAAAGAAGCCCAAAAAGTGCGGCTTTCGTTTCAGTTTTCCGTTTGTCTCAACAACAACTGTCCATTGATGGAAAAAGGGCATGTATGCCAGCCTCGTGAAGTTCAGTAGGCTGCGCTTTCAACCAGTTTTTTTTTCCACCTTGGTTAACTCGTTCATTATCTGAGAAGTGCTGACCCCTAACTCTTTCTTTTAAAGGTACAAAAAGGTCCTAATCTGATGATGCCAGATAGGGTCAATTTGGGGGATGGGTTACGGTTGTCCAGTCAAAGGAACTGATGACTTCATGAGCTCCTTTGCCCCCACTCAAAGCAGGCTGTTGATCTTTGTCTTTAATCCTGGACACTCACTTTTTGGTTGTGCTATAGCCTATAGCAGCTTCCCTCTTTTGAAAATGTTTAGCGTTGCTTCCCCCTCCAAACGAGAAATTCAATCACAGCTTTCGGCTTCTGAATAGCATTCAAATGATATTTGAAATTGCGGAACGGTGGATCAGCTAGTAAAGTGTTGGTCTCACAGTTCTGAGGTCCTGGATTCAATCCTGGACCCGCCTGTGTGGAGATTGCATGTTCTCCCCGTGCCTGCGTGGGTTTTCTCCGGACACTCCGGTTTCTTCCCACATCCCAAAAAGATGCAACATTAATTGGACACTCTAAATTGCCCCTAGGTGTGTTTGTGAGTGTGACTGTCTCGATGTGGCCTGCGATTGGCTGGCAACCAGTTCAGGGTGTACCCCGCCTCCTGCCCATTGACAGCTGGGATAGGCTCCAGCACTCCCCGCAACCCTTGTTAGGATAAGCAGCTAAGAAAATGGATGGATGGATGATATTTGAAATGGCTGACAAAAAGAAGATTGACATATTAGTAGGTTAAATGAAATTGGACTAGTTGACTCGTAAATATTTCCATTTCTTAATATTTAGTTTCAGGTGCAATTTGGACAGATGTGAGGCCATCAGCATTCGACAGCTGAGGCTTTACAGTTTTTTCAAGGCAGTGAAATTGGAGCAGCTTCAAAAAATGGCCGCCTGGTGAAAAGTTTTTCCCCTCTTCGACTGCAGTTCGGTGCCAGTTTGAGAGCAAGTAAGACTTCTCCAATGCATTGTTCAATTTGCGCTATCTGCGGCAAGTTTCTCTAAACAGGATCTGTTCTTGACAAAGCATCCAGATGAAGACTTGCTACTACCACCGTGAACAATAATGCTGAACTCCTAGAAAAGGCCTTTGTCGTACGTGGGAGGCTACGCTGGACTGAACCGGACCTGTTCTGTCACTGCAAGGTAACCGACACCAACTGATGGTGCTGGAATTTCTGAACCTCATTTATAAGTCAAGGTATCACCTTATAAACTGTACATTTTAACATCGCACATTAGCCTCTCAGGACTCCTCCCATTTATGTTAGTCCGTATTAATATTTTTAAGTTGTTTTCCAATGTTGGTGACCCTCAGGATAGGCCTTATGCACACATTGTTTAGCAGTCCGAAAGGCAGATCTAAACTATTGATTTGGTTTCGACTGACAAAAAAAACAAAACAAGAAAAAAAAACAGGGTATACAGTTGAAATGTTCCCCCAAATCAATAATGACAGGCTGATGCTCGTGCTGCTTTACCTGCATCCATTCCCCATTAGTTCTCTTGAGCCATACTGTATATGAAAGATATTTGAAGCTATTTTAAACCTGGTTACTGTGTAAAAAAAAAAAAAAGAGAAGAGAAATTACCCCTCGGTGGCAAAAAATAATTATAATAATCAGATAAAGAGTGTTTTAATGTGGGCCATCATAAAGCCACACGTTAGATATGCATGTAGCCGGAGATGTGTTAGCCATGTAAACCGTCCGAATGTTGACATGCGCGATATCCAGCTGCCTCCACAGACCTCCTCAAACGCTTATTGATGAAAACATAATGGTGGATTTTGCTTTCCCTCTGTGGCTCAGTGTTGGCACACAAAGACCATAGGAATAATTATTATTTCAGGAGAACAAATATTACCCCTTGGGCTCCAATTATTTTCATGCATTGGCTCCTTCGGTGTCTATGGTTTAAAAAAAAAAAAAAAAAAAAAGTGTTTCGCTTCAACCCTGTTTGTACCAAACATCACGTGATGCATAATGGAGCAAAGTCCTCGAGATGCATATGAAAAGGTGCTGCTTATTTCGATTGGGTTAGATTTTTGAATTTCAGTTTTGAGTCTTCTCTTTGCTGATTATATTCTATTCCATAGTCTAAAACTAAACTGAAACTGCAGTCATTTGAAACCAAAGAAATAATTCCTATAAGAATGAATGTAAATTGAAGTAATTTGGCCCTTTTAAGAACAAAATGCTGGTTTGTCTGTTTTTTGGGTACAAAAAGTGGAACAAAATTTTCGTGAAAAGTGTTGAAAATAGAAATGCACAAAAACTAGAGCATATGAAAATGTGGTTCCACAGTATTGAGAACAATGGGCTAATCGAACCTTTAAGCAGATAACTTCGCCCTAAAGTCATTCAAAATGCATATTTTTACTCTTTGGGGACAATATTATTGTAACACCTAAACAGTAGATCCAAAAATTTTGAACTTCCTGACTTGCTTTGACCAAATGCTACGTTTCTGACCCTTTAAGGCCACTGTAGCGTGCTTCTACTTCTGCTCTTCTGAGCTACTTCCGAGAGTGGTGGAATAAAAAACACACAAAAAAACATTTCGGCTCAGGAAGTATGCAGATGTTTGTTTTTATGTGGCTCATAGACACACGACCAAACACAAATAAATGGAGTAATCATGTACTTACCTCTGTATATCTTTTCATCCTCTTTGTTTTGATACAATCCAGTGCTATTTTTCTTGATTAAAAGGAATGAAATTGTGCTTTTTGGTGAGTGGAACAGATTCATGCAATTTCAATTATTTTCAACAGGCAAAGTTTGTTTGGTGTATATCTATTTCCGATAATTGCATATCCAGTTCAGGGTTCCTTGCTTGGGCGGCACAGTGGATAAGCTGGTAAAAGCGTTGGCCTCACAGTTATGAGGACCCGGGTTTGATCCCAGAACCCAACTGTGTGGAGTTTGCATGTTCTCCCCCGTGCCTGCGTGGGTTTACTCCGGACACTCCGGTTTCCTCCCACATTCCAAAAATATGCAACATTAATTGGACACTCTAAATTGCCCCTAGGTGTGATTGTGAGTGCGGCTGTTTGTCTCGAAGTGCCCTGCGATTGGCTGGCAACCAGTTCAGGGTGTACCCCGCCTCTTGCCTGTTGACATCTGGGATAGGTTCCAGCACTCCGCGCGACCCTTGTGAGGATAAGTGGCTAAGTAAATGGATGGATGGAGGGTTCCTTGGTTGTTGAAGACCCAAAAGGCTTTTTCAGCTCTAAATCTAGGTTGTAGAGTTTTTGTAGCTATGTCGTTGGTGAGTACGTCCATTGGGAGACGTCTGCTGAGGGATTTTCTTGTTGTTCAAGTAGCGTTAAGTTGTCTCGATTCAACATAGAAATTTCTCCTATATCCTGTCAAGTCGTCACTTTGGCCGGGCACATGTGAGGTTATGGCAATATTATGATAAATGTTGGAGAACACCAAATTTCCGTTTCTGGCATTTACAATATGTGGGGAACCACAGGGCAGTCAAAAAACAATACTATGAGGAATTATTATTTTTTTTATTGCTTAATCATTTTGTATAATAATTTTTTCACACACATTGTATGTTCTTTCAGCAGGAGCCAAATCAGTGATCGACCCATTTAATAGATGATATCAGTGCTGCAAAAGCTCAAGCCAATTTACTTTTTTTGCACTGTGCAAAGACTGGTATCATCAAAGACTGTAAAGTTTATTCCAGCTAATTGGCAGCAACATAAAAGGGATATTGAGCAGTTTTGGAAAACGGGAAAAAAAAAAATCTTTTTTTTATAATTTAGATTTTAATCTGTTTTCTTTTAAAAAGCAAAAAAAAAAAAAAAAAGCATTTGCTCATTACTGATGAAGGAACTCCCATGTTGATTGACGATCACTGAGATGTATGACACCTCTCTACTTGTCATAGAGGAGTTATTTGTACTCTGCTGCGATTCAGTCTGTGAGGAAAGACCAGATGTCCCGTCTTAATTAGGCCGGCAGTGATGTTTTTAATGACTTCTAGCCCATTACGTGCGATGCAAGACTTTTCAGATCCTCCTCCTGTCACTCCTGCGGGGCTGCTGCTCTTTGTCTCACGTCTCCAATGCGATTTTTGACACATAAAATAAAATCCTCCAAAGACGCCCGAAGAGATGCGTGTCAGTAAAACCAAAAGAATCCATTGTCGAAGAATGCGAGCTAGTTTCCCCAATGTCTCCTATGTTGTTCGTGCAGGCTTCATTTATCGGAACGTGGGCCCGTGTTGTACAATATATTTAATTCATGGTATATAAAGTTGAAAAAGTAGGCCATCATAGTTGACGCAGGATCTGCTGTGTGCGCTTCTTAAATAATAGTGCAGGAAAGGGGGTGGAAAACGCCCTCCAAGGAATCTCTGTGGTTCTCTCTCTAAGGTTTAAAGTCAGACAACACCTTCTATCCCCGTTTCTTCCCTCAACTTCCATTCCTCTGTTGGTTATTCTTCAGTTCCATTCCATGACACGTTTTTTCTCTTTCTCCTTTTTCTTGGCAGCCAACGCGCGATAATATTGTCAGGGAACGTCTTCCCATCTCATTCATTTTAACGGGATCACGGCTCCAGAAAAATGCTCGCAATGAAATAAGCATCACAGAAGGCGGCTAGTTTTCCCAGCCCCCCGGATCAAATATGAATATATTTGCAATGATATCCCACCCTCTGGTGTGTCAATGAGTTACATATCCGCAGCCATGTCTGAGGAAAACCGGGGTGAAAAGGCGAACCGATTCCTTCCCAAAGATTTAAAAAAAAAAAAAAATACAAATAAAATGTGGCACCTCAAGGTAAAGACACAAGCAAGTTTCTGAACAAATGTTATTGCTTGCTATAATGAGGGGTATAAAATGTTATTAATATTTTAGAACAAGCCCTATTTTTCATTTCTGAAACCCACTGTGGGGCTTCTTTTCAAAGGGTTTCAGTCAAAACCCAATGGGAGATTCAATTGACTTTAATCTTGAATTCGTTTGAAAATTTGAGCCCATTAGTTAACTTTGCCTTCTCTGCGCAGTTTTCATTGCATTTCAATGAAGCCGCTTTCCTGTGGTGTTAAAACACTAATAGTTGCTTCAAATAGCAAATGGGAGGGAGAGAATGAATGGGAGCACGGGGGGGCGAAAAGGAAGAGAGCGATGGAAGGAGCGGAAACGATGGTTAAGTCGCGCGGAGAAGACGTTTTATTATTGGACACTTCATTAGGCACATCTGCACGGTAACTAATGAAATTTAAATGTGAATTTTTGATATTCTCATAGTGGATACTTTAAGAAGGAAGTATACCTCGTGATATGGCAAGTGAATCTTTACATTCATCCACTGTGTATATATGCACACATGACAACTGGTAATGGTGGCACAGTACTTGCACTCAAACTTCTAAGGAGCGTTGACATAACAAGGCTAATTGCTGAAGCACATTATGGTTGGAACCCTGAGAGGTCAGAATGGTAATAATCAAATAAAGAATAAAAGCGGGGACCTGAATTATTCTCTCTGATGTCAGGTAGACTTGGGAAATAAGAGTCTCTAATTGCCTCTAATAATCTGCTTCTCTGTTCCATTTCTTCCTGGACCCCATCTCACCTGCTCTACTTGTACAAGTATTAAAAGAGATGCACGTTGTTTGTTGTTGTTTTTTTTTTCCACAATTTGAAAAAGTTCCCAAGTGTCTGGATGACATGTCGGTGACAAGTTTAATCTAAATATAAAGATACTTTCTATTAATGAATACAGTAAATGTGAAACTCCAGAATTGGCAGACTCCTCCCTATTTTTCTGAGGTTGCAAAAAATTATTCTATTTTGAGGTGATGACCCAGTATATGACCTTTGTCACCATAACAACCCCAAGAATTAGCTCTGTGCAGAATCTTGGTTTGAAAATCAAAACTCATCTAATGATTATTATGTATAAATGCCACAAAATGAAGGAAAAGCATTTTTTTTCTCAATGAAGCTCCTCAATTCCAACATAGTTCCATGGGAACAACCTGCCACAAGAAAGTGGTAAAGCTCTATTTTTGTCTAAATGGACATCCCCAACATCCTTCAACTTATTTACTTGGTACAAGATGCAATAAAATGGCAGAAAATCCTTGTCTAAATGAAGTTCCCAAACTCAATTTCCACGTAGTTCCTTGGTACAGGATGCCAGAAAAGCACTACTTTTGTCTACAAGAAGAAAATCAACTCGTTTCAGCTTAGTTCCTTGGCATAAAATGTCAGAAGATTCATCAAAACACGATTTTTACCCAAGTTACGCTCCTAAACTAACTTCAATGTAGTTCCTTGTCACCAAGATACCACAAAATGGCAGCAAAGGTTGACTTTTGTCCAAACGAAGCACTCCAACTCACCTCATAGATGATGGTGTCAATTCGCAAATATGCGGTGGAATAGGAGAAAAATTAGAAGACGTGACGCTACTGGTTAGCTTTTCTGATACAACTCATCCTTCGCTTGGGATAATCTTTCATCGTCATCCGAGAATCGTGCCCTTGCTGATGCCGACCTTAATGGAAGGTAAATGTTCCAATTTGTAACCCGCTTTAAAAATTGCATGCTTGTAGGCTTTGAAAGCTTTCCTCGTGTAAACATTCCTTATAATAGGTGTATGCCTCATGGGGGTCAAAAGATTGGAATGCATCCATTCTGTCAGCTCTTGCCGTTTTACCAATTGTCATTATGGTTTTCATTTCAGGCTAAACATTTTTTTTTTTTTTTTTTGCGAGGGGTAATAGATTCCAATCAATTAAAAAAAATAGGTCAGGTGCTGAATGCCAAAAGGTATGCCAAAACCCGCCCACTCTCATCCCTTTTGCTCACCCGACCTCATAGAAAAAGGTGCAAGCAGGAAGACTATCCAGTGATTTGTCACGCTTCTCAGCCCCAGCGCTGGCTGCCGTTTTATATGTAAGAAAGGAAATGATGAGAATGGCTCTTTGCACTGTGAGCTTCCTTAAAATGCCTCTCCAGCTACTGGGGAGCGAGGTTGCGTCAAAGGAAAAAAATGAGTCAACAGATTATTTAAGCCAAAGTGTCCCATGTAGTCGAAAGCTTTAGCGTCCCTATGGGAGCCCTCTGCCTCATTGCAGGTCCTCCACAAATGAAACCTCATATTGTTTTTCTTTTTTTTTTCCCAATGTTTAATCAAGCAGTCCCATCCCCCCCACACCCTCCCCAACTCCCCAGCATCATCACAAGCCACTGACACAATGCCTGACTAATCCTACGCCCAGCTTTGGGATATGGCACCCACACAGTCAAATGAGCAAACAAAGAAGCTTAAGTCCTCTATACTGGATTAAGGAGTTATAGGAATAATGGTGGGCTATAGATACCCAGTCTTTGAGCATGGCTGCTTTTGGGGAACCCCGAGTACCCGGTCGCCATCAAGCCAAGTGTCTCAGACTGTCTGAGCCTAGTCAAGCTGAGCCCATCTGTCATGACAATGACCTGTTAGTTACAACATTGGCTAGCATTACTTTAAGTATAGTCGTCATTTGAAGAAATCTAGAGTTGGAAGAGTGACATCATTAAGTTTTTTTTCTGGTTGAGTGAGAAGGAAAAGTACATTTGGAACACCCACCCATTAGTTTTCAGCAAATGTTAAAATCAGAGACGGAAAAAGTACTCACACCGATTGAACTTATTTACTGACCGTAAGTAAAGGTAAAGTACAGAATGAATTTTTAATGAACAAAAAAAAAAACAATGCTATAACTGTTTTTCAGCCAATTTTTGCAATATGTGCACTGTATAGTGTCGGTGAACGCTACTCCTTTCACAAAAAGGCGGCAGTTTGGCAGACAGTTAACAATTATTCTTCTTCTCCTTCAAAAAAGCTGTTTACTGTCCTGTTCAATTGAACTTTTTTGCCAAACAGCATAAAACAAAGAGAATTACAAGGTGAATATTTATAAACGGCCATCCTTGCTATGGATATTTGAACACAAAGCGCAGCACAACAGCTCTGTACCAATGTAAAAATACTCACAGCCATATATTAATATTTTGCTCCTATTGCTGAAGCTTACAATGAAACTCTTTGTGTGTCTCCATGTCTGTATTATCACTCCAAGTGGCTAAGGTGCACACGCCGGAAGGAGCATCCCAGTTTTCATTGAATTGAAGCACAAAATAAGATGGAAAAATGTTTCATTCCTTCCATTCTATTTAACTAGGTTATTAATGTGTGTTTTTATCAAGCGCAATATTATAGAGTGCTATTTTTTTTATTCAATAACATGGACTAAAACATGGAACAGATTAATGGCATTTCCATTCATTTCAATGAGGAAGGTTGATTTGAGTGAGAAGTGCGGCATTAAACCTGTAACTCAGGCTTCCACCGTATGAAATGACAAACACTAGTGACCATTTTGGTGTGCATCCATCACAACAAAATTGCGGACGATGCAGCAGATTATGCTGCAGGTGGGATTTAATATGGAGTTTTCAAAAGAGACACTTTTAAAGCGAGTGTGCATATTCCTTCCTGCGTACGTGCCAGCACTATTTCTGTTTGTATATCCGGCCATCATTTTATGAGTCTTTAAAGGCTCAGTCGCTAGACCCGAGGGGAAAGGGAAAAAATTGAAGCAAAAAGCACAGGGCAAAGTTGCAGTGCGGGGGGTCTGTATCAAACCCGGGCCATCTACCCACCATCCCCGCTGCATCCAATTTCAGCACCAACGCTTCGTGTTAAACCCCATCAAACAGACACACGGTAGCACAAAGGAAAACCTCATCTCCACGGGAAACTAATCCGCCGGTGTGCGCTGTAAGCCTGTCAGTTTTTTCCCCCCTTTTTTTATTGAAAGAAGTCATCACTCATTTCGCCAAAGATTAAAAGTATAGCTAAATTGAGAAAATCCGCTTAGGAATTCTGAATTTAAATACTGACTTGGAGGGGCAGCCAGGAGAGATGCCAAGCCTTGTGGGGAACAGACAGGTATGGGAGGTGAGATAAATTGAAAATATACATATTTGTTTTTGTAGCTGGATTTTTCATAACCATCAGGCTGTTTTTTTTTTTGTGTGTGTGAAAGCAGAGGGTGGAGAGGTGGGGGGGGGAGCTGGAGGCAGGAGGCCTCCACATATGGCAGTTGTGGGAAGCAAAGAGAGCCTCACCTCACAGGCAGGTTCCTGATTGGAGATTTGGGCTGCAGACACACGCATGTGAAATGACTTCCTGTGACTTTAATTGCCTTGCTGTTGGCAACAAGGTGTTTGAGCAGGGGGATGCCAGTGGCTTACCAGCTTGGCCTCGCAGGACAGGGAAAATGTGGAACCGCTATGATCGGCGGCACACTGTGGAAAGCTTTCACCAAAGTTCAAGACAGCGAGACTCAATTTTGGAGCAGAATAATGTGAGGTTGTTCTTCTATGGGAAATAATAACATCAAATGGACCCGAACCTGAAGACACAAACATGAATTTGCGTTTGGTGCAATTTAGGAATGCAGTTGCAGCAGTCCATCCATTTTCAATAAATCGTTTCTGGGCCGCCCAGAGTCTATCCCAGCCGACTTTGGTCAAGAGGTGGTGTAATATTAAATTTACATTGGGAGAATTTGGAGTGTTTAGTGCAGCTATCTTGTACTAACTTTTAAAATGATGTTAGGATCATCCTAGGTCCAGGTGGGTTTAATTATTTCTTGCAAAGTGCTCCGTTCGTTTGGGTCAGAAAATCGAAAAAAAATAAAAATAAAAAAAGATCGCCTAAACGTTGTGTTGACCTTGGGAAGGAAAATAACACTGCTGGAACAGAGTGCGTGGGTAGTGGTATGCCTGGTGAGCAGAGCGTGAAGACAGGTTGGAGTCTTGGTAGTAAAGTTTGGTTGGTCAGTCGGTCGCCTGTCAATAATAGTCAGAGAATTTGGAAGCTCAGTGACCTGTATACTCAGCCATTCATGTTAGCATCTGTGATAACTGCATGCCCTTGCATTCGTAGTATTTTTTTCAACATCCAAACCAATGATCTAGCTTTCCCCATCACATGTGCACACTGCTCTCCAAACAGACTGACATCATTCTGTCTGAGATATTTCA
This sequence comes from Syngnathoides biaculeatus, assembly GCF_019802595.1. Classification (NCBI taxonomy): domain Eukaryota; kingdom Metazoa; phylum Chordata; class Actinopteri; order Syngnathiformes; family Syngnathidae; genus Syngnathoides; species Syngnathoides biaculeatus. The sequence continues at coordinate 11,064,592 of NC_084659.1, read as the reverse complement.
TGTACTATCCACAGAGCCGGTGTCTTAGGCGATAATTATGTCAGCTCCCAGACCAAATGATGTTTTATTTATTTTTCAGTAACTGGCTGCTCCCTCTCCCTCTAACGACTGGCTGAGATGTGTGCCCCTAGAGTGGTCATTAATCTGATATCTGGTCAGCCCGGGCACAGCCCCAATGATCCCGACCCAATCTCAGATCCTAATCCAAGGAGGAAGAGGGCTGCGGGCCAGGATTTGGAAGCCCTGGCTATCGCTATATAATTGATAGGTTTTAGCCGATTATACCCTTCACATGATTATGATCTATAACGATGTATTGATTGGAGTGTTGTGGTATCTAACCGGCTGCCTTTCAAACCACAGACATATATCCTTTCCTCCCCGATCATCTAGTATCTGACTACTGTACACAGTGGTTTGAAGGTACCATATTTTGTTGTTCAGTGGAACCTCTAAAGTAGGGGTTGGTCATCAGATTTAAAAAAAAACAAAAAAAACTGCCACAAATAAAAACCTTTATCAGAAGTGCAGAAAATGTACTGGAATATAAATGTAATTCGCTGTACTGTTAAGTATTAACAACAGCTTCAGTGAAACAAAACTATTTTCCCTGAAATGTTTTGCTTTCATCCTTACCCGCATCCTATCTTTAGAGGCCCACTTCTTCCTCAACATTTTAATCTTATTGTTTGTAAATGTGACAAAAGTACAATATACTGTGTGTGTAGGATCAAACACCCATACAGGCTCACCGTTCACGGTGATATTACCAGTCCGTCAATCTGCAGGGGTAAATCAGCACCTTGAGTTTTTTATTGCGATGATTCAATCCAATTAGGCTTGACTGCATTGCCCAGTCTGGCATGGGTTATACCTAAAATAATACAATTACACGTTGTGTAGTTAACCAAACAACAAAACTTACAAAAGTCTCCTGGCATAATGCTAACACAAAATGAGAAACATTATATACATGAGTTTATGAAACTAGCATCGGTTTTGTGGTAGTTCTAACCATAGAAGCAAAGCGCAGCCATATATTCTTTATCGTCTATGACTATTACTGCAGTTTACTGAGCCAACTACTGGGAGTTGTGAAGTTTGTATGTATATGTGGATCTCTGAATCATACTGCCACCTTTTGGCCATGACTTGCACACCAGAAGGAGCAGCACAATGCCAATGCATTTTCAATCATTTTAGTTGAGAGACAATTTGCAAATATGGTCATGGAACAGATCATTCGTCCGCCCAATGCACCACGTTACAATCTTTGGGATGTTTACATTTTGAGAAACCACTTTTCACATATGAGCGTTCACATTTACAGGAAGTTTGAACCGTCGTTTTCAAGAGATTGATATTGGCCTTCTAATCTCCTTGGTATTTTGGTGGGTCGGTATCATTAAAGCATGCTATAAGGTAGCTTCCCCACTGAAAAGCTCGAGAGAAGCAGATGTGACATTTCCCAGTGAGCATTGTTCTGATGATTTGCAGGTATGACAACATTAATGCTGCTATATATTACACTAAAACCAGGCCACACATACGCACACGTGTTTCATAGCTGTATGAACAATTGGACCATGCTTTCAGAGGACATTTTTATTTGGAATCATTCAGTGTACAGGAATTCAAATTCAAGTATTTGTGTTTGATTAAACTACTCCCAACGGTCTGTCTCTTTCAGTTGGCTCATTTTTATTCCCCTTAATAACATCCCAACTTTCTCAAGACTACAACATTCTGTCCCGCAATTCATAACCTATCCAGCACATATTTTTCTCCCGTTCTCCTTGTCACTTGTTCTTCATCTGCCAACGCAGCTGCTCCTTATCTTCCCCAACAATGCTCCCAATTTAATGGCCCAATCCATCATAACTTGGACTTGAGCAACTCGGAGTTGGTACTTCCAACAGCCAATCTAAACGTGTCCCAGTGCATCTGCTTGGGAAACAAGGGAGACGGCAGCCAGCTCACTTGCAAGGCTCTGAGCACGGATCCATTCCAGAATGAGAATAACAAAGGCAAATCAAGATGGATCTAGTTTATCTGAGTTTGGAGTCACAATTTTTTTTCCATGACAGATAATTTCCCTAAATTCAGAGTAAAATGGATTCTACAGTTGAGTTCCTGTTATGTCTTGTCTGTGGATGTTTTGAGATTCTCCGCTACCCATACAACAAAAAACCTCCCCAAAAAAACCCCAAAATAAATCCTTTGCCTCAATGCCGCATAATCTTGCAGATTACATTTAACAATCTCCATTCTACACCACACTTTCAAAGGGTTTAACTGAGTAACAAGGGATATTGTATTCACTTGGTTGACAGTAAAACAATTTTTGTACTTCAATGTAAAGAAGAAGCAAAGAGCAACCCTTCCCATATTTGTCTGGGTACATATTGCCATGCCCTGTCTCTGATGTACTTCAGCCTGTTTTTACCATGAGCGTTAACAGAATGCTCATTCGCACAAGAGCCGCTATTGGCTGCAGCTCCCAGGCTTCAGCCACCGTTCAAGCTTAATCACTGCCAAACTTCCCTGTTAATATGGATAGTTGACTTATGAAGCCGTCAATGGCAGTGAATGTGTTTTAGCTGTCTTGTTTGCTCTTTCATCTGAAACGTTTATTTGGACCTTTGGTCTTTAAACTTTAGAGTTGTCGCAACTGCCAATAACCTTACCAGACCACACTCAGTATTCAGATATTAAACTGTCCCCTTGCCCCAACGGGTCAACAAAAATACCCAAAACCTGTTTTTGTGGTCCGCCCTGGCTTGACTACTGTCTGTCTCGAGCTGGCACGATAAACAGGGAATGACTGTATTTTTCAGTTTCAATGTAGAAACTTGAGATTGGTCAATTCCTCCACTCACTTTTTATTCTTCCATTGGTTAGTCTGGTTGACTATCATCATCTTCAGAAAGCATCATTCCCCAAAAACTAGCTCCACCAAGCAGGGTGTTGTGACAGTTTTGTAGTCTCGGATTTCTCTTCCCAAAATGCATCCCTTTGAGCGGAGTGAGGCACACACACATGCACACAAAAAGAGAGAAATAAAGAAAAGCAGAGAGAAGCACTTCTAGTTCGTGCCAGCATTATGGCACATTTCCATTTTTCGCCTCCGTCTTAATCTTCATTGAGTGACTGTCATCACCCTCCGGCAGTAATTAGGCATGGGGTCTGGACAACAACAGACGAGCGGGTCTAGCTCTCCTTGAGAAGCAAATTACCTTTAGCTTATGGTAAGCAATATTCCGTGCCAGGCAACTTTTACTGCTGATTAGCAATTAGCCGAAACTAGCGGCAGCCGAAGCGCTAATGTTTAATTTGCTCCTCTAATGATATACGGCGTCGGGGTTGCAAGAGGTGGGGGTTGGATTGAGGTAGTCTCGGAAACGTATGGATTTCTACTTAATTCCTTTTCATTTATGACCTGACAGGCCCCGCAGGTAGGAAAGGGAGGAAATTTCTTAGCGATTAGTAATGGCTGCTCCTCAAAGGGGAGGCAGCAGGCGAATGCTAAGAAGGTACACACACACATACAGAATTACTGTCTCATTTCGGGGGCCTTCCCAACACATTCACTTGCTCAATTATTCACAGTGAAGTTTGAATAATAACGCCGTTTTCTCTGTGAAAACAGAGTGATTACTGTGCACATCTCCTCCTTCTGTTCGGGGAAGCAGTTGTTGCGAATATGAGCGTACCTGGAGAGCTATTACGGAGAACCCTCTGGTAAATGGATTGCAGCACACTGTCATGATGATAATGTTGTTTCAGTTACGAAAGCCTGCGGTCGGCGTGCGTACCAGGATGAAATAAATAAAGTGGCGTTAATGGGCATCTAAGCATCTTAATGAAGTGATCCAGTAACACATGGCAATAAAGGCGATTTGTTATCTGTAGAGGCAGTCATTACCCCTGGAAAACACGCATGTCCAAAGGTGGGGGGTGTAGTTTTCACAGCTGAATTACAAGAAAAACTACACCGATGATTACCGTGTATCGCTGTGGACAGGGGGCAAACATACAGTATGTGTGTCGCCAGAACCAATTCAATTTTGGTGTCTCAGACAAAAGTTGGTGAGCAAAATTAGTTTTGGTATTTGAATCGTATTTTATAGCCCCTTGATACTTGTCAGAGTGCTGTTATTGTTTTTGTCCTATTGAATATATTTTGTAAATAAAACAAGAATCCTTCACACTGCAGTCTTTCCACCTTGGCGGAGGTCTGTGCTCGTCTGTGTGTCTGTCATTACATTTTCGTTTGAACAATCTGACGCGACCGCATGTTGTTGTCAGCAGCGGCGGTTTAAATAAGCTCTTGATTTTGGCTGGTGTGTGCTGTTAGGAGGCTGCTGCTCTTTAGGTCCTAATACCTTGTTTACTGCAGAGACTCCGGCCTTGTTTGCAAACACAAGTAGGCAGTGTCAGAGGAGGCTCCGCCAGCTCCCATGGGGCCACCATAATCTAGGGCGGGTTCCTCTTTAAACTCAAAACGTGCTGGGAGGCTGGACTTGACAAATCAGGTGCACTGGACTAATCTCCGGTGCGCTGTGTCTGGAACAGGGGCTTGTTAAAAAGTGCAATGGGCGCTGTGGGAATACCCTCACTCCCCTCGGGGTTAGGGACTCCTCCTCTCTAATGAAGGTGCAGGATGAGGCTCGTTATGTGCCGTTGCCTGTTATTCTGTTGGCTTGCCCCTCGACTTTCTCATTCTGGCTCAGCGGCAACAATCCGACCGCCATTCTGCGCCCTCTGTTGTGTTTCAGTGTTATAGATGTTTCAGAGGGGAGTGATTTAGAGGGGTTGAGACAAATGAAGAGATTCGGGACTGCTGGTGAACATCCACTGTTTGGACAGCTGCAGTGTTACATAGAGGCGATAACAATAAGACTAGTCTAACAGGTCATTAGGGCTCTAACGGTGACAATCACTCACACGCTGCCCTCGGACCTGTTGGAGGATATTTTGGAACAGTCGACCATGGGAAATCAGTAGAGTCTGTACAAATTCTCTGTTTATGCATGAGACAATTTGGGGATGGGCTTGAGAAAATTGCTGTTCGCTACTACTTGCCAGTAACCAGCAGAGGGCACAAAAAATTCAGTCCCAACTAGTTTGCTGCCTCACTAGGTTGCAGCGGAAATTGGAAGAAAGAGACTCAGGAAGAGAGCAGTGTTTGGAATAAATCAAACCATCGTAGGAAAATACTTCCAATAACTTTTTCATTGGGAAGCTTGGTGAAGTAGTCGTCATCACGCGTGCATGACGGTCAAAAAGTCCCATGTTCAAAGCATGGTTAAATATTACATGCAAGAAGCAACATGATGGAGGTGATGGGGAAAAGGTAGAAACTGTAAGGGAATGGTTCCTTACAGTTATAGGTTGTTTACTTTGGTGCATTTTCTTCATAAACAGACTCAGAGTTAAATTACCACTGTAGCGCATCGAGCTATTTTGCAATCCTTTCCTCTCGATTCCCTTTCAAAGTCAAGACACACAAACTTTTCCTAACCCATGCATCGAGTTTGCCCAGATTCAGTGGAAAGACAACATGGAGGAAATCCTCATCTCTCACACAGGGGGGAAAAAAAAAAAAGACTGACAGGTAGCTGGTTCAAAGCGTTCTACATCTTTCCTCTTGTGCAGAATTTCAATGATACATTTTTGTTTTTTCTCCCGGCCAACAAGGCCGTTTTTTTTTTTTTTTTGGTTTGTTTTTTATGATTCAGTGTACCGGTAAGCCCCTCAAAAGATTCGGCTGTCCATTTGTGAAGTGAGATAAACATAAAAAAACATGGCTGTAACACATTGCCTGAAGACTTTTACTGCAATTGCAAGTGTTTCCTTTGTTCCATCCTTCAAAAAACATGCATGCAAAATATTCATTTGCTGCGCACATGGGAATTACAAGGAAATATTCCTCACCATGTAAGCAGGCGTATCTGTGCATATTACAGTGGTTTATAAAAGGTGTATACATATGTACAGTACTGTGAAAAAGTCACTTGCAGCTTTGTTTTTGTCACAGTAGGAAAGATAGAAAGTCGGCTGTAATTCACAAAAAGTACCTGACCAAACTTTGGTACATTTTGGTATGGCTCTCCTCCAAAAAGGTGCCGGTACAGGAATTCATTGTCACTATTTCCAATCTCAATGACATTATAGGAACTGTCCCCAAAGTCCTAATGGCACTGCCCATTTGTCGTCATTGATCAATTAGGAAGTTGCCTCCAAAATAATGGCAGACGTATGTACAACATAAACCAATACAGAAACATAAAACAACAATGACAAAAGAGTGCTACGATATGGAAAAGCTAAACGGATTTTCAGCTCTACCCTACCCAACCTTGAAGACTTACACGCCACTCGAACTAGGACCAGAGCAGGCGGGATCCTTTCGGACCCTCCACATCCTGGCCACCACCTCGTCCGGCTCCTTTGGTCGTGTTAACGCTACCGAACCGAATTCAAACAGTTTTTTCCCTCTGGCAATTAAGACATTAAATTCTTGATGTTGTTGTCGCCCAACTACAACGGTCGTTATTCCGTATCAAGGTCCAGAAAGTGAGCCACATCGGTCGAGGCACTCCACAGGTGTTCCACCGTCAGCGTGGTCCGTTTTTGAGCACAATTGAAGAGATGAAGCGTATCGTGGGGGGCGATGTCACACAATGGGCATTTATCGACGATGTTGTTGACGAGTCGATGCTTATAGTTGTTGATTTTGTGGCGCAAGGCCAAACGGAGTTTCGATAGCGTCGATCTCATGGGCCGCGAGAGTTTTCTTTTGGATTCGGCTACTGGAGGGCGGTAGCCACCCAACACAATGTTGGGTTTGTAGCCGGCGACCCCCAAGTGCGAATAGTCATTAACTTCTTGATCAGCGAACCTACTGTTTTCTGCCTTGCGCCGTTGCTGCTGAGCCGATCCTTATGAACAGCGAACGGGTAAGGGCACTCTGTATAAGCTTAACGTAATGTGGGCCGTTTATGCACTAAGTGCTCTAAATAAAGATGCATTCCAACCTAAACAGACCACAAAGCAGGTGGTGAACCACCACATCGCCCAACAATCAATATTAAGGATCAATATTGTTTTTGTGAAGCTGGCCAAGTCATTGTGCCCAATTCCAATCATGGAAAAAAAGCATCGCCCCTTACAAACATTTCATTTCATTTTCATTTCATTAATTTCCTGAAGTAGCAGGACGCACAGAATGACCTTGTATGTGTGTGTTAATATATCCTGATGCACTCATCAAACACACTTTGCTGCCCGAGTAGGAATAACCATCTCCTCACCTCAGGTTCAATCCACCCAGAGCTACGTTTGACTTCGGGGGTCAAAGCTGTGGGGGGCCATCTTTGTTATCAGGTCCTCAATACCCACTGGCTGCACCTACAGGAGCTCGGGATAGGGGTCTGGAGTGATAAGGAAAGGTCAGTCCACTGGAGCCATCTGCATGCCGAGCTTGACTCAACATGTCTGTCAGGCAATACTCATCCTAGTTGATCACGAACTGATAGATAGATATATGAATCATTTCCCCATTAATTAAACTGCAGTAGTAGTATTAGTTGACTTTTACTCAAACAATTTCACCTAACATGACATAACTTCAAGGTAAAATGGCAGACTTCCTTATTTTCATGATTTGTAATTACCTGGCGCAAAGCGAAACTGGCGGCGGGGCCTGAATTTTTCTGGGAACGCGACTCGGCTTTATCGTATGATATTTTTGGCCTCAAAATTTCAACAGTGCCCGACAAAAGTATCACATATTCAGGCCCTAATTTATAGATACACATTAAAAACAATTTCTAATTAAAATTGAAAAAAAACCCTCCAAAATTTTTCGAGCGACTGGAATGAGTGTCAGACAATCGTGTTTCCAGCATGAGATGAATACAAATGTTCATTATCATAAAACACTTCTCAGTCCCAACTTTTGCATCTAAATAGATGCACTTATCATATTTCATCATAATACTCGGTGTGTTTGTGTAATATCGTAGATGTTTAACAGCCCAAAACAAAGCACTCACTCCCCCGTGTCTGTGATTTGACATTAACACAAGATTTACTCCAGTCTGTCCAAGTCCAAGTATAGACACTGGTTTCAATCAATTCTTGGGGATTCTCTTCAAATATGTCTTGCGTGAATGTGCAAACGGTTAAGGAGTAATTACAAACTAACACAAACAATTGAAACATACAAAAAAAATGTGCATTTCAACAACAACATATTCAATCAAACCATATGATATATGAATAAAATGTGTGCTAGATTAATCCTAACCTATAACACGAAACGCCATGGATGGGCTAAAGGAAATTAGTAAAGCCAAGAGCACACTTGGCGCAATAATGCATACAAGCGCAGCTAACAACAAAAATGAATTAAGTATTGTACATTTAAACACAAAAACATTTTAAGCAAATCATAAAGTTTTGCAGCATAAATCCGCAACTTTAACCATGCCATACTGAAACGCAAAACTGCCTATTTTTACCAAATGAGTCAGCCGACTTAATGCTAACATATACGAAACACCATAGACGGGCTAACACAAACTATCATAGTTAGACATCCATCAGCCACACTTTTGAATTCTCTGTTCTAGAGTATTGAAACACACTTAGCGTCCACAAACAAAATTTTCAAACGCATTCCAACAGGCTAGATGTCACTACTTTTCCACAAGACCCCCCGCAAAAACCGATGTCACCCCCCCCCACCCCGCGCTGTGTTATTCCTGATTAACCGTAAACGAGCAAATATTTTCCTAGTGTTCGCCAGGTTAGATCCCCATTTAATTAAACTGGCTCATTATGTTGCTCTCTGATTAGTGGAGGAGAATCAATTATTCAATTCACAAACACGGGGCTGCGCGGAGCTGGAGGTGCACAACGAGCTGCTCATTTAATTCCAAGGACACTAATTAACTACAAAGCAAGCAGTAACTTTCCCTCTATCCCCCCCACACCACTCTTCCTTCGTTTCCAATTATCACGCAGGCAGGACACTTAAAATGTGCGAGGGAGAATCACAGGCCTGGCCTGTGGGTGGTACTTTGTAGGAGGGAATGGTGACGGGAGACGGGCGTGGCGGGTCAATCCCGGCTTTATTTACCAGGATTCTCGCCGAGTTAGAGAGGTCAAGACCGAGAAGCAGGCAGGAGGCAGCGCGTTTGCCGATATGTAGATCACGGCGCCTGAGCTTGCAGGGGAACCGCCCCGGGGATTGGTGGACACGTCGAGCCGGGGGCCGCTTTACTTTTGTTCTCTGCAATCAAACGGCGGCCAATTATCCGAATTATTGACAGCAGATTTCTCATTTCAACTGCAAATTAAGGCTATCAATAAAGCTTTCTGATGCAAAAGTGACTAATTAACCAACATTGTGGAGCCTCTGAAGCCTTGATATAAATAAATAAATTAAAAAAAAAACAAAATCTGCAGTCAGCTGCACGTTGCGGAACCACAGGGGAACTAATTAGTTTAATTATCAAAACAGCTAATTAAAATTACACAGTTGCCTAATTAGTTCTGTGCCTCTTGCTGTCTACTTCTCCCCCCCTCCACCCCGTTCCTTTTTTTTTCCGAGTTGCCCTCTCACTCTTTAATTGACAGGTTGAAGTTAAATATAAAATAAGAGGAAATAATGGAGGTGAATGTGTGTGGGAGCGAGAGAGAAGTTTGTCTACCCGGCTACAAACAGCTCCTGCTGAATATCTCCTCCCATGGCAGAATCCCTAACAACTGAATAGATGGCTGTCGTTCCCCACTCACTGAGCCCGTCCAAATTCTCCTCCCATTAATCTGTCCCGGATTGAAGATGCACAGGGTGGGTTGAAAAATGAGGAGGTCAAAGCAAAACAGCAGGGTCCCCAGAAAGTCCCAGTTTACAGCTTTAATGCGACTTTCAAATGACACATAAAAAGACGGATTGACTGGAGACGTGGCAGGTCTGGCTGGCGCGGCGCGAGGTGATATGCGACATTTTAATGAATGCCAGCAAAGTGCAAAATATTGAACGGGTGCCTGATATTAGTATTCATTGGCTGAGCTCAATCAGTCATAAAGCATAATAATAACAGTGGTCTCTCGAAGCATCTTTTCCCATTGAAATGAATAGAAATGTTTTTAATCCGTTTCAGCCTCTCAAAATAAACACTATGTTTTTGTCACATTAAGAAGAAAATCCTGCAATGTTTTGCATTTTGTTTTAGCATTGTGCTAGTTGGACATACATCTCGGTAATTCTTTACTTTGTTTGCCATTGGGGTGTCGACCACTACTGAACCAATATGGTTAGCCACTTTGGTTATGGTTAGTGCCCGATCAATTAGATGGCTGATTTAAATTTGCAGATTTCTTTCAGACATTTTTATTAGACGCATAGGAGGAGAAAAAATTGCATGTAAGCTCAATAAAAGCAAATAATGAAATCATGAATAATGAAAAAAAGCTTCCTCACAAAATCAGAACTATTAAAATTTCACAAATGATAAACAACGAACAAAGCTTACTTTTCAAAACTTTTCAAATGAAGTAAAAAAAAAATGACCATCGATGATTTTGCTCGCCTCAGTCGCCATCCACGTTTGTAAGTTTGCTCTGACTTAAGACAATATTAGTTGTATTGTGTTTTCGTAACAAACATTGTTTTGATGTGTTTTGATTCCCATGCATGTTTCATGTGCGGCAACAGGGAAAGCATATCATCTGCGTCCTGGGCTGCTAAAAAATTTACAGCAGCATCTGCTAATGTCTATATGGGAACAATGTCACAGATGGTAAAATGCCATTTTTCTCCAACTAAAACCCTCCTGAACTGAAGTTCGGTTCCTGCGGTGTACTATTTGGAGAAAGTGAGCTATAAATTATGTACATTTCATGAATCATACTGACACAAACACATTCCTTCATAGTGAATTGCTTATTCTCAAATATATGATTAAGTGCAATAGATGTAGTATAAAAGAACAATAATTAACCTTTATGTGCCTTTTTCACATTAGAATTTGTGAACACAGATGCTGTTGCTTTTTGTGTAGAACCAAAACATTCGGCACAAATCTTTCAGGTTCCTGCAACAAACTGGAGCCCGAATCGAAAATTCAGGCTCTAGAAGCTGCTGACTTCTTTTTAGCTGTTTACATTTACATATATTTTAACTTGTAGTGTCAATTCTGAAGGTTGGAAAAGGCAATTTGTCTCTTTTGACAAAAGAAGGAGTAGTGCTGGCTTCTGTAGTTTTTTTTTTTTTTTTTTTTTAATTTACCCTCAGACGACCCAAACATGGTCGAATGGCACTCCACGTATTTCAATATGTAGCTCGACTATCGGAACGCTGATGAAATCTCTTTAACTGACTTAGCTTTTCTCCGTCTAGTCTAGTATGTTGGGAAAACTTTGCAGCATCTTAATTGGATCATGCAATATCTGAAAATGGAAGCATTGTGAATGCCAGCTGGTATCGATGCCCAACATCTTCCCTCCTCTTTTAAAATCAGATGGGCCTAAATAAGTGCTCAGTGAGGTCTGAGGTGTAGGCATGATTTTTATTTTGTTATTTTATCTCTTTATTTATTTATTTCTTTTTCGCTCGATCCATCATCAGCAGATTCTGTCTGGTGCAATGTGTTCACCGCCCCCAGCTATAGAAGGTCCTCAATCGGCAGCCTCCCAGCATGTAAATGGTCCGCGAGCGCTCAGGAGTCGACCCGGAGCCTTTTCGGCCAGGGGTATTTTTAAACACACTAATCAGTGAGCTTATTATTTCTCGGGTTCACAGAAAACTTTGAACCGCAGCCTCTCCTGGCCTTAAAAGATTCATGAAAGCGAGGCTACTGAGGGACCGTTTCGAGGCTGCAGAGGTCAGAAGTTGCTGTTATCCTCGCGGCAATCCCAGAAAAAACAAATTACTTGTTAAGGGCGGATTGCTTGTACATTTATTGTATATGTTTAATGTAGCATGCTGTAGGTGAAAGTGATTTATAACTGTCGGGGGAGTTATTGACATCCAGGCAGGCGGGATATTTGTTACCTTCTCCGTGGGGGGCAAAAAAAAGCTGTGCAGTGTAAAGTAACCATCTATTAATGTTGCATGAAAAAAAAACATGCCCCGCAGTGTAATTGGTCACGCTAATAAGTGATACATTCAAATGAAGCCGGAGCTTGGCGGTAAATCTGTTTGTGAGGGATTAAAAAGTTTGCCGTGCATGTGAAAACCTACTTTAAAATGAATCTCGAGATGATGCAACTTTATTTAGGACGCTTGTTGCAGATGCACTTGTAAATCTCGGAACCTTATTAGATTGCGGGTGAATAGGCGTCTTTTCGGGGAAAGGGCCGCCTTTTGTATATAAAATGTAATCTAGCCAGGGCCAGCTGGTGAGGGAGGCATGTAGATTACGGGGTGAATTGCCTGCAAAGCGCCGTTCGATTTGAATTGTCAATGCGGCGCCTCCATTTGACTCGTACGGAGACCATTTTGGCTCAGATAGAGCAAAGACAGATTCCATCAGGTCCTTATCTGTTACAAGTTGCATTGCTTGCAACCGGATTCAATAGGCGCCAATAATGGTGTTATTTTTTAAACATTGGGATACCTAGGTTTTGTGCACTGGTCAGCAGCGGGCTACGCGAGCATGAGAACGCATATAAAACATGCCCACTTTCCTTCACTCTCTTCTGTCTGACGCAGTGAATGGTGTATTATTCCTATCATTCTTCTGACTTCCTGGAGGAAAAAGTAATTTTATCTTGTAAAGGGGTGTATTTTTTTTCTCTGCCCTCCTGTCCCGCAAGTGGTGTATATTGTTCTGGGATGAAGAAGTCTTTTCTGCCGCATCAATACATCATCGCAGCCAACTGCAATCACTGTCTGCCAATTGCCAGTAGAGACCAATTTGGGCCACACACACACACGCTAACCGTGACATTTCTGAAAAATTAATCCCGTTGAAGTTCCTCAACCAGAAATAATTGTCCCAAAAGTGATTCCAAATAAAGTATCAACAAACATCTTCAGACAGTTGTTTTACACAACGTTTTTGGGGAATGAAGAAAAAAGACGCAAAGCCATGTTTCTACCAAGTGGTATTTTAAAGTGCTTTTGATTACCCCACCCCCCTGCCCCCCACAAAAGTTCATTGTTTCTAGTCATCTTTTCCTGGCTTTTTTTACTTCAAAGCATAAGCCTACAGGTTTTGCGTTAACACTGATTTGTATTTGGAACTATTCATGAGTCTCATCACCTCACCAAAGGCCTCGGTTCCACTGCTTATGGTATTTGAGTTGTGCAGAACATTTAAACTGTGCTAATATTATGGATTAACATATGGCACAAATTCCACATGTAAACGTAGTGGTAAATTACGTTTGGTGGAAATTTAGGATTTAGGCTGTACGTCCACTTGTCAATCTTAACCCATTAATTATCGCAGCTACTAGTCTGATTTTTGTCATTTTCAACGTCACCTCTTTAAATCTACAAAACACAGAAAAAGCCTCGCACTTTCCTGGATCATAAAATCTGTGTAAAGATGGATGACCATGGAGATGAATTCAATTTTCATTTTAGAAGCGGAAGCCTAAACTCTTGGCAACAAGGAAAAAAGGTGGAAGTGAGAAAATATTAAAAAATGTAAAATTTGAGGTTGTTTTACAACCTGTGCATTGTGCAGACCACCTGTAATTTGGAGGATTAATAAATTAAAATGAATGAACATTTTACGATAAGAACTGATGTTGTCTTAAAAATTACAATCTGTACATGTTGCCAAAAATGCTCAAGATGAATGTTTATTAAAATATAACAGGATTTAAGGGTTAAGGACTAGAATCCCGTTTTGCGTGCTCATAGTTTATCAAAATGACCATTCAGTCAGCTGTCAATCTCGCCAATGACTAGTGTTTGCCCCATCGGCTGCCATGACGACGATCTGATGGGCGTGGCAATGAAACGACAAAGGAAATGCTTTCAAAAGAACTATCAGCATGAATCGGAACATCTCTCTGTTGTTTCAGCACCAACTCTGAGGAGGAAAAGCATTTGGGTAATAGCCATTTATCCACCGTGACAGAGATTGAAAGGATGAAGGCTTTGTCCCCATTAGAGCAGGAGCAACACTCGCAGATACACTATCCTGGGGTTATTAGTACACTTGAGCACTCCGAAAAAAACGACACTCAACAACATGACATTTCACACAAACACAAGCGTACCTGCTACAGTGCCATATGTGTAATGTCAGAACTCGAAAGATAGTCATGAAGGGGATTAGACGACGACGCGTCACTGCTTTACTAAAATAAAAAGGGAGCTCTTCATGTACATATTGTCTGTTTTAAGTTCACTTCTTGTATTATTTCTGCTGTTATCTGGGCGAATGAATGTGCGCACCTGTCAGGAGACAGTCGGCACTGTCGAACTGCCTTCATCGGGACTTCCTTTGATTCCTTAAGACACCTCGCGAGCTTCGTTTTGCAGTGCCAGAGAGAAAGCCGGGGGGGAAAAAAACCCCAGCAGCAAACCACATCTTATTAACATTTCCTTTTGCCTAAAACTGATGTGTTTCGGTGAGAGTGCAGAGAAGGGCAAACACAAACAAAATATGAATATGTTTCAATGCCAAGGTTCCGAGGCCTTGGTAAGCTCTCTGACAGGTGGGAAGAAACGGCGATAATGAGAGCGGAACTCCTTTCCAAGAAAGCGGCATTGTTTTAATTGTTCCGACTGGAGAACTGTCTGTTTTTCCACCAGCCAATGCAATAAAAAAATTCCTGGCTTTTTCTCGGCAATGTGTTCGAGCAATTATGTACAAACCCTGTAATTATGCATATCTTTTGGAAACATGTTAAAGCTGTATGGAAATGAGACACGGCCGCTAAAACATGCCGCTGGGGTGCCCCCCCCCCATCCTCCCCAACACCAGCACCACCTCGGCGAAGCATTGTTTGATAGTTTGTGGAAGTAAGCGAGAATTCAGAACTGTTCACACTTGCAATCTGGAGTTCCTTGGTCTTTGTTCAAACAATTGTAGGCCGAAATAAGTACAGGTCACATTTTGCCATCGTCCCGCAGAAAACCCGACTGTGGTCTCCAGATAATATGTCATGCTGAAGTCTGTCATGAACTGAAAAGATTTTCATCTGAAATTATCCAAATTGTAACACTTTTGGGTGACTGGAACAAACTACTGAAATACTCTCAGACATACTAAACTTCAGTAATATGTGAATGTTTCAGTAGTGTGGGTAAGCGAATAATTATTTTGTAGTGTGCGTGAGAACAATGGTCAACAGGGACAACATTTCGGATGATTGAAACCCTTTCACACCAGTGAAACGTTGTTTCACACACACAAGTGAAATGATCTACCAAATAATTTTTCAGAACTGGGGTGTGAGTTTCTCCTTAGTGTGTAAGCAAATCATTTTCTGTTGTATTTCAACAGTAAATGCGAGAACATTTCATTCATTCGTGTATGAGAGTTTCTGTCCGCTGAGAGAGTTTCACTTACATGAGTATGTTTGAAATGGATGTGAAATCTACTTGAGTGTTTCAGTCATGACTGAGAGCAATTTGATAGTGTGTGTGAGAGTAATTCAATGGTAAATGTGAGCATTTCACTCGTATGCTTAAGAGGGTTTTCACGAGTGGACATAAAACCGTGATATGTCTCACATGGCCTCTCACACATAATTTTTTCGTCTCATTTGGATTTCTTTTGCCAGTATGAAGCCTTTCAAGGGGTTTCCAGTTCAGCCAGTGCGGGTGCTTGCTCATGGGTAGGAATTCAACATGAACCTCCTTGTAGTTGTTTGGGCCTCTGTACCGATGCATCATTACTCCCCCTCAACGCTTCCACCCCCTCCTCGTGCAGACATCCAGTCTTCTCTCCTTCCTTTTGCTCCGTTGCTCATCTCTGCATGTGTGAGGAGGTCCCACCCTTAATTAAGTCTGTTGGGGTTTAAAGTGTTGAATCTTGTTTAAAGCCCATCTCAGCACATTTAAAAGGACCGTGCGAGTGTGTATGGTAATCAGGACATGCACAGCAGCCGGCTGAAGAGATCCTTGATTGGAGACTTGATTCCTCTGCTGTTGTGTTATTTTTTTTTTTTTTCCCCCAACCCCTCTCCACATCCAACACTTGGAAAAGTGTCCTAAATGTTGTACAGTATGTTTCTTTTGTACTGACTCGAGACTCCTACTGCTCACAATTACCACGAGTTAATCTTATCACAACAAAAATTCAATTACTTTTATCAAGGTTATTTCGTAGGCTCAGTGGAGCCCTTTTTCTGCTGGCCATTGTGCGCCTTTGCATGAGTCTCTCGTCGCTAATAGCTGAGCACCGCTTTTCTTACCCGCAGAACGCCGTGTCCCGAGCCGCAACAATGCGGCGTGTAACAGCTCTATGAGAAACCAATAATGGGGGCATTACTGCGGCCCACCTCGGGCTGAGCACCTGTTACTGTCTCGCCATTCTGTGCTTACTCTGACATTTAAAACGGACGTTTTTCAGTATTGATAACAGGTTAGTGGCAAAGCTGCTAGCCAGGAGTCTGATGAAGGCTATTAAAACGCTTGCAAAGTGGCGAGATTAAAATCGAAAAAGTGCTTCTTTCCCCTCCCTCCCATTTTTTTTTCTGCTTGACTTATCTGCATTCGTTCCCCCAGTCCCTCACCGCGGTGGATTCTGGGTAGCTTCACCCACCCCTCTTCCCTGCCCAATACACCAATTACCACCAAATGGATTTTTTTTGGGAGTGAAGCAGAATAATTGTGCAATTATCCGGGTGAAATGGGAAGTCTAATGTGTTAAAGTAGGATTTTAAAGCTACTACGAGGTGGCAAAAGGGGTAAGATTTGACCTCTATTCAAGCCATACAGCATAATCGAGATAAATAAACACATATAACCATAAATATGATGAATAGCTGTGGGGAGCGCCTGCCCAGTGAACCTCAAAGAGGGTGTGATATTTGAGGCAGCGAGGAAGCGTATTGAAATCCTGTTCACACAATTATTTAGGAGACAAATGGATTTAATGCACTTCACCCTAAATAATAGCAACTATTCGGGTCTAATTTGAGCATTGCGGAAATCAGAGCGGGTACGTCTTTGAGGAAAAAAAAAAGTTCAATCTCGACTTTACTGTTTTCTTGTTCTGCCTCACCCACTGTGATCTGGATTTGGCCTGTGATAATACCGCTTCGCTTCTCTATGGCTAGCTGGGCATAAGCAAAGTGAGGCTCTTGTTGTAAAGGTTCTGCTTTCGAAGATCAGGACAAGATATGAGGAAGACCACTTCCCCAAAGGCAGTGTTGTGGAGAATCCTGCATTGACCGACCAGACCAGGTCCTGAGGAGGCTTGCGGTGTGACATTTAACGAATGTGATTCTCATGCTGATTAACATTGTACAATATCACTTCATTTGATAAATGCTGCTCAAGTGCAGCCTGGTCATCTTAAATTAGCTTTTCCTTTCCCAGGTGGGCAGGTCTAGACCAGGTGATATTGTGGATTTTTGTGAACTTTGGTCCTGTGAAACCCTGTGAAGCTTTGTTTGTGATAAACGGCTGTATAAATAGATTTGACTTGACATTGTGAGAAATTAGCCCGGTTGTCTGTTTTTTGCTAAGAACTCTCTGACATGTATTTGTTCTTATCATATCTTGTCTCGAACGGCATTGATGTTTTTGTGGCGTCTGGAGAGAGAACCCATGCTTCCCACTGAGGCATCCAGTATCTAGGAATTCGCTGTATGCTGTGATAAGAAGCCAATTAGCCACAAAATAAATAGCAGTTATGTCACATATATGGTGGCCAATATTACTTCATGGGGATAGACAATAGGAGCTAGTAACTGTGGTTGCAAACACGCCTTTGCTGACAACGTTTCACACTATGGTCATTATTGATATGAAAAATGAGGGAAGAAAATCAGTGGAAAGCCATGAAGGCATCCCCCCCACCACCCCACCCAAATAACTCATTGCATTGACCCTAATCCAAATCCACTCAGAAACCAAGCAATTTCGCACCGCCATTCTCCAGACCCCGCTAACTTGTGAAACACGGGGGAAGGTGGGAAAGGAAGGAGGTGGGAGGGGGGCACAAAATGAAAATTCAAGGGAAGGGAACATAAGATATGTTGTCTGCTTTCAGCAGTTGTTAGAAAATAAATTGCTTTTGAAACTCGAAATGTTTACCTCAATTGAGAAGCGTTTTATGCCCTTGACAGGAAATTATTTCACAGCTTCCCTGGCAGTTGCTCTTTCCAATGGTAATGTTTCCTTAACCCCAACAAATAACTTGGCCTTCACATTTTTGCTCAAGTATAAATAGCCCGCCGCATTTATGTTTGGAGGTCTCTCTCTCAATAGGGTCCTCAAATAATTTCTCTCCTCATTTAGAGCAGCAGGAGGAGTCAAATAGAGAGCAAATGGTACCTTGGCGATCCAATATTTAGTGTGAAATTATAGGGAAGGAAGGAAATGATCAGATATGGAATAGAGACAAAATCACAGTCACAACAAATAGAAAAGCAAGAGGAGGTGAATGTAATATTGGCTATAGGTCACTGGAAAAGGCTGATAATATCTCGTAGAGAAACCTGAAATGTTTAGTCATTTATAGTTATTACATTCAGAAAAAAATTCATGTGGCGCAAGATGGGTGAAGATAAACCACTTTTAAACCAATACACAATTTTGAACAAGTCAAAGGTAAGCAGTGGCAACATCTCACAAAATCCATTTTGGGGGGATATGTCATGATTAAAATGTGTGTAAGTCATGTTCAATGAAAAGATGTTTATTTTTAGTTTGACCCCATTTAATTTCTCTTAGTGCGAGGATAAGTAGACCTTGTTTCTCCTCTCTCTCTTTCGTGTTGTATTATCACTGTTCTCTGAGACAAAGCAAGATGTCTGTGGTTGGGATTGGAGGGGCATCTTCTGAATAAGGCAGAAGATAGCCGGCTGTTCATGTGTACCCGTATATCAGGGGTGTCAAACTCACTTTTCTCGCAGGCCACATTGTTCCGGTTTCCCTCAGAGGGCCATTATGACTGTGGAACAAAAATATTTAATCATCTCATCATATTTACATCATAATATTGTGAACTTGTTTTGGAATCACAAATCAAGGGTAATGTGTTTTTCAACTATTCACGTTTGGTAACACAAAAATGCTCTTAATATCTCAACTTTACCATTTATGATATATGACAATTTGAAATTTTGGTACAGATTTTTACTAGAATCGTGGAAATTGACACTTCGCGGGCCACATAAAATCATGTGGCGGGCCAGATCTAGCCCCCCCCCCCGCCCTTGAGTTTGACACTTGTCCTGTACATGATCTCGGTTAAGAAGAAATCAGGTTCTCCTTGCATGCATGTTTTTTTTTCTTTATTATTGTATCCCTCATTATTATCCAAAAGCTTATTGTTTCCCATCTACTTAAGGGTTCACTTTTTTTTCTGGACATGAGCAAAGTTTGATGCAAAAATTAACCCAGTAAAGGCTTGAACAACTTCCACTATTAAATCTTTCCATCTATTTGATTTTGAAACAATGTTTTCCATAGAAAAGAATGGAAATGCAAATTACTGTTACCGTAAAGCTACCATATTGCATTGTGATGGAATTTTGCGCAATTGTAACATCACCATTTTTGGACTTTTGGGAAAAGTTATGATAATTATCGTAACAAAACATCCAAACTCAGTTGTGTGAAGACAGTTTCACAATAATGACAAAATGGCAGCATGTAATTTACCATTATCCTATTGTTGATTTTACAGTAAAACTTTGACATTTCAGCCTGCCTTTTACTTTGTTGATGTAAAGATGCTGAGTGTTCAGAGTGCCTCTCCAGTCAAAATGTGCACAAACTAACAAAACAAACACGTAATGGAGGCTCTCAAAGCACCGAGTGTCAAGATTACCAACCCCTCTCGGCCCCCTGCTGATGCTCCCAGTTGAGAGGGAATAACAATAAAAACAAATATGAGGTGAAATAGAGTTGTCAGGGTCAATTAGGTTGAATGTTTTCATTGTGCCACTCACCTTCAGCAAAGAGGCTACTGTAGCTAAATGCCATGCACAGATACAAGAGTCCCTCACATTGTTTGGATTGAGGCCTGTGACCTCCAACAGTGTACTCAAACAATGTTGCAAGCTACAAGTAAGCTTTAATCATGGGCTGAGAATAGCTATGGTTGCAACTAACTTTTGCGCGGTTTAGTCCACACGCCACACAAATTCTGTGTACAGGTGTTTACCCTGCAGAACCTCAAAAATGTTGACAGTTCAAATCTTTAGTGTCATTTAGGTTTATTTTTTATATTTTCAAGATTCAATGCCCTCATTGGCTCGTCAATGTGTAGCATCAGCAATTGGTCCGTTGCTAAATCTTCACTGGTCAAGCAAAATTGATTATCAGGGACGCACTTAGCTTTTGGCAAAAGGCAATGGACCTTTACGACCTCTCAATCACTTGTACAATAATAGCCAATCAGATAGCCGCATTGTCTTAACCCATGGCTTGACACTCCCCTCTCGCCGTATTGTCCCACAAACAATGCTGGTTGTCAGTAGCATGCGCTTGGAAAAGTTAATGTTACAAAGAAAATGGTCCTCAGATGCGCTTGGGGAACGTGCAATTCTGATGAAAGATGTCCTCCTAGGTTACAAGGGGCCCGGTTGATTCATTTTCCAAAGCCTAAAACCGAGTTGACGAAGTGTCTACGATGGATTAAGGCTTGCAGGAGACCCCACGTACAACTAAATGAGTACAATATCAATAAACACAAGGCCGTATGTTCGAAGGTAAGTGAGGGAAATGTATCTTCTGAGTTTGAGTGAATTATTATCAGTGCTTTATACTTACAAAGACTACAACGATATTACTCATGAGCTTTCCAAGTAAAAAGTACTTACCCTGTTTATATGCACAGTACGATTCCACTATTTTATCCTGTTGGATTTCAATATGAAGTTCGTGAGGCGTCAAACTTTTTTGCATTGATCGCCAACATTTCGCTGTAACTCTGATATTGCATTCTGCTCCATCCAAAATCTTAATTCTGTGTACATATCCTTGCGTGAAATAGTTGAGACCACTCTGTAGAACTCTCTTGGACAAGTCTGACGCATTTGGCAAAAAACATACCCCTATATCATCTGGAATACACGATAGAGAATCCACTTCAAACATGTTCTGTTCAATAGCCATTTTCAAAGCTTGTGGGACATGGCTAAGGGGGCGGAGCTTAAGATCCCAAACAGAAAGGTTCTTTGCCAGGGGCCCAGAGATTTCCAAGGGCCCCCGCGTATTTTTCCTTGACTTAGAGTAATTATTTTTCTTCCCATGCAATGGACTATTCCATCTTCTTACTGCACATGCTCAATCTTTGAAAAAGGCATCTGAAAAAAAACAAACATTTGTATGTATAAGCGGGAAGTGACTTGTCATTGAAGATGCCTTTGAAACATGCTTCGGAATAAGCTTGGCACGCCACATAATTAGGCCATACATTCCGATTAAAACTTCACTGGGAAGTTTTGTCAGGCACATTATAACCCGGTAATTTCAGCCACCCAGGAAAAGCGGCAATAATTATGATTGAATAGTGATGACTACTGTCATAAAGCTATGGTTGTCTGATCAAGTTAGTTCACCACGACTAACGGCGGCAACAATGCAGGGGAACTGACGGTGACTAATTAGCACACCCATAATGTTTCCCCCCTCTTAAACATCTCCCTGGAGGCTGTTTTGAATCATTATGCAAATGATGTTGTCAAATGTCAATTATTGTGAGCGGAAATCCCGTGATTTATTATTTTGAAGACTTGTTGTTTGCAGGGAGAAAGTTTCTTTGCCAAGTCATTAAAACTGTGTGGGAGACAAAAGGTGGCTGAAGGGGAACTCAAGAGCAGACTAACATT
Source organism: Syngnathoides biaculeatus (assembly GCF_019802595.1). Classification (NCBI taxonomy): domain Eukaryota; kingdom Metazoa; phylum Chordata; class Actinopteri; order Syngnathiformes; family Syngnathidae; genus Syngnathoides; species Syngnathoides biaculeatus. Next base: position 11,042,602 of record NC_084659.1, on the reverse strand, counting down.
TAACTGTGGGGGGAAGACCTTGCTGTTTGGATGGATACATCACAGAAGAGGTGAAATGCAACTTTTTTTCCTTCGATTTGATGTTCATGTTAAAGGGGGGGAGGGGGACCCAATTTGAGATGTAAGATCACGTCAATTTGTCAATTTGCTGCCGTGATATAATAACTGCTGACCAGACCCCTCAGCCACAGTCGGCCGTTCTCCAAATGTCAGAAGCATTTGAAATCAATTACACATTCCAATTTGTACTAGATTTCATGTATATGACATAAAATCTAGCCAAACTGAGGCCCCGTAGCTCAGTGGTTAGAGCACTGGTTTGGTAAACCAGGGTTTGTGGGATCGTATCCCACTGGGGCCTCCACTCCCTGAGAAGGGTTCCGTCAGGAAGGGCATCCAGTGTAAAAATTGTGCCAAACATATATGTGCATTCATCTGAGATGACACGCTGTGGTGACCCCGAAAGGGACAAGCTGAAAGAAACCAACATAAAATCTAGCCAAAGTTTGACCCTGAACCGAAAGGAAATGTTTAAGTGTTGAAAAAACAAAGGACTGATCATTTATGCATTTCTTTGGAACAAACTGTTGAAACAGCAACACCATCCAGAGTTACGGTGACTGTTATGGTTATATTGGGCCCCACCTCTAGTGTTACAATGGGTTGTCACTGATGTAGGTAGCTACTACAGGTTTGGAAGATGTCCCCAATAGGTGCAATTTTGATGAACATCGTGTATAGTTTGACAGACATGAGTTAAAATACATTGAACTGTACTTGGTCAGAGGGAGTTTGTGTCGCCTTAGGGCAATCAATGCTCTGTTTCATGATGTTCTCTGGTCATTCTGGTAGGAAAAAAAAAAATCAATTTATTAGTAGACTTTTCACAGAGGAATAGCGTCCGTGTCGCGGCCTTGATTCCCTCGGCGTCATGTGGTTTACAATATTGGCGGGTCTCGACCGGACAACACCTCTTATGTTTGCACAAGGGTCAGTGCAAAGGTTAAAAGCATTTCAGTGTCAAGAGCGTCGTTGACTTTCATGATTGGATGTTCCCGGGAAATGCCGTCCACGTGTATGATTGCTGACGACAAGAAAGAGATGCACTGCGTACAACATTTGGTGGATGACAATTATAGTTATGCAGTCATGAGTGCTCCAGTTCATTATTATGTACCATTTTTGGTATCTACTTAAAGTGTTGAATACGATGTAAAGATTTTCCTGGATTTTATTGTTTTCGTCAGCATTCATTCTTGCGCTTCATTGTGACCAATGTAGATTTTTCTCCTTGACACACTGTAAAGTTGTAACACCATAGATGTTTTATCCCTTCATTGGCAGCCGTTTTGTTTATTTTCCGCATCTTGTTGCCTCGGAATCTGGGCTTAACCACAAGTGACTTGCATGTGGTTAAGCGCTTTGTTTCTTCATTTATCTTGGATTGATCAAAAAATTAACTATACTGAACCCTTCAAATTGTGTTAACCTCTCAAAGAGGTGCAATTGCCTATAGATGTGAGAAAATGTAGGCAAAGCAATTTTTTCCTAGACATGTACAAAGAAAGCAATCCAACAAATATACCGCAAAATCCATGAAAAGTGCTGAAGTACAAATATATCCATGTTGTCTGTTCAGTGGGCCGATGGCAAATAAGGCATCAGCATCTTGTTAGAGGAGACCTTGACACTCCATATTTGATTTGACCTGTCAATCAAACGCTAGTCCACACCCATTGATGCTCATTAGACAGAAAGGTGCTTTACATTCGACAGCTGCTTCTCTGTTTATAGCCTTTTGAAGTCATTTGTGGTTGGTTTAAGGTTAAAAATAAATTAATTAACTTGAAAAAAAAGGTGTGGTCAGCGCTTGGGTGTGGGTGGAGTCCTGGGACGGACAACAGTGGGGACACCAGGGGACTCAAGGGACCCCACAGAATCAGAACAGAGAGACGGCTGTATTCTTAGTGAAAGGCGATCCTTCAATGTTTAATCAAAGGCCGTTTCTGGCACTTTGTTGGATTTCACTTCTCTCTCTCTCTCTTTCTCTCTCTCACTGGGTGTGTGTGTGTCAGATACTTATGTCCTTCAATCGGATCAAAACAGCGGGGTAATGAGAGCCGTTGCCAAGTTTGATCATGAGTGCTTAAATGAGTTTGGCCCATAAAATGTACCTCTGGATAATGAATAAACCATTCATCTTACGGTCCTGGTGTGATCTCTAATTAGGTCACGTGAGAGGAAATTCCACTGCTGCTCCATCTGGGCACACGCAAGCACCTCAAAGTTAACAGCGTGTGTTCACGAAGTTGAAACAACACAAAACGGGAGCGTATGCAAGCGCAAAACAACGCAAAGTTGGTTACTGCCTTCTTGTGTTTGATTTGGTCATTTCAATCAGGTATGAACAACATGTGATCTCTTTGAAAGATTATCCAAACTGATCCTGTAATTGGACTTGTTTTGAAATTTGACAGCAATACAAATATGCTGAAATCCGTCCATCTTTAAATCGGAGAGTGATTTTAAAATGAATCGGGAAATTTATGCAGTGGTTGAGTTTGTTTTTTTGTTTTTGCAGTCAGTCCCCCCTTAAATATTTCTGCTTATTTCAAAATACTTCTGCTGTCCTCTGAGCCAGAACACATAAGAGGGAGCCTACCTAAATTTTCTGACTTTTCCTAAAAGTGGCCTGAAATACACTAACAATAAAATGCTTAAAATCTGTCATTCTTTTGTGATTTGTCAGTTATGTGTGTTTGCATTCAGTATCGTGTTTCCACTGAAATCCCTTTTTTTTTCCTCATAAAACCTGAATTTTGCTCACCATATAAGAAAAGTGAAAGGAGGAAGAAGAGCTTATTGAATTCTGCTTTTTTTTTGATACACTCCCATCTTCTTAACCTTAATTCCCCTGGAAACAATTCACGAACCTTCATGAAAAAAAAGGGCATAGTTAAAGTTCTAAATGTTTTTTGGCAGACAGAGAAGCTTAGTGTGATTCCTTCCAATTTCAACATTTGGCAGCAGCAGAGTCAGATTTGCCATAGTAGACTACTTAGCCTCTAAATCTCACTGGGTCTCTGTTTGAACCCATCAACTTCTCCCATCTCATGAGCTGCATCCTTTGGCTGTTTTCTTGAAAATGAACTTCTTTTTTTCACCACTTAAAACGGTAAGATCAAAACACCAGAGTCAAACCTCTTTGAATAAGACACAAACTAACACAAATGGAGGACAGTTAGAACATTTGTCTTTCGAATTTGTCATCAGATTCGAAAAAGGAGCAGTTAATTGAAAGCTGCTTCTTCGTGTCTTAACATCTGTTCTGGCTTCTAACATGAAAAATGTAGAAAAGGCATTTTGAAAGATTGATTATCGCTTATGGCTAACAACACTGTGCCCCAAAGTGGAGTATCTTCTTCTGAAGTACCAGAGAATTAAAGATTGAATACATACTGTATTCCTGTTTATCGTGGGCAGGGAAGATTATCTACTCAATTGCCAAGGCAACCAGGTGCCTATTAAGGGATTTATTTGGATGTTTCAAACAAAAAATGAAGAAAGTAGAGCTTTAACCAACCTTAAAGGAGAATTAAATAATGATGTCCGCCTTGCATTACTGTTTCAATTGTATTATCCCAACTGTAATGTCACTGTAGGGGCAAAATGTCAACACCTTGCTTCGACATTTTCTGACATAAATATCTCACAAAATTATTTTTTTGCATGAAATTTCACCCTCGATGAGTGAGCCAGCAGTTCAGTAACCCAAAGGTGTATCTGACCTATTAGTCAGTTTTCTATTTATCTGTGGTATAAGGAATGCAACTTTATTTACAACCGTAGCTGTAAGAAAGTGTTACGAAAGAGAGGAGCCAGACTGAAGTCTCTCCAACGACCAGTATGAGGTCGACAGGATCATAGATTTCAATGGTTGGATTGCTGGAACTGCAATCTCGCGATCGCAGTCTACATGAACTCACTCATGTTTGCTACTAGCTGAGTTTGAATGCAAACAAACAAGCAGACAACAATTTTATCAAATATACTTTGGGGATGAAGCCTCCATTTTGATGAACATTCGGGCCTACCGTGTACTGTGTTTAAGTGGTGCTGAAGATGTGGTGGTACTTGGAAGTATTTTACAAATGGTACTTGGTGTAAAACGCTTGAGAACCACTAATCTAGAAAATGATGACAAAATAAAGCGTTTTTGTCAACCTGACTGAGTTCTGCCCATCTCCTTTTAATTCCCCATCAGTGTCGGGAAGATCACTCATTCCCCCCCCAAATTAAACATCATTCACTAGTAACGCATTCAAGAGATTCCAATTAGCCGGAAAGTGGTTCTTCATGATTGTGTTTTTCCCACCGAACCCCTTTCCCATTCAAGCACTTTAAAGAAAGCCTTCAAGGGGAAATCCACCCCTCCCCATCCTTCTACATTAGCGGATGTGTGCATGTCGTTGCCAGGGCGCTCTATCAAGTGGTATAAATCTTTAATTTTGGAGATCAGTATTAATGGCCGAAACAGCCTCAGATCTGGGTTCCGCTCCTCGCTTTCATCCTCCCGGCTGGAGGAATTCCGGGGGAGGCGGAGAAAAATGGGGAGGGTAGCTATGAGATCGTTTGCTCTCATAAGTACACAAAATTAGCTTCTTATCGGTTGATCTCTGTACATGATCCTTTGGAAATCTGCTGCACGTCCAAGGCTGGAAAGTTGTGTCCCTGCTGGCTTTGTGTGCGTTTGTGTGTGTGTGTTGTTCTAATTAAATCACTTTTCAAAGACAATAAAGCCAGAGTGTCTGCATCTTCCCGCTGTCGTCCTTTTCAGCCATTTTTTTTTCCTTTTAACAACGTAGGTGCATGGCGTGAAGGAAATTAAATTTGCGTTCATCCTTTTCGCATTCTCGCATTGCACCTCACCATGTTTTATCACAATTGAGTGAGGTAAAATAAATCGAAAGAGAAGGGGCTGGCAAGCACAGGCAGAGAGTTGGACCACCCTAAAGTGGCTTTTGGTTAGACATGAGTCTCTCACGTCTTCTGAGAGCGATTCTTTTCATCTCCATTTGCTTGTTACGAAGTTGCTGGTTCACCAGGGAAAATATATATACAGTACATATTTGTATTATTATTATATATATTTACACACCCACAGGAATGACGCAAGACTAAATGGTATGCTTATATTAGAAATCCACCACAACAGTAGGCCCTACATGTGATCGGATATTATATTTGTCTTTAACACATGGTCCATTATCCAAGGTTATTCTCTTTGGCCCCAAGTAACTGTAAACAAATCCCTGTTCGGATCACGAGGCTATTTAGTGTAATTTTGACAGCAGCTGCCTTGTAGAAGATCTAGCATAGGGCAAGCCAAGCAATTTATTCTCTTCCTTGCTAGGAATAAACCAGAAAGACATATCTTGGCATTTCCTAGGTTTATTACAGAAATACAGAACATTTTGCCCTGGCACTCACTCCACCGCACGGGATTATTTATGTTGAACGGTGCTTTTTATAAGTTCACAATGAAGGCCACTTATTGTGATATTTTGCTTCATTCTTGTCTGTGCTTCAGATCATCCACCACTTCAGTAAAGTGGAAAAAAAAAATGAAGCAAGAAAGGTGGAACCTCCAAGAGTAAACCCGATTTAATAACAAAGTAGTTTACAAACATTTTATTTGAGTCCCTTCATGCACATCTGGAACTGAACCTGAACAACAGTCTCGACACATCATAAAACCAATTTCTTTATATTGTCTTTTATTATGTGTTGTTATGTCGATTTTACCATACATTTTTGGAAGGGGCGGGGTTGTCAGTGGGGAGTGGACTGGAACAGATTAATGGAGTTTCAATTCATTTCATTGAGGAAAAAATGATTTGATATACATTTCAATTGACTCACGTTTGACCACAGACAAAAAATAAATTCATCAGCACTGTTGTGAAGGTGACTTAAAAATGTAGTGCTTTCCATTTAAGTCACCCTGTTGAAAATGTAACAATTTCTATTACTTCCTCAAAGTAATATAACTAATATCGTGTGATTTCATTTTGAATGAATACAAAAACAGAATAGTTTGTTTACACTAAAAATGTGAAAATCAGAAATAAATGCTTTAACAGAATACAGTATGTGTTCTCTACACAGAAAGTAAAGTGTTCAAAGCCAATATTTAATATGTTCAAAAGTGTTAACTATGAGTCCAACCTTTTTAAAATCGTAGACAAACTAATAGAGTCCACCACGGGGTGGCGTTTTGAGGTCATATTTGGAAAAGTACGTCATGTTTGAGACGACAGCGGAATGGCACATGACCAGAGCGAGCAAGTCGCAAGTGTTGGCTTTAGATGGAAAAAGAGACATGATAAAAAAATGAAATCTGAGCTTTTGTTTTGCAGATGTTTCTAAAACTGTCATCAAAATTTGCTAAGGCGCCTATAATTTTATTGCATACTTCCTCCCAGTTAATTCAATGTATTATGATCACATACATTTTGTAATGAAATGATGATTGATGAATTGTGGATGTCAACTTGTCACCGATGGTATAATGGTACACACGCCTCCCTTTGATGCGGGCAGCGTGGGATCGATTCCCAGTCAGCGATGGTGTAGCTATCTGCCCTGGCAACCAGTCCAGGGTGTCGTCTGCCTTTCGCCCGAAACTAGCTGCGCTAGGCTCCAGCTTTCCTGCGACCCCTGTGAGGATAAGCGGCTTGGATGATGACATGACAATAGCTAAACTTGTTCCATGTAATTAGTTACTCCCCAACAAGGCTTATAGTCAAGGTACCACTGCAGCTCTCTTCCGAGTGATGCAATCAAACAGCATGTACACGATCTTACTTCCCAATTTGGGCTAGCCCTCGTCCCTCTTCAGGCTGTTTCCTAATGTTGCCATTCCCCCTGTATTTCTCCGCTCTAATGAGTCAGGGCTGTGGAATTAGGCTGGGCGCTGCCCGTTAATGGGGCCGGCGAAAGCCGCGGAGTGACTGAACCTCTCGTTAGCCGAGCCGGCTGCTATTGATTGCGGCGGGCCACTGGGGGCTTCCTACCTGTGGTTGACTTTGTACTTTCTGGCAGAGTTGTAAGGGTCTGTGGAACAACAGGGACCACGCACATCTCAAACAAGGCCGATGAAAAGCCCATCAATTAGGCTTTGAAGGTCAAGCAAACGCTCCCCCCGCGTCTTACGAAGACTTGAGCTAGCGGTATCTCCTCGTCTCTCTCTCTCCAAAATACATCTGAAGACTCCATTCAATTAAATATCTCTCGGCTCCAGCTGCTCCCTAAGTGAAAGGTCAACTAAGTCCAGGAGGCTAAAAGAGAAAGGCACGGCTTCTTCGCTACACACAACAAAGCCTCCCCTGAGCTGGCGCTCTCGTTGTTAATGATACCCACTGGTCAATCCCTAACTAGCAATGACAGTTCCTCCCACAAGCACCACTGCAAACTAGAGCTGATCGATCAGGAGAGGGAAGAAAAAAAAAATACCCATAATGATAACCCGCAGACATAATGTCAAGTCCTTGCACTGTCCCAATTGGTTGACATTCAGGTAGATAGCCGTCCAGACATCAAAAGCTAAAGGTGCAGCAGCAGAGCTGTCTTGCTCTCCCGCGCCCACCGAGGTGGGTTAACCCCCTCGCATGAACTCTAATTATCCACACTGCGGCCTCAGGGAGTCCCCGAGAGACGGCCAAGCGAGACCGACGACATACACACGCACACGCGCACTCAATAACCATCAACACAAACAGCGCCTAATTGAGTCAAATTGGGACTCATTACCTCAGCTTTAGCGCAGTCATGTTTAAAGTGTGGGTGAGTCTGTGTGTGTGTGTGTGTGTGTGTGTAAAAAAGGTGTGACGACAGTCCGGTTTCCAAGGGACCTGAAAAGTTCTGACTGATAATGATTTTGCCCATGCTATGCGCAAATAAAATAATTACTTATTAAGTTGACTGTATTTTTTTTCAAACATTTATTTTCAGGGGAAGTATCTCATTTGCGGCAGTACTAGTTATCTTTCGTATGCATACTCTCTAGATAATACTGTATATTACCATGGTATTTTTTATAGCATTAAATTTCCTCAGTATACTATTAGCCAAACTATATCGTATTGTACCATTATATCGTTTTTTTTTTTATTATTTTTATTGTGCTTGTCCGTTTCTGGGTTGTGTGTAGCAGAAAGCTATCCTAGCAGAGCTCATACAAAAGATGGACTCGGATTCTCGCAGCTAACTTGAGACAGAATTCTTCTTCGTTTTATCACCACATCCTGAAATATGTCTGGATATCATCCATTTCACTATGGTGGCCAAGATATGCACAGCATAACGAGCAGCATAGTTCTCATGGAATTACCGTAATGCACAGATTTCATTCACAGAGCAATGTTGAGTGTGGTAAGGAAGTGAAGAAACGGGTCCAAGCGGGACGGAACAGTTGGCGGAAGGTGTCTGGTGTTCTATGTGACAGAAGAGTCTCCGCTAGGATGAAGGGGGGACGTTTATAAGACAGTGGTGAGGCCGGGCATGATGTACGGATTAGAGACGGATGCTCTGAAGAAACATCAGCAAGCAGAAATGAAGATGTTGAGGTTCTTGCTTGGAGTGAGCAGGTTTGATAGGATTAGAAATGAGCTCAGTTGAGGGACAGCCAAAGTTGGATGTTTTGGAGACAAGGTTAGAGAGAGCAGACTTGATTTGGACATGTCCATAGGTGAGAGAGTGAGTATATTGGTAGAAGGGTGCTGAGGATGGAGCTGCCAGGCAAAAGAGTGAGACGGAGACCAAAGAAAAGGTTGACGGATGTTGTGAGGGAGGACATGAGGACAGTGGGTGTTAGAAAGGAGGATGCACGAGATAGGCTTAGATGGAAAAAATGACACACTGTGGCGACTCTTGACGGGACAAGCCGAAGGAAAAAGAAGATGACGACAGACAGTTTCATTGTATAAATTATTTGAAGTTAGTGTGTGTAACATGTGACATTGTAGGTCTTATTTTTCTCATCCCAAAAATATTTCAATGAGTTGAGAATACAAGAGTCATATAAATCTCTTCAAAAGACGGTTCAATGTTCTCAAGGGACATTGGGTGGATGGCTTGAAGGAGTGAACCCGATCCATTTTTTGTTACTGAACCCCTCGGTCTTTTCGGATTAAAAACCGGACAGACGGCCTGACTCCAGCCACG